>NC_081520.1:16567192-16879692 GCF_030273125.1 Centropristis striata | reverse complement strand
GAAGCACATTTTCAGACTTGATCTCCTTTCGAGAAACACCATGAGCGGGTCTAAATGGTCGATTTTGATCCTCACTGTCTTCTTTTCTGCTTGGAGGCCAGTAACTGCAGGCACACTGACAGGTAAGCTCGATCTTCCACCGAGCAGCAGCCTTTCATCCAGTCTGACTGTGAAAAAACTTGGTAATGAGCAATTAGCCCAGTCAGCTTTCTGCTCCTAACTCGTTAAATAAATTTGCTTTGGGGTGTCGAGTGCAACCACCACAGCTGCAAGTGAGTTCAACATCTGGCCACCATGAAGGAATTCACTGCAGCCATAAAGCCTTTTAAAACAAGGTGATCAAAGAAAACAAGCAGAGGATTAGTTTTATTGGCGCCATTAGGTGTGTATTCTGCTGTTTTTTGTGACAGCAGGTAAAAAGGTGATGGAGTTCTTGACAGAAGCTGCAGAAAGGTTCATGTTTCTGAGAAGATCAGGTGCATCATAAACACATCTGCATGATTTTTGTTTTTAACTCTTGCTGGGAACAAATCAGGTATCCAGACAAGGATTCTCACCAGTTGTGGTATTTCCGGAATACAGTGGGATTTGCAAGATGTATTCCAGGCAGGGAAAGGGCAAGAGCTTAAAATAAATCCTGCTGGGAAGTGAGGGAATCATACAATTTCACAAGCTTATAGCAGAGTAACATGAGGAGAAATCTGCTGTTTTGTTGTTTAACCCTCTGAAATCTTCGGCTATTATGTCTGTTAAAAATCTTTACCATGCCATGTTGGTATCAGTGTTTTCAGCGCTACCTCACCTATATTTCCTGATAATTAATGTTTAACTTTGACTTACTTGATCAAAATGTTGAACCCAAAAGAAACTAAAGAAACATGAAATCTGATCTTGAAAAGTATGTTTCAAAACACAGAATTTTAAATGTTGCAAATATGAAAACAGGTTGCAAATATAACATATAACAGGTAAAATGAGGATAATATCTAGTTCAATATTTTATACTAAATATATTTGACATTATCTCCAGTTTGACTTGGCCGAATATCATCAAAAAAAAAATCTGGCATGTAGTTTCAAGCCAGAATTTCAGAGGGAAGCTGATTGCAGGACTCAGTGTTGCTTCATATTTATGTCTTCAGGTCATGAAGAAGTAATGTGCAGGTGTTTTCATGGAGTCCAAAGGGTTAAGAAGTTGAAACCAGGCTGATAACTATGTCAGGTCATTTTACATCAGTGTGGTCTGCCAACCATCATTCAGAAGTCCCTATCTGTTGTAACCATCAACCTCACTATTAACATTTCGGAGTCGATGAGCTACTACTAGGGTTGTCACAATACTAAAATTTTCAACTCGATACTGATACTCAGGAAAATATCCGATACTCGATACTACAAGGATAAAAACAAAGACCCCGAAATTTAACAGAAATATTTTTATTAACAAGAAAAATGCAACATGTAAAAATGAACAGAACCACTGGTTGAATATTTATAATAAAAAACAGTTGTGCAAAAAGAAACTGCAACTATGATAACAAGCTTCAGATACTTGATACTTTTGAAAATGAGTATCGTATCCGGATACAACGTTTTAGTATCGATACTTTTTTGAGTATGGATACTTTTGACAACCCTAGCTACTACAACCAGTGGCTAAAAAACATGGGGTCCCCTCAGGGGCCTCCACCTGTCAGCTCATGTGTTTTAACCATCATGGCCACACTGTCTCTGGTGGGAGCTGCACCTCTGCCCTCGGCAGATGTATGACCAGGAGGGACAGAGATTACCAGCCACCGCTTTATAAGATTTATAAGCTCAGACTGATGGTTTCAAAGAGAATTTTTCCTGATGTCTCAGTTCCTATTTGGATGTAGGGATGGCTCCGGCCCAGGAGGGAGGGAATGCTTTGGTTTGTGAGTCAGAGCCGGTCTGACTCAGACTCACGCATAGACATGATGGATGGGGTACGGGGGCAAGAGTGGAGGGGAAAGAGTTGGGAGGGGAGGTGGCAAAATGTGTCGCGATGAATCCAGAGAATGGCATGAAAAGGAGGCAGAATGAGAAAAGGGCAAAGGCGCAGCAGTGAATGGAGGGGCGAGCGCTAAAAAGCCAGAAAGATAAAGAAGAGAGTGAGTGGAGGACAAATGCTCGGACTGTGTTGGGTATCTTTGGTATGTGCATGTCCACTGACATTTAACATCGGAGCATTTTCTAGCAGAGGGAGAGAGTAGGAGTAGAGAAATGGGGCAGAGAAAGAGGGAGGTCAGGAAGAAAAAAAAAGTGTGGGACCTCGAGGGAATTCAGGGGACAAAAGGGAGGAGATGGAGTAGTTAAGCTCAAATGAATCACTGGAGACAGGCCACACACACACACACACACACACACACACACACACAAACACACACACACACAAACACACAGTTTAACCCCAGCCTGCTCTCTCTGTCTACCTCTGCATTCTCATAAAAGGTTTACAAGCTTATTATTATATGAATGCAGCACTGAGAGTCAGAGAAAGAAAGTAGGGCTGTCTTTGTTCAACATGGCACTGAGAAAAAACACAAAGTCAGGGCCACGCCGACTCTTGAAAGAGCTCAGCCAAGCTTAAAAATAAAGGGAGGAATGACTTTTAACGCCAAAAAGCACACAGAGACAGAGAGGCAGTGAGGCAGAGACTCAGCGGGCCCCTTCATTTATTGCACACTCCTACAACAAGCTTTTTCAATGCTGTGTGTATATGTGTGTGTGTGTTACATGCACATGTGGTGAATCAAGTGCATTTTCTTCTCATGAGTAAAATATGAGCTGTGGTTTTTACACTACATGTCTGATTTGAGGAGATGAGTTATGTGTGTGTGTGTTTATGTATGTGTTAGCGTGTGATGGGTTGTGGTGGAGTCCTGTGGGGTCACAGGGACGGGGGGTCAGAGGTCGAAGGTTGCCCATGAAACAGACTAGGAGGGCGGGTTGACAAGCTTGAGAAAATCTTTACAGGCATCACTCTGTGAAACGAGAGTGATTTATTCTGCTCCTGAAATTCAAGAACACGGGCCAAGTCTGCACATTCTCATATTATTTTATCTTTTGTCTATTTTATCGAGACAAGGAGCAGCTAAGGAGAGCCTTGGCATGCTCTGTGGATGCTCAGCATTTTTATTTGATGCTGTGTAAGACAGAGAGAGATCTACGCCCAGCGTATGTTTGTGTGTCCTTGCCAAATTTGTGTTTTAGCGCAAGAACAAGGCCATACTTTAATATTTCACACAGCATGCATGCCTTTTCCTCAGCATTATCATGAATACCTCACTGAAAAAAACGTGTGTCTAAAAACAAGATAAAAACACTTTATCAGAGGGTAATTATCTTGCTGCATGGACAGATAATTTCACTTCAAATCAAGTCAAGTCAAATTTATTTATACAGCAGAAGCATACAATATACATACACTAAACATTGCATTAACATTATATATAAAACAGATAAAATAAACCATAAAATAATGTGACATACATAAAAACATATAAAAACATATAATACAGCATACAAAATTAGGGTAGAATAGGGTACAAGGTAGTGGTATTATCATTGTTAAAAGAAACAACAATAGAACTGCTTTTAAAAGAGCCTTTTACCCTTTACTTAACTAAAAGCTAGAGAAAAAAATATGTGTTTTTATTCTGCTTTTAAAGGAAGACACTGTTGTAACAGACCTGAGTTCATGTGGTAAAGAATTCTAGAGAGTAGGAGCATAATGACTGAGACTTGTAAATTAAAATTACTAAATCTAGAAATAAGCATGTTGAATGCTTAAAATATGAAATTAACTCTTAAAACAAGATAAATTAAAGCTGCAAGCAGCGATGAACTGGCCCGAGCAGAGTGACCTGACAATTATTTGTTTCTGACCAAGATAAAAAAACTTAAGATTTATAGGAGTTAGATAATTTATCTTGTTTAAAGAGTTAATTTTAAGTGTACATGCTTATTTCTAGATTTACCAATCTTAATTTAAGAAATCTTGTCAAGTGAAATTATCTGTCCATGCAGCAAGATCATTTCCCTCAGATTTAGTGCTTTTATCTTGCTTTTAGATACACCTTTTTTTGCAGTGCACAAGGTTACCAACTTGTTTTGGGGTTAAGAATTACTCAATTCTTCCAAACTCTGTCTTTTGATTATGAAAAGACTTGAAAAGACTTGAATTGGTTTATCGAAGAAACATTTAATAGTTTAAGTTTTGATACATTTCAGAGGAGAAACAAGTATAAAACCTCCAGAGAACATTTTAAAGCACCCCTTTTTCGACATAAGTCATTCCTGTTGAATGCCTTAAAAGTAAGAAAAAGCAGACTCTGTTAATACTCGTCAGATTTATGATGATCCTCTCTGCAACATCTTTAGGATGTGAAACAGATTCACAGTGGCAGACGACCTGCAGGCCCTTCTCTACCGTCTGAGAGGAACCCTGAATATGTGGAGTGTTTGTGTTGAGCTCACTGTCAGAGCTGCAGGAGCTGCCGTCCTCTAACAAGGAGCCTTTGTCCCAGTATCAGTCTGTCCTTCAGGTCAGCTCCTCTGTTAGTGAGGGACTAGAGATAACTGGCTCGTCTGCTGGGGGATAAACTCACCTGTTGTTATCATATCTCAGCCACGGCAAAGTCGAACCTGTCTAGTATAAACAAGCTTTTATCAGAACAAGCATGCAGCAAAAATACGCTTTTATTGGTGAGATCAGTTGATTAATTGGTATGTCAGTAACAATTTAAGCAATTAGGCCAATCATTAAACCAAAAATGTTCTGGTTCCAGTATATAAAATATATAAATGTGTTCCTTTTTTGTGTTTTGTGTCACTATAACCTGAATGTCTTTGGGTTTTTGACAAAAACGTTTTTTAAAAACTGTCTGAACATGTCACCTTCAGCTATGGGAACTTGTGATGGGCATATTTCACATTCTGATCAAATGGATTAGTAATTGATCATAGTAATAGTTAGTTTATTAAGTTATTAAAAAGTTTCCTTACTTTCATTCATGGTGTTTCTAGTGGGATCTTGTGATTGTATCCACAAGATTTCTTGTGAATATTCTTGTTTGTTTGTTTTTAAGAGTCTAGTAACACTTATTCAACATTAATTAGTTGCTTATTAGCATGCATAGTCATTATTAAGTAGTTATTAATGCCTTATTCTGCATGGCCTTATTATACAACCAGTAAGACATTAACTAAGAGTTTTCCCTCAATAACCTCAGAATTATTGATTATTAGTACTAAATAAGGAAGTTGTTGTATAATATGAGTTATGATCTTAATATGCTTTACTTTGTATGGACTTTATAAGTCTCTACATAGCAGTGAACGAAACCATGGAAACAGCAAATAGCCACCTTCTCCAGACCTTTGACGTGACTGGTGGCTTGGTAGATTTTACACCAATTTTACTCTACCAGTGACCCACTTAATAATGACAAATTTAGAGCCAATATGTAACTTATTTGCATGCTAATAAGCAACTAATTCATGTTGAATATGTGTTCCCTAATATAAAGTGGTACCAAGAGTCAAGAGTAACTTAAAAAAACACAAAAACATTAATCATTTAAGCATTTAGTTACCTGTTGGCAAATACATTTTTGAGCAGCTTTAACCACTTAAATGCAAAAGATGTTGTCTTTCAGCATAAATCTCAGGATTTCAGGAAAAGTCTTGTGAATATTTACTGCATTCATGTCGGTTTATGTTGACAACTGAAAGATACATTTGTTTCAAGACCTTATTTGTCATTTTAATCAACACGTAATCCTGATTCCCCTCTCTTTGAATCAAAGATTTGGAGTTTGAGCGGAGTCCCAGTACTGTCATCTCTTCACTGGGTAAACCAGTGACGATGCACTGCGCCCTTAAGGGAACGGGGGGCGAGGAAGAGGACCCTCCGGATGTCCTCTGGCTGAGAGATGGAGTTCCTCTCCAGTACGCAGACACAAACCAGTTCCAATTCCACACTGGAAGCAACAGTTGGACGATCATGAGCACGCTCAGGTAAGGAAACAGCTTCCTCTCACCTCATTATAGCTGCTATTGTCATGTTAGTAGAGGAGATTTAAAGATAAAAGGTTCAGCCCCACCTGTCCTAAAAATGTCACTCAAACGTCTTCTGTGATTGTCTTTACTTCCTGTTCCTCCACCTTATACAGTCATTCAGCTAGTTCAACCAGTACTGTTGCCGCATTATGTCACCATGTTGACTTTCAGCTACTGTGAAGCACTTTGAAATTTGGTCCAAAAGAAATTATATAACACAAGCAAAATGCCCTGTGCCTCGGTGGCTGAATGTGTTTAATCCTGGTATGATTGGATGGAAAAATCTAAGAGGAAAGTAATCAGGATCTGTGCATCTTCTCCTAGTTTTATCAGCAGTGATAAAAGTCATTGCATTATCCATATTAAACGTGTAAAATCTTACCTGTTTATACCCCAAACAGCATTGAGAAGGTCCAACTTCCTGACATGGGCGCCTATCGATGTGCTGTTCTGTCTGAAAGCCACCGGACGATGTCTGAGGAGGGGAGCATCCAGCTGGAGGGTGATTTATCTTCACATCTCTGATATGCACAGATAAGACACATATAGACATAATAATAAAGAGTCGAGAGTCTGATTCAGCTGATTCCTTCCCAGGCCTTCCTCATTTCTCTTTGGAGCCCCAGCACATGTCTATTGTGGCCAACGTGTCCCTGAGTCTGAGCTGTGTGGCTCACGGACCCCCAGAGCCGGTCCGGGTCATCTGGCTGCAGGACGGAGCTCCTCTCAACTCCCTGAAGGACCCGGTGGCCATGTCCCCCTCCACACTCAACCTCACAGGTATCATCTACCACTCTCTGTTACCTCAGCAGTCAAAGCCACATGTACACAGCTCAGTCAGACCCGTTTAAACATGCAGCCTCAATCAACTCTTCAATGGGGCTGCTTCCACTACCGCCCAATACCCTGAATGAGGCTGGTCTCACTCACCGAAACGCCCCTAATTTGAATATGAGCCGTCCGGAGCGGACATTTGACGGGACTTTTTTAGTCCCTGTAGAAGAGCAGGGTCTTTTTCCTCCCCTGAAAAAGCCTGGTTGCTGATTGGATAGAACACTAAGCAGGATGTGACGTAGTACTCGACGCCACAACAACACGCGCCATTTGTAAAAGCCGGTGAAGCAGTGTTGCCAACTTAGCGACTTTGTTGCTATATTTAGCAACTTTTCAGACCCCCTTAGCGACTATTTTTCAAAAAAGGGACTGGAGACAAATCTAGCGACTTTTTCTGGTGTTATTGGAGACTCGTTCTTACTCTTCTTAACGACCCAGCGGCTGTACATAAACAAGCAAAACAAGAACAATAAAATAAATAAAACAGGAATAGAACACTAAAATAAATAGTTAGATTGCTTTAAAAAAAAACCCATTTAAAAAACAATAAATAAAAACAAACCATAAAACACTAAAACAAGAGCAGAGTCTCATGCGTGGTTGAAAGCCAAGGAATAAAAATAGTTGTAAGGTGAGTTTTAAAAATTGGAACATTTTTGGTATTTTGTTGGTTGGTTTCTGCCAGATTGATTAATGGACCATTCGTATCTGAAGTCAAGGAAGAAGTCACGTTCAGTAGCTTTCAAGTAGCAACGTTTTTTAAATTACTACAAACAAGCCCATTTCAAAATCACTGGCTTTGATTGGATCTATTTAGACTGATTATACTGTACTGCTTCAAAAGCTACACAGCAACTATCTTCTGTAGTTTCAAAGGCCTCCAAATCCCCCCTCCTCAGCTTTAACAAAACTGCCAAATAACCAGCGTCCCCAGAGGGAGCGGGCCGGCTGGCTCAGAGCCAGCGGAGCCAGTGAGGACGTGCCTTGTGGTTGTGTGGTTGGTGGGTAAATGCAGAGCAGCAGGCACAAGAGGGCCTATTGGGGGGAGATAAATAGATGGGCAGAGGACTTGGGGAGATAAAAGAAATAAGGAGAGAAAGGAAGAGGGTTCTGTTGCTGCTTGAATGCAAACCACAGCTGCCTGCCAGAGAGCTGGCCGCTGGTAAGTCCAGTAGTAGGACAGAAAGAGCAGGCTGAGTCAGACGGACAGACGGAGGGAGGGCTGAAGGGAGGGAGGAGGGAGGGAGGGAGGGTTGGAGGGTCTGGTTTGACTCATCGGAGCGGGCTGGCTGGTGCTGACCAGGGCCCGTTTGACGGTAACCTACACTCACATCTCTGGAATGGACAGCTGCTCCGGCAGACCACAGGTTCAAACACAAATAATCTTACAATCGGCCCATAAAAAGAAATGGCATGAATAGAATTCCAACCGTTAAGACATAAAGAGCAACATATCTCTCTGGAACTTCACATCTGAGGCTGTTTCCATCCACATCTGACAGACGGTGAAGGAGCCAGAGCTCTTCTAATGCCCACAGTCCACCAGCAGAAAACAATTAAACTAGTTAAATCCTACTAAAGTACATTACATTTGGTTTCAAGTCCCTTATACAACCAACATGAGCTTCCATCCTAGTATCGCTCTGCTAAGTTTAACTGCAGCCATCTTGACTTCTCTGAGCTTTTTTTCTTCAGTTAACTTAAGAAATTGATGCACATATTCTATGTTTGCATTTATGTCAGATTTCAGTCAGGAACATTCAATTGTTTTGTCGCCTAAAATTCAATTGGATATTTCTATTCTAAATTGTATGTAAACTGATCCATTAAAGGGCCGGTGATGGCTGCAGGTGCAGCCATCACCGTACATCTGACTCAACTCATTCAGTCAGCTGAACTGTTTACTCAGGTGATTTGTTGTATCAGGTTGGTTTATGGATCATTTTGACACCCCAGCTCTAAATATTTGTTAAATTAATTAAAAAAGGAGCACGGTGGTCTAGTGGTCAGCACTCTTGTCTCACAGCAAGAGGGTCGCCAGTTCGAATCCAACCTGTGGATGTTCAGAAACATGCACTTAGGTTTAATTGGTGACTCTAAATTGCCCATAGGTGTAAATGACAGCATGATTGTCTGTCTCAATGTGTCAGCCGTGTGATTGGCTGGCGACCTGTCCAGGGTGAACCCGCCTCTCGCCCAATGTCAGCCCCCCACGACCCGAGTGCGGAGAAGGATAATCAATAATGAACAAATTAATAGTGCAAATAATATTAGTTGCAGCCCTAAAATAAATCAGAAACAAGAGTGTCACAATCTTAACTTTTCTTCAGTCATTCCCAGCTGACATTACTGCTGTTGATCTGCTGGTGAGCTCAGGAGTTCTTCCTAGTGACTGATTATGACATTTTCAGCTGGTCAGGGGATGTTTTGTTGCGGTTAGCTGATGAGGAAGGAAAGAGACAGAAAGGCCAGTGGCGCAATTTAGAGATGGCCTGATGAGCAGTTCATTCTAGCACACAGTGAGTGGTCATCCCTCAGCCCCCCCTCCCTCCCTCCTCTTCCTCTCTCACAATCCTCCTCTTCACCCAGTGAGGATCGTACCCCCTGTTCCCTTTCCGGCCCGCAGCACAATGGAGGCATGGTGCCGTCGGCGCAGAGCGGCACACTGCGTGATTCTGTGCGATTGTGTGTCGTGGTGTTAGATAACAGGGGTAAAACTTGAATGTCACATGTTTCTGTATATGTGTGTGTGTGTGTGTGTGTGTGTGTGTGTGTGTGTGAGTAAGCCTGTGTTGTGTTGTGGAATGATTCAAGTGAGCACGCTGTGAGTCACTTTGTGAGAGGAGTCATTCTCTGCTGAATGTCAGTGTGTGTCACAGTGTTTTGCCCCTTCAGAGGAGCCCCAGCCTCTTGAAGCAGCAGCTCAGACTTTTACACCTGGACCTCAGCACGGCTGCTCTCTTTGTTCTGCTGCAAAAATGTCAACCATGCAGTCTCAGACTACGTTGTTTAGTTTAAGAAGTTTAAGGAAGTGTTAAGGGTTTTAATATCAAATATTCAACTATAAAGTTCAATTTTCTAGCTTAGACTTTGTGCAAAACTGTATTCTTCAGTCATTTCAAGTTTACTCAGTTAACTCAGCCCAAATGGCTGAATGATTTTTAGACGTCAGATTACAAATGTATCAAAATGTTTCAACAGTAAGAAATAATTGAAATTCTGGTGAAAGCAGGTGCAGATTAGCCTGGCTATAGAACGCCAGACTATATCAAAAATGAGATATAGTCTGGAGACCACCTATTCATTTTTCTGTAGAGGAGGCGTGGTTTACGATCCTCCAGAGCCGTTTATAAGCATCTGTACGTAGCTCTTGGCGGTAGAGATACCAAGTTGGGCTGCCTCCTTTATCTGGTCCACCATCAAGCGATCAATGGCGAAACGACTCCAACGAGCGGGGTCTCGCTAAACTCCATTAGCTTAGCCGCTAACGGGGCTAGTTGGTAGATTAGGCTTTTGCTAAATCCTGTTTCTCAGCAAGGCTAAAACCTCCTTTTTGGTGGTGATAAAGGAGTGTAAAGCCAAACGTTGTTCTTCTTTTAAGATAAACTTTGGCTCTAAACTATCTAGAACACTGTCTACAGCTAGATCCAAAGAGAGCTTGGCGTCTGCTGCAGCCATGTTGGATCTGTAAGCAAACTACAAGCTTCCGTCTGTCCAATAGTACGCGTCATCATCTCGCCGTCGCTCCCCGTTCTGTGATTGGATACCAAAAGCAGGGCTAAGAATGGCCCATGGACACCATGCTGCCTGGGAGTTCGAAGCGAAATCGAGAGCGCAAGGCAGCATGGGTAAACCCAGGCTAAGTGCAGAGGCCTACAAAACTGTCTTTTCTTCACCAAATGTGGTCCAGTTTTAACTTCTTTTGACCTGTAAATCACCAAATCAGTGTTCACTGTGCAAACATGTATTATTGACTATTTTCAATAAGACCTCATCCATCAAGACAACATTCTCTAAAGACAACAGTCTTTTAAAAAAAACAGTAAAAAGCTGTATGGATCAAGGCGTTACATCATTAGTTCGATTTTACATAATGCATTTTTGCGGCCAACACTAAAATGTGATATATATTTACCTCCCCTGTAATTCAAATAAAAGGTTTAAAATGAAGTGTGATAAGTCTGACACACTTGGAACAGGACAAGGAGGTGTTGGGTGAAGGTGTGCTCAAACTTTTACCTTTAAAACAGTTTGATTTTTATGAAATGGTAGAGTTGATTTGTTCAATCGCTGCAAAAAAAAGTACTTTCAACAAACACACACTAAACCCCAAAACTAATCGTAATACTGTTGACAGAGAGATCTCGTTACCTTATTGAAACTATCACCCACGCATTATTCTCACTTTAGTTTGAACTTTCACACTGTTTCTCACATCTGCATTATGTGCAACTCAGCATGCTGAGCAAGGAATCTGGGTTTTAAAAGGACCTGAAATGTTCCTGCTTCACATGTCCATGTTGTTTCATGTCAGGTTTGAACAGGACCAGCACTTTTTCCTGTGAAGCCCATAACCGCAAAGGTGTGGCCACCTCTGGATCCGGGACCATCACTGGTAGGTGTCACACCGTGAAAACACACACACACACACACTTCTGTCAGCTCTGTCATTAACTCTATTGAGTTTTGGGCTATTTTGTCCGTTTTTGAATCCTTTTCATCCTGCCTGTATAAACTACTTAAAAATGTTTAAATGCCATGTTGGTATATTTTTTCAGCACAACCTAACCTATATGACCTGATAATAGTTGATTTTTTATTCTGACTTACTGGATCAACATTTTGAACCAAAAAGAAACAAAGAAAAAACAACATAAATGTGATCTTGTGATTGTGTGTGATCCTGTCATCAACTCTGGTTTTTATTCTAGTGAGACTCGATTTTATTTGTGTCTTGTGTGTTTAGCGTAACAATTTTGGTCATTTTGTGTCTTTTTTGGTCATTTTGTTTTGTTAAACAATTCCTTGTTGTTATATCTTCATCATTTTTATGTGTTTCTGTGTCTTTCTTTCTTAATCTAGTCCTCCCATCGCAGCCTCAGAATGTGAGAGCTGTGGAGATCACTCCGACTAGTCTCCATTTGTCGTGGCAGCCTGGTTTTGGAGGCGACTACCCAATAATCCGCTGCTCTGTTCAGGTGAGACAACAAGAGATAAATGTGAGAATATCACAACTAGCTGGGAAAACTAGTCACTGCTGACTGTTTGACCTTAAACAAATACATCACTCTCCCTCTATTTGCTGGACTCTGCAGAACAGACCTTCTGAAAGCCTAATTTTAAAGAAATGCTTGCTTTTCTTTTCTTCTCTTAACTCATCCTCTACCCCTCCCTGCTTTATTCGTGTACCAGTGGATCAGGTTTCACTCTGGGAAAGTGGCCTCCTGGACTTAAGTAGCACCACTCCCTCTCTCTCTTTCTCTCTCTCTCTTTCCCTCTCTCTCTCTCTCGCTCTCTCTCTCCTTCTGTCAGAGTCTCTCTGCCACTATCCTGCTCTGTGGCCATTACAGCTCATAGCTGAGACGAGGAACATTTTTCTCCTGGAAAAGGGAGCAGCTAGTGCAGCACCACCCCTAAACGTCTGGTTCTAATAAAGCTGCCCCTCATACCTCTTGCTGTTCTTGCCCCCTCCCTTCCCCTCAACCCTCATTCGCCCCCCCCCCACCCCCCACCCTCACAGGGGAACAAGGCGAGGGGCCGGCTTCAGCAGAATGGGGCAAAAATCTGAATTTAACGGTTCATTGTGCGGCGAAGAGAAACATGAAGAAGGCTGCAGAGTACAGAGCAGAAAGATGTTACTGTGCTCCACAGTGGAAGCAGAAAGAAGAAAGAAAGGAAGACAAAAAGAAAGAAATAAAGGAAGAAAGTCAGTTAAAGAAAACAGGAAAAGGCAGTGACAGCAGGTATTGTTGGTCTGAGCCATACGAGGGGAATGCACGCTAAAGTGTGACTCACAGCTGAGCTGTACAATTAGATTAAACACGCTTGTTTACAGGCTGGACGGTGATTCATCGAGTCAGGAATGACTCTGACTCTCTCTCTCACACACACACACACACACACACACACACACATTGGCTCATTCATACAACTTAATATTCCTTGGGATCACACCACCTCGATCACGGCATAAAGAGAAATCTCCCAACCAGCTACTTCTGAATACTCATTGATTGATTGAGAATTTATTTGAACACGAAATAAAAGATGAACAATTAGAAACAAACAAACAACAATAAATACAAAACAACAACACAAGTGAAACAACACTTATTTGTCTTCAAAAGTAGTGGGAAGAAGCCAAAGCTTATTAAATCCCAGCCCTTCTCCCTTTGTTAATTTACTATATTCGGTTATATAACAACAATAATATGTATATATATATGTATGTATAACACATAGTAATGTAGTATATAAACTTATTGTTACCATTATTAACATACATAACTTGTTATTATCTTACACACACATAAGTACACATACGTCCATGTAGTCACAATCAGACAACATTGAACAAACAAACAACAACACATAAAAAAGAAAAATTGTAATAATACATTTAAAAAATAAAATGTCAACAACACAAAACGTTTTTAAAAGTCATTGTCAAAGTAGATCACAGTAGCACCACCTGCTCACACACACACACCTAACCTGTTTGTGTGGCTGCTCATTTGGTCTATGTACGTGTTTTTTTTTTTTTTTTTAACTCTTACTGTAAATCCCACCCTGTGGAGCGCAGCCACTAGCCTGCAGGAGCTGCTTGATAATGAGCAAACCCACCAGAATAATGGTCCAGTCTGGCATCTTTCATGTGGTTTTCAGATTTGCTGCAATGAGGGATTTTTTTCCTGCTTTGTGTTCCTCTTTAAACGTGTTTACCACAGAGAGTTTGCAGAGGCAGCAGGTTTCTGACTGTGAATTTTACTTGATGAGTTCTGCTTTCAGTGCACCTTACTGAGCCTCACGTTCAAAAACAGCAGTGAAGCAGATTTTTACACCATTTTTGGCACTTAATGACCATCCCCCACCACCATTATGCACTTATTATGCATTACGCATTATGTCTTTCCTTTCACCGTACCTCATACAACTCACTGTGCAAACAGAGAAGAACAATCAGAAAACTTAAGGAATGTCTTTCCTCTAAACTTAAATAACATTTAAACCTCTGAAGTCCAGGAGATTTATTTCTGTCTCTGTTTAGCATCTTTCAGTCTGTCCTTATATCACATGCATGGCTCCTTTTTCTCCACACAAACTTAGCTATCAGTCATATTTTTATAAGTATAAAGCTGCCAGGAACCGAAAATACAAACAAAAGACACAGGTGTCTATGGAAATGTACCTTTTTTTTTTTTTTTTTTTTTTTAACCATTCATACACACAAAACCAGCAGAAAAAATAATAAATAATAAAACTTCAAAACAGTCTATTTGCATGTAAGTTAAAAAATAGTAATAGTTTTAATTGTAGAAAGAAAATTCACATTTTAAAAATGGTCTAGAAACATAAATGTCACACTGTGAAAGCTCTCAGCTTGTCTACATATCATATTTAAATAAAGTTATTACTGTAAATAAAACATGTGTATATCTGGTTTTAAGAGTTAGTTTCTTATTTTAAGCGTTCAACATGCTTATTTCTAGATTTAATAATCTTAATTTAAGAAATCTTGTCAAGTGAAATTATCTGTCCATGCAGCAAGATCATTTCCCTCAGATTTAGTGTTTTATCTTGTTTTTTGGACACACCTTTTTTGCAGTGTGCAAAGGCTGCCTCTATTCTTACATATATTTTTATATATTAATGTCTCAATTGGTCCAATTTAAGTTTGCTCTCTGAATGTTCCAGGCCAAACACTCGGGAGAGTCCTTCTCATCAGGCCCAGATAAGATGATCCACAACCAGAATGTGAACATCCCACCAGCGTCACACCTCATCGGGGACCTGGAGCCCCACAGCCTGTACGCGGTGCGGGTGGCCTGCCACAGCAGCCAGGGCCCGTCGGACTGGTCGCCCTGGGTGGAGCTACGCACCAAAGAAGGAGGTGAGAGTGGAGATGTTTGTTTTCAGCTTGGATGTGTGTGCAGGGTCACCTCTTCTGAACTGAGTCAGGGTCAAGGCTGTGTTATCTGGCTACTGATTAAATCCCAGTCCCCTCCCACTCCTGCTGTGGCTTGTAACCAGTACAAGACAGATTACAGACTACAGACTATAGCAGGCACAGTGGAAGCACTTTTTAGGGTGTTGTGATGTGTACAACGCATCATTTTTTATTGATTTTTATGAAGTTTGCATTCTGTATTTGCACATTAATACTCAATATGTCAGGGAGTGAGTCTTAGTCAAGTCTCAGTGTTTAAAGGCAAATTGCAACTCTTTCAGCTACCTGGATGCTGACAATTAGAAAGATACAGCATTTGAACACTGTGTTACTGTACTTTAAATATAATTTTTAAAATAAAAGTTTATTGATGGAGAATTTTTTATTGTTTCCAGACTTCAAATTTAGGTCTCAAGTCCATATATATATGATAAAAACTATTTTTTTTTGTCATTGTGAAACACAATACTGTTGCTTTTACACTGCAAAAAAGGTGTGTCTAAAAACAAGATAAAAACACTAAATCTGAGGGAAATGATCTTGCTGCATGGACAGATAATTTCACTTGACAAGATTGTTGAATCTAGAAATAAGCATGTTGAACACTTATAATAAGAAATTAACTCTTAAAACAAGATACATTATCTAACACTTCTAAATCTAGAGTTGTTGATTTTTTTATCTTGGTAAGAAACAAATAATTGTCAGTGCACTCTGCTCGGACCAGTTCATCGCTGCTTGCAGCTTTAATTTATCTTGTTTTAAGAGTTAATTTCTTATTTTAAGCGTTCAACATGCTTATTTCTAGATTTAATAATCTTAATTTAAGAAATCTTGTCAAGTGAAATTATCTGTCCATGCAGCAAGATCATTTCCCTCAGATTTAGTGTTTTTATCTTGTTTTTAGACACACCTTTTTTGCAGTGCAGAAATAGAGCAGGGCGATATGGAGAATAGTGGGGCGGATTAGCTCAATATTTTACAACAATCGTTCACTTTGTGATAAAAGCATGAAATTTGGTAGATGTGTTGGTGAATATGTTTCGAACAAATCTGGATATTGGGCCACCTCAAAAGCGCCCCCTAGTGGCCGTGGCAGGCATTTGTTATACGAATAAATCAATTATGAATAAAAACTGCCCTTTTAATAATACCAACTGATGATGAATTGTATATTGTTGGAAAGCCTGATTAGTCACCTTTACAACGAGGTACAGCTTGTAAGGATCGTGCATTCATGGAATGAGCAACGGGGCTAAACGTGTGGGTAGCAACCCCCAAAAATGTGCATCCCCTGTGTAGTGGGTCAGATTAGCTGAACAATCGTTCATTTTGTGATAAAAGCATCAAATTTGGTACACTCATTGCTGAATACATGTTTAATGAATCTGGGTATTGGGCCATCGCAAAAAAAAATTCTGATGGCTGTGGCGGCCATTTTTAAAAATGGCCATTTAAAAGCGGCCATTTTTAAAAATGGCCGCCGGTGGTTACTGGCGAGGAATGCTTTGCCTACCCTATAGCTGCTGTTTCATGTTTTCAGCACCACAAATATAATTTAGAGACATGTTAAAGTGACAAAAGCTTTATTACAGTCTAATAGAAAAGAACATTAACTTTGTATAACATTTTATTAGGTCTTGATATTCCCATTCACAGGCTACGGCCTCCTCTTTGGCTTGTATTCTTCTGTTGCTCCTTAAAAAGAAAAAATAATTTTCAATATTGTATGACCTGCAACAATAAAAACAAAACACATTTAGACAGAGAAAAAAATCATACATTTAAAAAATTCTACTAGGGTTACTTGTAGCAGGTTACTCTTTCTGGCAAAATCCTTGTACTGAGGTGTGTGACTTAGTCAGGCGGCTTAGCCAAATAAAGGGGACACGCCGGACAAGAGCACCACATTTTTTCCACATACTCTCTATCATTATAGGTTTCAATTTTTAGTAGGAGCCACTTAATCAAGATTGCGGTGATGGCAGCCATATAAAGTCTATGAGAAATGCTATATCTTCCAAGCCACTTAGAAGGTCAATCTTGGTGTCAAAATATACATTTTCTGGGTCCAGGAATCATTTAAAGCTATTGAGAATATCACTAGATGATTATTTGATCAAACAGATATGTTCATTTTCACTCAGACTGGGCAACTCGCTTCAAGTGCTGCAGCAGGGTATCCTGAGTTGAAACTGTTTGGAATCAATGTTCACAGGAGAGTGTGGATTAGCTGCCATGTACACTGCTCAAAAAAATCAAGGGTACACTTTCATCTCATGTCAGATCTTGATCAACAAATTATTTACAGTGAGTCATCCAGTGATATTCTCAATAGCTTTAAATGATTCTTTGACCCAGAAAATGTATATTTTGACACCAAGATTGACCTTCTAAGTGGCTTGGAAGATATATTGGTTCTCATAGACTTATGGCTTATGGCTTATATGGCTGCCATCTCCGATCTGCAATCTTGATGAAGTGGCTCCTACCAAAAGTTGAAACCTTTGGTGGTAGAGAGCATGTGGAAAAATTTTGGTGCTTTTGTCCGGCGTGTCCCCTTTCTTCTCAAATCTGGTCCTAAGCCGCCTGACTAACTGTGATGGAGTTAAAAATACATTTAGCATATTTTATTCATAATTATAACAGGTGAAATAAAATATTTAGACATACCTTGATGGACAGTCCACTGCACTGCTTGTCCCAGGAAGCAAATGCTAGCTAGCTCATTTGCTAGCTAGCTCGATGGCTAGCCCGATTGTGGTGGGGCAGGAAAAATAACTGAAAGAGTGTCTAACTGGATTTTTGTTAATTTAATATGTGTATTTACATTTTTTAATTTACGTTTGTATATTTAGTTTACATTTTTTAAATATTTTAAGAAATAATTTAAATATTTTTTGTGAATATATAAGAAAATGACTGCTATGGCCACTAGGGGGCGAATTTGCGATGGCCTAATATACAGATTTGTTTGAAACATATCCACCAACACATCCACCAAATTGTGTGCTTCTATCACAAAATAAACAATTCTTGTGATTTATTGAGCTAATCCGCCCCACAGGGGATGCACATTTTTGGGGGTGCTACCCACACGTTTAGCCCCGTTGCTCATTCCATGAATGCACGATCCTTATAAGCTGTACCTCGTTGTAAAGGTGACTAATCAGGCTTTCCAAAAATATACAATTCATCATCAGTTGGTATTATTAAAAGGGCAGTTTTTATTCATAATTGATTTATTTGTATAACAAATGCCTGCCACGGCCACTAGGGGGCGCTTTTGAGGTGGCCCAATATCCAGATTTGTTTGAAACATATTCACCAACACATCTACCAAATTTCATGCTTTTATCACAAAGTGAACGATTGTTCAGCTAATCCGCCCCACTAGAAAATAAAATGTCACAATATTTTTTGCCAATTGTGATAAATAATCATCAATAATGTGTAGATACTGACTATGTGGGTAAAGGCAAAGTTTTTAGACACACCTTTTTAGCAATGTGCCAACTGGGCTGTTCTTTAAAGGTATTTTCTGCCTTTTTTTCTGAGCTTCTTCTGAATTCACTGCAGGTTTAATCCTGTAGATAACAAGTTAGTCAGGGAATCAAGTTACGGTGCACTGGTAGTCATAATATTGCTTCCTGTGCCCCTTTAAGTCAGTCTGTCTTCCTGAAGAATACCAGACACAAGTCACTGTACCTCTGAACTCAGCTTTCAAATGTAAACTCATAAGACGGAGGGCTGACTGGTATTTAAGGGAGAGAGTAGGTGGAGACGGGGGAGGGAGGGAGGAGGTTAAATTCTCCTGAAAGGCTTCAGTTAGGATCGCAGCACTCTGTCCAAACTGTAATGCTTTGCTGCTGTGTGTTTGAGTTTAAACTGAGGTGGGATTTTCCATGCCAGCTCATGCTGTCTCCATCCTGGGATGAATAGAAATGGAAACAGCGTCCACTAAGAGGAGAGATATGCAACAGGAGGGATGATGGGGGCTTTCCATGATGGAAGCTGCACATAATCTGAAAACATTTCTCATAAATGGGAAAATGGAGAAGTAGCACACAAAATGCTACTGTAAAAGAGAAGGGCAAAAAGTGGTTTAGAGATAGGCTGGCTACAGTCCGGATTTTCAAGTTTCACTTCTTTTTTTTCCGACAAAGTTATCTTAGTTTTGTTTCACTGGAAAAATCCTCTGCTTGGCCAAATTATGTAATTTCCCCTTGGATGATATTGTTTCATATCTCAGCCCTTCTCTCTCTCTCTGCACTTGTCCCAATGAGTCAGAGGATGAAAAAAAACAGAAGATAAGCTTCAGCTGCTGGTCAAAGATAGTTCAGGAGGCGGTGGAGGTCAAAGTGAGTGAGAGAGGTAGACTTCTCACAGATCACACTGCAAAAACTGAAATATAAGTAAGATTTGTCTTAGATCAAGGGGATATATGCTTATTGTTTGTCTGATAACATAGTTCTTCTTAGTAAGCAGTTTTTATGTTCGACTGTTTCACTTGTTTTAAGTGTTTTGGTCCTAAATTATCTAAATAAGATATTACAGCTTGTTACTGAGATTTTATGACCTAAACTGAGTAAATACATGCTTGAAACTAGAATTTCAAAAGTTACAAAGCTGTTTCATCAACACTTACAAGACTTACAAGACACAAAAAGACACAAAATGACTAAAAAAAAGACACAAATTGACCTAAAAAAGACACAAAATAACTAAAAAAAAAGACACAACAACAGACACAAATGACCAAAAAAAGACACAAAATGACAAAAAAAAGACACAAAATGACCAAAAAAAGACACAAAATGTTCGACTGTTTCACTTGTTTTAAGTGTTTTGGTCCTTAATTATCTAAATCAGATATTACAGCTTGTTACTGAGGTTTTATGACCTATACTGAGTAAATACATGCTTGAAACTAGAATATCAAAACTAACAACGCTGTTTCATCAACACTTACAAGTATAAAACTGCTTTTTCAAAGTAATAATTTCTTATTTCAAGCATAACTAAGAAATCATAACTTTGACATAATTTTACCTCTCCACATCCTTAAAACAAGCAGCCAGATGAAAATATTTGTAGCTGTATCAAGAAAAGTTCACTAGTTTTTAGTCTGACTTTGCTGGTTTCAAGAAATATAATGCCTATGCATATCATTATGTCAAGATGATGGCTCTAGCATTTACTTATTATTAATTCAAGAATATTTTTCAACATATTGAGAAAATAGGTCACGTGTATTTCATTAGAATCAAGAAAAATGCACTTGCGATTAGTTAGAATACAATTCTAAGGTATTTTTGGGTTCATTAAGATTAGATATTTTTACTTGTTTTGGAAAGTCTTGACAAGCCAAATGTTCTTGTTCCATTGGCAGATAATTTTGCTATTTTTAAGCAAAATACACCTAATTTTTGTACTTTTTTTCTTGTTTTTGTGAGGTGGCTTTCTGCAGTGCAGTCATATTTTCCACATCACTCTCTCTCTTTGGTTTCAGCACTGTGGACTGTGACAAAACTCCCATAAGGCTCTATTGTTGAGCTTGAAATCTTTCTTTCTTGTGTTCCTTTCTGCTCCATTTGTTTCTCATTAAGAAATTGCACAGATACGTGCTTCACTATCTCTTTACATGTGTCATCCTGGCACAGACATTTGCTGCTCCTCCGTCTCCTCCCTAATTCTTACATATTCACTTCATTACAGACTCTTTTCCTGGCAGATCTTTTTTTTTTTATCTCATCCATCCTTCATTTCACTGAAGTCGACTGGGCAAACATCTCATTTTGTCTTTTCCAACTCCAATCCTAAAAACACCACTGAGGAATTCATTTCCTGCACTGCAAAAAGTCAGCTCTTAAAAACAAGGCGAAAAAAGTACAAAAATTAGGTTTATTTTGCTTAAAAAAAGCAAAATTATCTGCCAATGGAACAAGAAAATTTGGCTTGTCTAGACTTTCCAAAAATATCTAATCTTAATGAACCCACAAATACCTTATAATTAGTGTATTCTAACTAATAACAAGTGCATTTTTCTTGATTCTAATGAAATAAACGTGACCTATTTTGTCAATATGTTGAAAAAAATTCTTGAATTAATAATGAGTAAATGCTCGAGCCATCATCTTAGGCATTATATTTTTTATTTTATTTTTATTTATGTATGTATTTATTTATTTATTTATTTATTTATTTATTTATTTATTTATTTATTTATTATTAATTTAAGCAAAACAAAACACAACATAAATCACCAATGGACAAACACAGTAAAAAGAAAAAGAAAAAGAAAAAAAGGAACAACAAAATCATAAATAAATAATATCTTCGGCATTATATTTCTTGAAACCAGCAAAGTCATAATAAAAACTAGTGTACTTTTTTTGATACAGCTACAAAGATTTTTATCTGTATGTAGAATATTTTTATTAAAATTCTTGAAATAAGGCAAAAGCGGTGGAATCTTTATATCAAACAAGTGAAACAGTCTAAAATAAAAACTGCTTACTAAGAAGAACTATCTTATCAGAGAAAAAATAAGCACATATCCCCTTGATCTGAGATATTTAATCTTACTTAGATTTCAGTTTTTGCAGTGTGCATCCAACAAGCACGTTTTTTTCCCCTGAATCCAGTCTTTTAACTTCTCCTTCATCTCTCATTTCCCCCCTTTTTGTGACCTCAGATGACCTGTGATTTCCCCTTTTCCAGAGCACACAACTAGGCACTGTGGGAAAAAAACAAAAAGAGGGGTTGATGGTGGGAGAAGGAGGCAGAGAGGAGCAGGGAAACAAGGAAGGGGGCGCTTTGAGAAAACACTCATTTTGCTGTTTTCCCAAAGCCCACTATGTTCCCCGGAGGATGAGAAAACAGAAAGAGACGGGGTGGCTGATCGGTGGGAGAGGAAGTGAGGCGACCCGTGTCACCCCCCTAATCCTAAAGCTGCGATGAGATTATGTTTTACATATCCAACACATGAGAAGTGTTATTATGTACTTTTTACATAGTTTGTTGCACTGAAAAGGCAACAAAGGGACTTCTGATTCCCTCTACACCAGGGATGGGCAACTTAAATGCTGGAGGGGGCCACAATTTTTCATGGACACTACCGCACTTAACCAGATATGATGAAACTGCAACTTTAAATATGTTTACAGTGCAGTAACTTAACATATTTCATGCTCAAATGCATGTATGACAGAATAAATAGTAATACAAAAAGGTTTGAAGCAAATCAAAAATAACCACTTGCTGTGATTTATTTTTTTTTAGTGCAAGAGCAGCAGACCAACATTAATTGCAAGAAGTAATTTTGTCCATTTTTACACTGCACTTTGAAGATTTCATGCTCAAATGCATGTAGTTGTACTGAGGGCCACTTCAAGTGAGGGTGCGGGCCGTATGTGGCCCCCGGGCCTCCAGTTGCCCACCCCTGATCTACACATCTGTCTGTTCCCTTAAAATGACGCCAGAATTAATCCAGAGTTACGGGACACTCAAACTCACCGTCCCAGTGAGTCATGAGGACGTGGCACAGCACATGTGTCATATTTAATCCTGTTTAATGCTACTGCCAGCAAAAATGCAACTCCAATCATTAAAGAACTCTATTTGCTGAAGACAGACAACAGTTTGTTCCTCCATAAAAGTTGAAACGAGGTGGATGTCCATAAAACGTTGTGACATTTTTGATGACACTAACATTCGTGCTCTGGCTGATCTGGGAAACATGTTTTCCCTCGTAGTGCTGAGTTTGTTTTCATTTATAGAGAGCCGGCTCCAGATCCCAGGGTTATGAGTCAATTTTTGGCATAAGGATGACCCTTTTCCATCCACGTGTTGACCCAATCTGAGACTGAGGGGCGTACAGAAAGGGAAACAGAGCGACAGCCCGGCCTCCGAACAATGTTTAAATGCTTCCAAGCATGGTGATCTGACACTGTTTCTTCAATAGCAGCATGAAACAGGATGTGAAACAGTAGTCGGCCATGGATGCAGATGTTAACCTCTTATGTTGTGAACTAATTGTGGCTCTAAAATGTTGTTTTCTCAGCCGCTCTTTAAGCCAAAGCTGCTTTCATGTGGAAGACAAAGGAACTCCGTAGTTTTTCAGCAAAGCACACATGTCGTTTTTTGGTTTTCTGAAACTCTAAATCTCTCAACCCCCTCCTCCACAAAGTTTTACGTCAACAGTTAACATCTCTGTTCTCTTGAACTCATAGCTCCATAACAAAAAAAAGAGAGAGAGAGAGAGGCATTAGCACAGAGAGGGAGAGGAAAAGTTGGAAAGAAAGGAGATGAAATCATGCTGGATGGAGAAGAGGGAGAGAGAAAGAGATGAAGAGGAGGCAGCGTGAGGGAGAGACGGACAGATGACGGATCATAGGTGGAGACGAACTGCTGGAACAAACTTGACTTGGAGGTTGTTTTTGTTGCCGCTGGCAGGCGGAGCGGAGACCGCATGTGGAAACAATCATCCGCCAAACGCTTCCTGATAACATCATCCATATAGGCTGGGCCATGTTTCCCAAACTCACACTGACTTGGTGTATGTGTGTGTGTGTGTCTGTGTGTGTGTGTGTGTGTGTGTGTGTGTGTGTGTCCAGCTAGTTTGTGTGACTTTGTAAGCCTGCAGAGAGTGAAAAGCAAAGACAAAGAGAGCCTTAACTCAAACGGCAACAAAGGAAATAAGCACTGTCGTCTCGTTGAGAAAAGGTTTTGGATTTCTGTGCTGTACAAAGCATCAATCACACACACACAACACACACACACACACACACACACACACACACACACACACACACACACATACTCGTCTTTGCTCCTCGGGGGGCCCACCAGTTTTTTACTCATTTATGGGATCCACCATTTCCAGTGGTTCTACACTGCTGTAAAAAATCAGGTAGCATCAGTTTTAGTTTTAATTTTGTTGTGAATTTTTGTTTTCAAATTCAGTTAGTTTTAATGAGTTTTTAGAGTGAGTTTGCTAGTTTTAATTTAGTGTTTATGTTTTTGAAATTCTTAGTTTTGGCTGAGTTTTTATTAGTCTTAGTTTTTTTTGTAATGGGGTATTGTTGGGTGGGAGATTCAAAGAGGTCACAGTAAATTTTGCCTTTATTTACTTTGTCTTATCCATCTTCATTATGTATGAAAAAAGTTGACAAAGACGAAAACGAAGGACATTTTCACTATAATTTTAGTTAGTTTTGTAACCACACAATACAGTTTCTGTTAATTATCATTATCATGTAACCTTTAACCCTTAAAACAAAGTCTGAAATCTCAAAAACGCCTTTAAAGAAGTGAGGAGCGGCCAAAATGTCCTCACTCTGTTGGTTAAAAACGTGTTCTGGTCCTCACTATGTACAAGAACACACACACACACACACATTCCTCACACTATTTGTAGCATTTTATTCAGCTAGGTTTTCTGTCCACTGGGTATTTCTGCTGCCA
Source organism: Centropristis striata (assembly GCF_030273125.1). Classification (NCBI taxonomy): domain Eukaryota; kingdom Metazoa; phylum Chordata; class Actinopteri; order Perciformes; family Serranidae; genus Centropristis; species Centropristis striata. The sequence continues at coordinate 16,855,139 of NC_081520.1, read as the reverse complement.
GCAGCCTTTTTTCACTCTCAGAGCCAGAGAAGAAAAAGGTTATGAGTGAAGAAGAAATAAGGATGGACAGAAGAGGAGGGGGACTCAGGCCTCAGCACGGCTTCTGAACTCAGCTAATCGCCTGTGTGTGTGTGTGTGTGTGGTGCCCTTAGATGGCCGTTTTTGTCCTAATAAAGCTGAATTCTCCACATTCTCTGACATCTTCTCCCTCCAGCTGTTGTACTTCTCCACACCCTGGAGGCTCCAGGCTGTCAAAACAACACACGCCTGGCTAACCCCCAGCCCACTGGCCCCTGTCCACTAAGCCCACAGTCACAGCACTGCACACTCCTCATTCATACCCCAAACCCTTCTGACACCACCACACCCTGAGCTTAGCCAATCTCATGACAGTTAGAACTAATTGTAACTGTGTGAGGAGTGAAACGGCTTCAAATTGTGTTTTATTTCTGTGTTTCAGTGCCAGAGAACCCTCCTGTTAACGTGAGCGCCGCGTTGAACGGGACGGAAGTGCTGATGACGTGGGAGGGGCCTCCAGGGAGGCTGAACGGAGAGCTGCAGGGCTACATGGTGGAGTACAGCACGCCTGCCTCCCAACAGGTCAGTGGGATGGTTTCTGAAAGGTCAGGGAAACATAAAGATATTATATCAAACTGGATATTAGAGATTAGGGTTGTCACGATACTAAAATTTTCAACTCGATGCCGATATTCAATACTCAATACCATTTTCGATACCACAAGGATAAAAACAAAGGTACAACAGGTAAAAATGAACAGAACAACAGGTTAAATATTTATAATAAAAAACTGTTGTGCAAAAGGAAACGGCAACCATGATAATAAGCTTCAGGTCTGATGTAGTGCAAAAAATAAATAAATAAATAAATACAATAAACAATAAGGCATCATATTTTCGTTGTTGGTTAAACACAGACGGTAGAGTCGACTGTGTGTGTTGCTGTTTGGTTGCAGGTCGACTTTTCTCTGCTTCATTCTGGGACTTCAAGAGAGAAAATAACACTTTTCAGTCACCAACATTTATGTAAATATTAACTCTCTGCTTATGTATAATGACACATAATGACACGTCAATTAACGTAATATGGGCATACTACGTGCCTGATTTATTTATTTACGTTGTTTATCATCATTAACGTGACGTCAGCCTTTAATTGCTAGCTGCGGCTAATGGCTAATAATAACACGGGCAACAACAAAGACACTCACCTGTCAAAATTCACTGGAATAGATAGTTTTGAAAATGAGTATCTTATCCGGATACAACGTTTTAGTATCGATACTTTTTTGAGTATCGATACTTTTGACAACCCTATTAGAGATATCATCCTAGTGTTGTCTTTTCCCAGGTTTAAGGGCTGCATTACAGTCAGATATCAACTCAACACACAGTTCTTGCTTTGCTATTATTTGCCTCTACCCACATAGTCATTATATCCACATTATTGATGATTATTTATCACAATTGGCAAACAAATATCCATATCTCCATATCGCCCTGCTCTATTTCTGACGTTGTTCATCAAATTAGATATAATTTCCTCAAGCTATGACCACCATAAATACTCGAAAAATTAGATCCACATGCAATTTTCTTCCGTTTTCTGTATCTGCTGCGTCATGTTCTTTACCGTCTAAGTGCAATAATATTATAGTGCAATACATTTATCAGGGTTCGTACGGGTGCTTGAAATCCTTGAAAATGCTTGAATTTAAATGTTGTATTTTCAAGGTTTAAAAAGTGCTTGGATTTTGGATAAAGTGCTTGTAAATGCTTGAAATTCTTCCTGTATTTCTCTTGCAATCTGACTATATCCATCTATAGACTATAGATAATCACATGTTCAATGTAAAAAATAATGAGTAGCCTATCTGAAATGAAGACCGTTCTTCCTAAAAGTGTAATACCATCACTGTTGGTATGGTTCAGTGAAATCTCCCTCTTTTAATATGTAAGTACTTATATTATATATTATATATTATATATATTATATATTTTATACCTTTTATACCTCTATACCTTATTGTCCTTAAGTGTTTGTGTGTTGTTGTTCTTAATTTGTTTTATGCACTATGGGAGTTGCACTCTAATTTCGTTGTGCTATGTACAATGACAATAAAGGCTATTCTATTCTAAAACAAATATTAAATCTCCTTCTTTTCTTTTGTTTACAGTACGTCGTGGACACTGGATTGGACACTGAGCTGTCAATCAACCTGTCCGTCCCCCTGTCCAATGTGTCTTTTCGAGTGTGTGCCTATACAGGGGCGGGGCCGGGGCCCTGGACCCTCACACAGACCCTGACACTTATTACTCCTGGTGAGTGACAACAAGTGCCAAATGTTAAAATAATAACACACAGCATATACTTTTAAATAGATTTAAATTGGGGGGTTTTGTGCAAATAATTCTGCATGCACACTGCAAAAAAAGGTGGGTCTAAAAACAAGATAAAAACACAAAATCTGAGAGAAATGATCTTGCTGCATGGACAGATAATTTCACTTGACAAGATTTCTTAAATTATGATTGTTAAATCTAGAAATAAGCATGTTGAACACTTAGAATAATAAATTAACTCTTAAAACAAGATAAATTAAAGCTGCAAGCAGCAATGAACTGGCCCAGTTCAAATTAAGTCTTAAAACAAGGTAAATTATCTAACACTTCTAAATCTAAAGGTTTTTTTTAGAAACAAATAATTGTCAGGTCACTCTGCTCGGGCCAGTTCATCGCTGCTTGCAGCTTTAATTTATCTTGTTTTAAGAGTTAAATTCTTATTTTAAGCGTTCAACATGCTGTACTAAGTCAACCAAAAAAAGAGAATATTTTGAAGTTAAAAAGTGTCAGTTTAACGAAATGAACAAAAGAAAATACAAAGTGAGTAAAAAACAAAATCTCATTCATGTTTGTTTGTTTTTTTATAAAGAAGAAACTTAAAAACAGGTGTTTTAATTTAAGAAATCTTGTCAAGTGAAATTATCTGTCCATGCAGCAAGATCATTTCCCTCAGATTTAGTGTTTTTATCTTGTTTTTAGACACACCTTTTTTGCAGTGCATAAACATATTATTTGAGCTTTTACAAAACAATCTTGTTTTCTCCTAGAAGTCAAAATATTGACATGCATTTTTTTTCTCCCACAGAAATGGAGGAGTTTCGCGGTGAGTAATAAGCAGCTTTGCACATGAAACTTACAAACATGCTCTTGTGTGACCTTTCAGAGTGACATGTAATGACACAGTGACAGTGGAAGTGAGCTCATGGTGTTTTTTCCACCGAAGGACTTCTCGTTCTTATTCTCTGTCACTGGGTTCCTCCAAGTTCCTTCCTGTGTATCTCAGAAAAAAGAGAAGGAAGAGAAAAAAGAGGATCTCAGAGAGAGACGGGAAAGGGGAAGAGGGGGGTGAATGGGGAGACGCATCATAAATATTTATAACAGGCAGGAACAGTGTAGCATCTCTGTTTGCTTAGTCTAATAGAGCCAGACAGACAATCCAACCAACAAGAATGGCAGATAAAAAGAAGCAGGGAAAGTTTGGGGGGAGGCTGAGTGTGAATTAGAGGACAAGTTGGAATCAGTGGGTGGAGGATGTGAAAGAATAGCAGCAGGAGCATGTGGGGGGTTCGATGGGAGTACATTTGAAACAGCAAGAACTCAGACAAACATGTTTTGAGAACAAGAGGAGAAATATTTTTAGAGATGTTTAGATTTAGCTCGACAAATATGGAGGGCAGGGCTGAGGTCACTTTGTCAATTTGAACAGTTGGAAGATATTTTTCCTCACAATAAAAGCTTTTTTGTACAGAAACTTTGAGATTTTTGGATCCTAACAGTGTCAGTGAGCCACTAAAGTATATGTATACTTTTTCTTTGAGTGGTATTTATTGATGTATTTGTTTCCTTAACTTAACTTGCACTGTTGTTAGTAGCAGCACCAGCAGTAGCAAGGCTTTCTATTTATGTTTATATTTATATTTTGAAGCATGCTGTTTGCTTGTACAAAGATCTATTAATGCTGGTAAATGGCTGTATAACATTTCACATCGTAGAGGCGTGTGACAAAAACACTGTTAGGCACACAGAGACAGGGTTCACATGTGTACACTGCAAAAATGATCTTGCTGCATGGACAGATAATTTCACTTGACAAGATGTCTTGAATTAAGATTGTTAAACCTAGAAATAAGCATGTTGAACGCTTAAAATAAGAAATTAACTCTTAAAACAAGATAAATTATCTAACACTTCTAAATCTAAAGGTTTTTTTTTATCTTGGTAAGAAACAAATAATTGTCAGGTCACTCTGCTCGGGCCAGTTCATCGCTCCTTGCAGCTTTAATTTATCTTGTTTTAAGAGTTAATTTCTTATTTTAAGTGTTTATCTATCCATGCAGCAAGATAATTTCCCTCAGATTTAGTGTTTTTATCTTGTTTTTAGACACACCTTTTTTGCAGTACATTATTTCAACGATACCCAGCCCTACACAGTAATGCTGCATGTATATTTAGTGAGTAAACATTTCCTATAATAATAGTGTACTGTAGGATGTTTATTTAGCTGTAAGAATATAATGTGACGAGATTTTGTCAACCACATACATGCCAAGCATTTGGCTATGTGGAAACAATGGAATAAAGAAAGGGAAAGTTAAAATTGTACACTGGCACTGTTTCACTCCATACAGCAGCAACTGGCTGACAAGTGTAATACGAAAACTTTATTATCCACTGAGTGGAAATTCCTCTTTGGTTTCACCATAGACATGTCTCAAAACAACAGAATAAATAGTAAAACAATAAAGAAAAAACATTTCAAGGATAGAAAATAGCCTACAGCAATAACTGTACTTCACACGTCACCCATTCAAGTACATTTCATGAAAGCACACCACAGTACAAATCAAGTTTACAAATGTAGGTATAAGACCTGCCTTATTCAGAGAATAAAACCCTCAGCAAAGGAAAAAACAGGAGTAAACAGTCACTAAAATGATCAATAATTATACAGATTCACAGTTTTTCCCCTTTGCCTTTAGTTGACAAAGTAACTCAAAACATTATTTCTGCTTTTTGTCACCTTGAATCCTAAATTCTGTCTTTAAAAGACACAACATGACTAAACCCTTGTCTGTATCCACGGTCATTTTGTTTCTTTTTTGGTCATTTTGTGTCTTTTATTAGTCATTTTGTGTAATTTTTTAGTCATTTTGTGTCTTTTTTGGTCTTTTTGTGTCTTGTTTTAGTCATTTTGTGTCTTTTTTTAGTCATTTTGTGTCTTTTTGGTCATTTTGTGTCTTTTTTTGCTTTGTTTTTATGTCTAGATGTCATGAAAAAGTCATGCTTTGGAGCTTTTTGAGACTCCAGAGGGTTAAAAGACACTTGACTAAACCCTTGTCTGTCTCTGTCCACACCCCGTCCCTTCCCTCCAGGTCCGTCCTCGCCCCCGGCCTTTTCCTGGCACTGGTGGTATGTGGTGATGGCCATCGCCGGCGCCGTGTCCATCGCTGTGCTCATGGCTGTTTATGTGGCCAAGCTGCGGCGCAAGGAGACGCGTTTTGGGTGCGTAGGCTTTTTGGCACTCCTCGTGGGTGGAAGGGAGGGACTCGGTAGCTTTGCCAAACCAAAAGTCTCCAGTGTTTTCCAGCTCCTTGACCCAGTTGCCTCTCTTCTGCTGCCTTCTGCAGCATTTGGATGCAGTAGAAAACATCTGTTTTGAAAGACCAACAGCTATTCTTGAGATTTATGGAGCAATGCCATGGTTTCAGCTGTGTTTATGCATCTGCTGGAGAGACCTCTCATTGTGTTTTACCCTGATTTGTGTGTTGTGTGTTCACAGAGAGGCGTTTGAACCCATGATGGAGAGCGGAGAGCTGGTTGTCAGGTACCGCGCTCGCCGCACTTACAGCCGCAGGACGACAGAGGCAACATGTGAGTTCCCCTCCCTGTTTTCTGCTTGTTCCTCGGAAAGATGACACTTTGTACTTTCTCCTGATTGTCCCTGAAGCAGGAAGAGATGAGTTATTCCAGCGTGCCCAAACCTGCCTCTGTCCCCAGGATAGACAGCGATCCAAAAAAAGGTTTCATAAGAGCGTCTTCTCTCAGGCCCTGGGCTTGGATCCAACAGTTCTGTGGAAGGAACTCTTTGACACACGGTGACAGATCTTTTCTCTGCGTTTCAGGACACTAATCACATCCTCAGTTCATTCGGTTGATCAAAGGCAGGACTGCGAATAAGCAAGAGGTTAATTCATTCCCCACAGCTGTGGAAACAGCCCTGGAGTGTTCAGTCAGCTGACATACTGCACAGCAACACTGTGCCCCATTATACTGTTATCTTTTTATAATCAGACAATTTGATGTGCAGTAAATCCATTGGTGAAGTTGTGCCCTGTATAATTAGGCATGACCGGCATCTATAAATCTGACTTGATCACATTTTAGGCACATTTAGAGCAGGACAGAGAGGGAAGGTGAAATCAAGAGAACAGCTGATTGTGGGAAAAGGGAGACAAATGTTTTGGGGAGAGATTTTAATCTTGAGCAGCCTGTAATAACAGACGAGGAGTTACTTCACTTCGCTCTGACTGGAGGTCATTTTGCCTTCAGGGAGGAAAGTGTGAGTTTAAATTATGGGTCTCAAACTCGAGGCCCGCGGGCCCTCGTGATGATATTTTGTGGGCCCCACCTTGATATGAAAGTTTAATGTGAGTTTTATATGAATGTGTCTTTTTTGTTAATTTTGTGTCTTTTTTTTTAAATAATTTTGTGTCTTTTTTAATTATTTTGTGTCTTTTTTTGGTCATTTTGTTCCTTTTTAATAATTTTGTGTCTTTTTTTGGTCATTTTGTTTCTTTTTTGGTCATTTTGTGTCTTTTTTTTGGCCATTTTGTGTCTTTTTTGTGGCCCCCAGGTAATTTGATTTTGAGACCCCTGGTTTAACGTCCAGGTGACCTCGTACTGGTGAAAAACAAAGCAGAGGTTTGCAGTTGTTAGCGTCCTCTCCCCAGCCAGCGGCCTCTGTGAGGCCTCATGATTACAGACACAGATCCGTAGTAAACACGGCGTGCAGACTCAGATTTCACACAGCTGGGTCACATTCAAGCCGTGACAGTGTCCCAGGTGTAATATTTGTGTAGACCTTATACACAAGTCTCAGCTTGCTGCGGCCACAAAGAGGCTCGGGGAAAGGCAAAACTGAAAAGAAAAAGAAAAAAATCAGTGAGTAAAATGAGACCAGCCAAAAACAGAGATGTGGAGATAATGGGAGTGAATGGGAGAAAGCTCGCTGGGAATAAAGGAAGAGGTCAGATTGGAGGGATTTGGGCGGGATTTACTCTGCTGATGTTGACCAGTCATTTTGGCCAATTCTCAGGATAAAGTCCAAAACCCCGGGGCTCCGGTTGTTGCACTTATTGGCTAATAGCTGGTCAGGGCAGCATGTGTTGGAACATGCCTGTGGACTGAGCACATTGTTGTTGGACGCGTGGCAGATTGATAGTGTAGCAGCAGCTGGACAGAGATCTCCGATGCTTGTCGTTGCCTTGTCATATTCTGGCCCAGATGTGAAAACAGAGCTAACGTCTGGGGGGCAGTCTGCTCGCCACCACACAGCTCAGTGACAGCCAGCTGGTCCAGGAGAGTCAGGAACATTTAAACCGGCTTAAATCCTCTGACCTCAACTCCCCAAACGCTTTCCCTGCAGGATCACATGGTCACGTGTCCCACACCTGGAAAAACCGCCAGATACTCTCTGCACTGTGGACTTTTTATAGTTTGTGGCTTTATATATAAAATATGAGTCTAAAAATATTCAGTGTAGACTCAACTTTAAATAATTATGAAATACTTTGGTAACACTTTACAATAACCAACTAAGTAATGTTTATAGATGGTTTATAGACCAATTATTAACTATTTACAAAGTGCTATACATATTTAATCTTTAAATGTTTTCAACCGATTTCTTAAAGGTATATGAATAATTTCAAAATCATTAACATACTTAATATGGTGTTAAACATTTTAAAATGAGTGCAACTAAAACTATTAATAAACTATTAATTATAATTTAATTGTTTGTTAATGGTAAAGTAACCATAAACTATACTATAAAGCCATTTATACATGATGTAGTTAGTTAAACATTGATAAATTATGTATTTACCATTCTAAATGGCCTCTATACGGTTTATAAATGATGATTAAACATTAATAAACTATCTGTTTACCATTTATAAATGATGGTTACCAATACTTTTAGTAAGACATTTTAACTGGCGTTGTCAGGTTTTAGTATTTATTTATTACAAAAGATACTTAATAATTTATTAAATTAATACAAATTCTAATAATGTATTGTTATCAATTTTTTTGCCATAACACAGGGGTCGGCAACCCTTACTAAACTTAAAACTTATTTTGAGCCTCACAATGAAGATGTAACAGCCTACTAAGTCTAAATTAGCCTACCAACATTACTAATAAGTTATAATGAGCATTTATTAATATGATTTTATCAAAATGCAGCGAGGACCCAAGTGCAAAGTGCTGGACACTAAAATATTTCAGGAGATTTGGAATAGGAAGCTAGTCCAGCTAGAGAAACTCAAAACTAGACTTGAAGTTGGCCAAATGTAGATGTTAAGGTGCCGGCTGTAGATGTTTAAATACCGTTTATAGGGAAACAGAAATAACCGTTCATGTCGTATGATTTTTTTTTGTAACAGCCACTACAGATGGCCTAAAGAGCAGAAGCCTGAAAGATATATCATATAACAGAAAGATGAAAACCAAGAAGATATCTTTCTCTTTTTTTTCTTGTAAACTTTACAAGTAGACAGAATGGTTTTATAGTGGTATTTCCATTGTGTTTCCAAGCTGGCAGTGTTCATTAACACTTTGTTTTTGGCTCTGTGTCGTGCATTGTAGTTTTTACAATCTGGCTGTTTTTCTCTCTTGTTGATTACATTTCTTTGGGCCTCAAACACGATTAAAATTCCTTATTTTTTTCCTCTTCAGTGAACAGTCTGGGCATCAGTGACGAGCTGAAGGAGAAGCTCCAAGATGTGATGGTGGACAGACATAAACTAACCCTGGGAAAGACCCTGGGAGAAGGTACTGCTGGGTGTTTGTTGTTTTTTTCTAACATGTTACTCTCGTTTGTGGGACAGTCTGGAGTTAATATATATGGTTTAAGTACAGGGAGTGTCTGAAAAACAGCAACGTGAAAAGGGAATTTGTAAACTCTTTCATATCGTGTTCTACAGAGCAGGGTTATTATAGTTAACGAAAACTAACAAAATAACGAAAACTAGAATTGAAAAGTGAAATAAAATAAAAACAAGAGTTTTTTTAAAAACAATAACTAACTGAAACTGTATTTTGTGGTTACAAAACTAACTAAAACTGACTAAAATTATAGTGAAAATTTCTTTCATTTTTGTCTTGGTCAACTTTTTTCATACGTAAACCTTTTTGGTTGATATGAAATCTACTTCATCTATCTGGTTTTATGACTTAATAAACTTATTGGGGCTGCATTGGATAATAAAAGGAAATCAAGGCAACATTTAAAATCTGGCACCCAACAAACACCCCATTACAAAAAAACTAAAACTAACACTAAAACTAATAAAAACTACACTAAAACTAAGCATTTTCCTAAAGATAAAAACTAATTAAAACTAGCAAACTCACTCTAAAAACTAATCAAAACTAACTGAATTTGAAAACAAAAAATTCACAACAAAATTAAAACTAAAACTAATGAAAAAAACCTATTACAACCTTGCTAGAGAGTTAGGATTTATCTGCCATAGCTCTTATCTCCAGTCATTTCCGTCTGACCCTAATATGTTTTGTGTAACAGTTTACAATGTGATAACCTGATAGCCTTGTTCTCTGTGAAGTCAGCCACTCTGCACTGTTTAATCTGAATTTTAATGTTGTTGTATCTAAACTGGGCGTTTCATTGTGTTTTAATTTCTTCCTTCAGGGGAGTTTGGCTCTGTGATGGAAGGGCTGCTGACTCAGGAGGAGTCTGTTCTCAAAGTTGCTGTCAAGACCATGAAGAGTGAGTAGACAGTAAAAGTACTCAGCCATTACCACAATGAACCCCTTCATGTCGGGAACACACAGGCCGATTGATGGAGAGACCCCTCGGGTCACAAATTAACAAGTGTTGGGGGCATACATTTCAGTTTTTGATCAGACAAACAGACAATGATGCAGCTTGTAAAAAATATTGGCAGAAGAAGAAGTTGTTGACCCCATGTTGACTGCAGGGTCAAAGTAAAGACAATTGTGTGGAAAAAATTGGAGAAGGGAAGGAGAAAGTTTTTAGATTAAGATTAAGATTCAGTTTTTGCACACACACACTTAAACAGCGAGCAGGGAATTTTGTACTACCTTGTCATTTGCAAGTGCCTTCATCATTTCAAGTGTTAATTGTAAAAAATAAAAAAAAAGTTATATTTTACATGCCAGTGAACACACCATGTTTAGGAGGAGTGAGCCGTACATTTCTGCGCCCGGGGAGCAGTGTGAGGGTTATGTGCCTTGCTCAAGTGCACATCAGTCTATAGCCGTGTTTCCTTTAGGGGGAAGAGTGGCCACTGGGAAAGTCTCAGGCCACGCCCTCTCAAAAGTCGCTCACTCTGCGTGTCTCCATTACAAAAAGGCCTCAGAGGGATTTAGAGACTCTGGAGGTGACGTATGGTTTTCCATCGAGTGATCGCTTAGCGACAGTTTTGACCGTGATCCGTGATCACATACGCAACGGATTAAACACGGGAGACGCAAATGTGGCCGCCGTCGCTAACTGTGCACGACATCAGCAGCTGATCATAAACAAAGCAGCATGGCTAATTATGCACAGCGTCTCCACTGATCATAAACATAGTGATGGTGAATTAACCAGCGATCACTAACTGTGCACAGAGTGTCCGGTGCTTGTTGTAAACAAACAGAGATCGCTAAGTGAACACCTCCTGCAGCAGCAGCACATACACACTGTACTGCTACAAAGCTAACTGTTAGCCTGTTAGCAATTTGCAGACTAGACACTAAGGGGTTAACATCCCCTTGGCTCTGCAGCTGGGAGAGACTGCTGCAAGAGGAATGTGCCTCAACTCGTTCTTAATGAGCTGCCTCACAGCTCGTTAAGAAGAGTAAGAACGAGTCTCCAATAACATCAGAAAAAGTCGCTGGAATTTATTCCAGACGCTTTCTTGAAAAATAGTCTGAAAAGTTGCTAAATATAGCAACAAAGTCGCTAAGTTGGCAACAAAATGTTGTTGTGGCGTCGAGTACTACGTCACATCCTGCTTAACGATCTATCCAATCAGCAACCAGGCTTTTTTCAGGGGAGAAAAACGGCCCTGCTCTTCTACAGGGACGAAAAAACCCAGACAAAAGTCCGCTCTGGACGGCTCGTATTCAAATTAGGGGCGTTTCGGCGAATGAGACCCGCCTCATTCCTTCTAGGCCACGGACTACAAATTGTGAAAACAGCACCACCCACTTATGTGAGATTTCTGCCTGTTTCAAGCTGTTAAAACAAAACCAGTGGTAAAAACTGCTCAAACTTTAATAACAAATCGTAGTTTAATAAATGCAGGAGCCAGAACACCCTCTGAAATAAAAGTTTATTTCTAAACCTGGCAGTGAGCTACGTAAACAAAAATCACATGGTCTCACCTCTGCTCCATCTTCTCCCCAGTCGCCATTTGCACCCGATCAGAGATGGAAGACTTTCTCCGGGAGGCCGCCTGCATGAAGGAGTTCGACCACGCCAACGTCATGAGGCTTTTAGGTGAGTCAGGGTGACCTTTTCACCTTATAGCAATACTTACAAAATAATTCTCTGGTATCTTTGCACAGGTCTTGAGATGGAAACAATGAAGGTTTATGCATAAGGTTGAAAAAATCACATAAAGTAGAGCTCAACAAATTTTAAAAAACCTAAAAGTTTTAGTTTTCAAGGTTTGAAAAGTGCTTGGATTTTGATTCAAGGTCTTGAAACTGTTAAAATGTAGGTTGTGTAGGATGCCAAACATTTGGCAAACATTTTGAAACATTTTTATGGCCCTTAACATCTATTTTAATATGACAAAGAAGTGAAATAATCGTTATACTATTTACATTGTATGTGCATATGTGTTTTACCCCAGCTGTACGATGCTGGAAAAGCTTTAAATTGCACCAATTGAAAATGTGTGAAAAGTGCTTTAATTTGACTTTGGAAAAAAGGTGAACCCTGAATTGAACTTTCTACCAAAAACAGACAAAGAAGTGCTATTTTGCTGTACTGCAGGTGTCTAAAAACAAGATAAAAACACTAAATCTGAGGGAAATGATCTTGCTGCATGGACAGATAATTTCACTTGACAAGATTTCTTAAATTAAGATTATTAAATATAGAAATAAGCATGTTGAACACTTAAAATAATAAAGTAACTCTTAAAACAAGATAAATTAAAGCTGCAAGCAGCAATGAACTGGCCCGAGCAGAGTGACCTGACAATTATTTGTTTCTTACCAAGATTTAAAAAACTTTAGATTTAGAAGTGTTAGATAATTTATCTTGTTTTAAGAGTTAATTTCTTATTTTAAGCGTTCAACATGCTTATTTCTAGATTTAACAATCCTAATTCAAGAAATCTTGTCAAGTGAAATTATCTGTCCATGCAGCAAGATCATTTCCCTCAGATTTAGTGTTTTTATCTTGTTTTTAGACACCCCTTTTTTGCAGTGTGGCTGAATGATTTTAGACGTCAGATTACAAATGTATCAAAATGTAGTATTCAACAGTAAGAAATAATTGAAATTCTGGTAAAAGCAGGTGCAGATGCCTACAAAACTGTATTTTTTTCCACCAAATGTGGTCCAGTTTTAACTTCTTTTGACGTGTAAATCACCAAGTCAGTGCTCACTGTGAAAACATGTATTGACTATTTTCAATAATAACCTCATCCATCAAGACAACATAGCTGGATTTTAAAAAAAGAGTGAAAAGATGTATGTATCAATGCATTACATCATTAGTTTTATCTTGTTTTTAGACCCTTCTCGGCAGTGTGCATTTTCTGTAGATTGAAATGAATGTTTGAGACAAACATCTCAAACCCTGTGCATATGAAACCATAAGTATGTGCAGGACTCAAATATGTTTATTTGTTGTTATATGGGAGAGCTAAGCCTTTTAAACGCCTTCCTAATTTAATTAGTAAATTCATGCTCAGCTCTTTTGGGATAATGGGTAAAACATGTCAATGTGTACAGAGCATGTACGTAGTTTGTGTGTCAGATACTAATCTGAGGTGTTTTCACAGGTGTGTGTCTGCAGACCGTGGAGAGTGAAGGTTACCCCTCCCCTGTGGTCATACTGCCCTACATGAAACACGGGGACCTGCACAGCTATCTGCTATACTCAAGGCTGGGAGACTGTCCTGTGGTTAGTCTCATTTTAAACAATAAAAGCATCGAGTCAGCAACACACATGTGCAGTCCCACAGCTTAATTAGTTCAGGGTTTGTAAGTTCACATGAATGTCTGTCAGCAAAACGGGATCCAAAGGTCAATATAGACGTGAAGTATTTGTTACAGTAGGTCCCTGTTCACGCCCTTTTGGCAGCGCAAACACTCTGAGATCACGATAACAGGAGATATGTGTCCGTCACTGCTATCTGGGCTTTTACTTATTAATGGATGAGATGGTTTTTGGAATGGAGAACTGCTATACGCACTAAGTCCCTGAAGAGCCTCGTTGAGAAACACAATCCTAATGAAAACAAGATTCCAACAAAATGTTGAAACATCCACGAACTCGGCAAACTTTCAAAAACAAAGTGGTGTTGAGCCCCATTCTTCCCACAGGAGGAGGCTGTCAGTGTGTGGAGCCGTTCCTCTGGACTCTACTGCCCCCTATTGTGTGACAAAAGAATAATAATAATACATTTTATTTGTAATGCACTTTACATTACAGGAAATCTCAAAGTGCTACAGGTTAAAAGCATAACAATCTGATTATAAAAAGGCTAAAAAAGGAAAAAACACTTAAAAACAGAAGAAAAAGTATACATACATACATACATACATGCATACTCTAAAAACCATCTAGATGGGAGGAATCAAAGGTTTTGCTCAAAAGGAAAGTTTTTAGTCCTTTTTTAAACGTGTCTATGGACTGTGGTGCCCTCAGGGTGTCAGGAAGGGCGATCCACAGCCGTGTATGACTGAAACCTTTTTCTCTCTCCTCTGTCCTGCAGTACCTCCCGTCTCAAATGCTGGTAAAGTTTATGACTGACATTGCCCGAGGAATGGAGTACCTCAGCAGCAAGAACTTCATCCACAGAGACCTCGCCGCTCGTAACTGCATGTAAGCACAATCTCTACTTCCACTTTTTACTCTCTCGGTTCCTGCATGTTCCACTTGCTGTTTTTCTCGATAAGGAGACTTAAAAAAGAACTAAAAGTGGACCAAAAGACTGGGAGAGGGGAAGTCCAAGAAAAGACATTGCATGAGCATTTACAGTTTTTTCTCAGTCGCTTTGGTGCATTTTTCACATCAATATTAACATTTGCACAACAGTTAGTTCAACCTCCACAACATTTAGTCATTTGTGCTCATCATAGTAGCAGTTTCTCATTCCTTACAACACATTACAAATGCTTTTGGACAGTCATCAAGTGCTTTCACACAACTCTCTGCTGTTTTATAACATTATCATTTGCTTATGTCATGTCAGTCAAAATTAACTATACTTGTGAATGCTGAATAGTCATTCCATATAAAACTAATAGTCCTCATTTCATTGCTTGAGTCATTACATACAAAAATGTTGAACTAGTTGTTAAAATCTGTCAAATTTTAAACAGTTTTTAAAAGCTGAATCCCACAAACCCCACTGTACAAGCATACATGAACCAAGCAGGACATGGACCTTTTCTACAATCTACTTTATGTTTGTTGTAAATCAGGGTTTTTTTTTTTTTCTTCTTCTTTTGCACAATGCTGTAAACAAATTAGAATTGAAAAGAGCATATGCAAGAAAAATTGTGACACAGAGTGTTGTACTCAGTTACCTCACTAAATACAGTAATGTGTAACTTTACTGTAGTTTTCTAATGGCTGTAAATAGTATAAAGTCTGTCTGGAGCATTTTCAGGTAGTGTCAACAAGATCTGACTTTTTTGCACTAGAAAACATTTAGAGACTAAACTGTCATAATCAAAACATGACAGAGACATTTGACTATATTGTTCATAAACATGGTGTCAGGACTTTTCATCTTGATGACACTTTCATTGACATGAATACTTGCGTTTGAGGAATGAGCTATGACTCTATAGCTATAGCTATGACATTTTGAGCAAGTGACACGCTTCTGCAGGTTATCAAGTAGGTTTTGCAGTTTGTACTAATTGTTTTGAGAAATGCATTAACTGTTCTGCAAATGTTAATACTGATGTGACAAATGCACCAAAGTGACTGTGAGAAACTGTAATTCAATTGCATTATATTTTATAATGTCATCACATCTTAATCTGCAGCAAAATAACTATATACGATTCAAGTAAATTAAGTGGGGGAAAAGGACAACACATGTAGAGTAGAATATATAAATTATCGCAAGCAAATAGTTATCTCAACATTTTAATGCACTTGAATGAATTTACTTTTTTACCTTCCACCACTATCTGAACACCTTCTTTCTCTGTTTTTTCTGCCTCAGGCTGAATGAGAACATGAATGTATGTGTGGCCGACTTTGGCCTCTCCAAGAAGATCTACAACGGGGACTACTACAGGCAGGGCCGGATCTCAAAGATGCCCGTCAAATGGATCGCTATCGAAAGCTTGGCCGATCGCGTCTACACTACTAAGAGTGACGTGGTTAGTTCACCCACTGTGTGCTTGTTTTAGTCTGTTCATCGTTGTGGGGACTTACCTCCCTTCTGGGGACTGGTCCCCACAAGGTTAATAACTTGTTTTGGGGTTAAGAATTACTTATTTTTTCCAAACTCTGTCTTTTGATTATCAAAGTTGAAAATCACTTGAAAAAATGACTTGAAAAAAACCTGAATTGGTTTATCGAAGAAACATTTAATAGTTTAAGTTGTGATCGCCCCCTGGTGGCGGGCTGCAGAAGAGGAGAAACAAATATAAAACCTCCAGAGAACATTTTAAAGCACCCTGCAGCATAATGCAAACCTAAAAATGTCCTTAAAAATTACAAAAAGATATTTTGAATCTTTAATCTTTTCAATACTATTTTTTTTTCTCGGTTTACCCTTAAAAAACAAGACAAATGGCCTTATTTTATTAGCTTCATGAAGAACGAGCTCTGGTGTATTTAGCTAAATGCGTTTCAGTAGAATGTAATGTGCACACATATCAGACAGTATTCAACTGTTTTACTTAAGTAAAATTAGTAATACTACAGTGTAATGTTACAAGTAAAATCCTGCTATAAAAAGCTAACATAAAAGAACAACAGCATCAATATATTTAATAAATCAGTATCAGAATTAAAAACTTAGTATGAATTTTATGTTCCATTTGAGAAAAATAAATATTAGATTATAATTATTGATGCAGTACTCAAATGTTGCAGCTGTTAAAGCTGTTTTTTAACTACTTTGTACACTGCTGGGTAACTATCTACAACAATTTTATAACGTATTAGTTGATTTATATTTAGTTTTAATAACTGAACTCTGCAAAGTAACAAGTAAAAAAGGTAACCAATAAATGTAGTGGAGTAAAATGACAATATTTGCATTCAAATGATAATGAATAGCTCAAAAATTAAAGTAGACGAGTAAATTTACTTTCCAGCACTGCAGATGTGAACAGTAACAGCTGATGTTTTGCTTGAGGTCTCTGGTTTCCACCACATGTTAAAATACTTTATGATGGATGTGCATTCTTCAGTAAGTTGCACGTACACTGCAAAAAACAAAAATAAAACAAGATAAATTAAAGCTGCAAGCAGCGATGAACTGGCCCGAGCAGAGTGACCTGATGTTAGATAATTTATCTTGTTTTAAGAGTTAATTTCTTATTTTAAGCGTACAACATGCTTATTTCTAGATTTAACATCTTAACTTAAGAAATCTTGTCAAGTGAAATTATCTGTCCATGCAGCAAGATCATTTCCTTCAGATTTAGTGTTTTTATCTGGTTTTTAGACATCTTTTTTTTTTGCAGTGTAAAGCAGGATGTCCAGAAATCCTACACAAACACTGTCTGTGTTATTTTCACAGCCAGTGTTTGACCAGAGCAGATTCATGTTTGAGAAGTGTGTGGGGAGGTGTGTCAGAGCTGAAGGAATCTTAAAACTCCTTAACACTTTCCCTCTCTCTCTCTCTCTCTCTCTCTCTCTCTCGCTCTCTCTCTCTCCCTCTTCACTGCTGTTTTCTCTCTCAGTGGTCGTTTGGAGTCACCATGTGGGAGATCGCCACGCGGGGCCAGACTCCGTACCCGGGGGTCGAAAACAGTGAGATTTATGATTATTTGAGACAAGGAAACCGTCTCAAACAGCCTCCAGACTGTCTGGACAGCATGTGAGTGTCCACTCCTTCATATTCCTCACAAAACACAGTTTAGGTCAGCTGATGATAAATTATCTTGGAAATCTTTTGCCTCCTGATAGACATACCTTTTCACCATAAACCAACCAGGGCTGGAGGCTTTCCTAAATATTCTTAGATAAACACAGTTTACTCGACCTTTTTGTTCCAAGAAGTAGATTTCCCCAATTTTGAAAGCTTTCACCTTTCCTCATAGTAACCTTAAGACAAGATTTTCATATTTTTTAAATTATTTAATTTCTTAATTGTTACAAAAACAGCTTCATGCTTTATTTTCAGGCAACACATTTCTTTACAACTTTAAAACTTAAGATAATTTTCTGAGGCAATACACTTGTTACATTTTTACATATTTTATATTACAGCGCAGTAATGTATTTTTCAAAAAACAAAACTTTAAAAAACTGTTTGGGCTGATATATACATTTACAGTGTGTCATTGTTACTGAAACTGAATTAACCCATTCATCATTTTACGTGTTTTAATGTCATGGTTTAGCAGTTTTTCACCATAAAATCTCCAGACATTTTTTACAGTGTACATTAAATATAAAGTTAACGTTTCTTCGTGGTCTGCAGCTACGCCCTGATGTTCTCCTGCTGGCTGCTGAGCCCAAAGGACCGCCCCTCCTTCGAGTCCCTGCGCTGCGAGCTGGAAAAGGCCCTCGAGGACCTGCCGGACACCCAGGACCCAGACGAGATCCTGTACGTCAACATGGACGAGTCTTCCATGGAGCTGGGGGCGGTCGGAGGCCGAGACCCAATCGGGGGGCCGTCCCCTCTCTGCCTGAAGGCCCTGGACTCTGTGACCACCGTGGAGGTCCACCACCCCAACCGCTACGTCCTCTGTCCCCAACACGAGACCAACCGGGCCCTCTCCGACTCCCTGGAGAGCCTGGACATGCCGGTGTCGTCCTCCACAGCCACGCTGCCTCTACAACCGTCCTGCCACTCCACGCCCAACCCCACCCCGGCCCCCACCCCCACCGTCGAGCTGCTGGACGACAGGGAAGGCTCCAGGAAAATGCCCTGGCAGTGATGGCTTCACTTTCTGTTTTTTTTTTAAAATGACAAGACTCATCACTGCCAAAGTGTACCATCCTTTAAACCCCAGTCCAAGAAGTCCAGCCTCTTGCTACTGACCGTCACAAACCTAACGGGCCCCCTTTAAGATAGTTTTGCACAAATACACACACAGCCGAAGGCATTCCAAGGAAGTGGAGGGTTGGGATTATTTCCTTTCTTCTCCTCAGCACATTTCCAAGTGTAAAAGACATTAAAAAGTGGGCGAACACTGTCAGAGAAACATGTTGTTGCCCACGTTCACTGCAGCACAATCAGAGAAATCTATTCCCATTCACGATAGCAATAAAACACCACTTCTACACAACTACCTGTACACAGCAGATCGATCGCCCTCATGTGATTAAGCTACACAAAAAAATAAAAAATACACTCCGTGAAACCAGCTCAGACACTGCCAGGCTGAATCTTCAACCAAACAAACTCAGGAGCTTGAACTTGTGAGTAAGCGCTAACATGGACCAGCTGAGGAAAGTCAGGATTTTTTTTACATTTTTGATGGAGAAACGTCGTCCATGTGAATCTCTGCTCCTGTGCAAAAATAACTAAAAGGATTAGTGGGACAGAAAGGAAGCAGACTGGCTGCTTTAAGGTTATTTTAATACAGTTTATGAAGGACAATGAGAAGTTTATGGCTAAAGTTTTTGTTGTTTTGCCTTTTTTTTCTACTCGAGCACGATCATTTTCCCACTTGAGCAGTAGTTCATTACTTTAATCATGGTAGAAATCCTAATCGGATATTTTGGTCTCTCTGTATTTGTCAGGTTGACTCATTTAAATTACATCTAAATCGAGTTGAGTCATATAATTTTAACACAAAATAAAACTGAGATGATTAGACTAGACTTATAGATAAACAGAAAGAGAAATGTATTTAACTATAAGTGATAGAATTCACTCAAAATTACAGAAAAAAACAACTTAAGAATGAAAAGAGACCAAAATTTGCAAAATAAATTGTAAAATTTCAAAGCAGGCTTAAGAGACTTTGGCGTGAAGCTGTTCTTAAAGAGGAACCTCCATCTTATGGATCCAACCCTGCAGTAGCTTGTTTGTTAGCCTAATGTAGCGCTCTAACAGCCCCTGCCTCCTCTGCAGCGGTCGTACTGCTAGTCGTGCATTCGTTTGCACCATGAGCCATTTACAGTTCACACAAGGAAACCTGTGAAAGTCCTGATTCAACAAGTCGACACGTCACAACTCAGGAAGCTGAGACTTTGCTCAACAGGGACGGAGGTACTGGTCAAATCAAGAGGGTACGAATAATCTGAGGCAGGAGGACGGATGGAGGGAAGGTACGGACATGGTGGAGTTACCGAGGCAAACGGCGGGAGAAGCTCCTCGCCTTTTGCTTTTGGCTCAAGCACAGTGTTATTACACATTTTGTAATTTTTTTTAATGCTGAATTTTGTATTTCTACAACTTTGCACTAATGTTTTTATATCATTGTACGTTTGTTTATAATTTGTATATCTTTTACGCTTTTTGTTTGTTTTGTGTTTTCTTTCTGGACGGTCATCCTGCAGACGCTCTCATGAATGAAATCTATTCACGAGTAACAACTCACATGTTCATAAAGGCAGAGAACAAAGCCTGTGAAAACATTGCAAGGTGTTTAAACGAATACTTCACCCTTAAAATAATCATTTAGGTCAGGGGTCGGCAACCTGCGACTCCGGAGCCACATGTGGCTCTTCAGGCCGTCTGCAGTGGCCGTGACAAAAAAAATATATATACGAAATTAAACATTATTTACATTTTAATTTTAATTTATCATTATAGCTTACAAACATCTTAAAAAGCTTTAACCTATACATTTTGAGTTTGAGTAGGCTAGCATTCGATTCCAAACTCCAAAGTCATAAAAATAAATGCTCATTTTGACCAATTAATCATGTTGGTAGACTAATTTTTCATTTTATTTTCATTCAAATTAGGTTTGCGGCTCTCTCATTTTGACCAACAATGGCTCTTTTGTTAGTAAAGGTTGCCGACCCCTGATTTAGGTCAATTAATCATCCCATGTCACTATGAATTTGTGAAGAACATTTTCTTGCATCCACGTGATTTTGAGAATCTGAAGATTGAGTGAATCCTTAAGCAAACATATATCATAACATCTGTTTTGAGCTGTCACACAGCTCGTATACAGTTTAATCCAAGTCTCACAAAAATGAAAATGAAGGACATTTTCACTATAATTTTAGTTAGTTTTGTAACCACAAAATACAGTTTCAGTTAGTTATCGTTTTTTTTTAAACTCTCGTTTTTATTTTTATTTATTTCACAAATTCAAGGTAACACGCAGCAATTAACCGATACACAAATGGTCATTTTAAGGGTGAAGTAATCCTTTAACTCAATTTGAGTGTTTTTAGTAAATAAGCAAAGACTGGGAAACATGACTAACTAACCTCGTCATTTGACATCATCCTGCCGCTCTGTTATTCTGGGATATTTTTGTTTCTCGAGGTTTTAGCACTGTAAATAGTTAAAGTCTGGTACCAGCAGAGTGGAGGAGGAGACAGAAAGCAGCAGCAAGTGTGTTCATCCAAACCTCTGTGTTGAGGTCTGCTGGCTGCAACTTTGCATCATGCATGCACTTATTTTTATATATATATAGATATATATATTTGCTTTAGTTCATGATTTTGTCATTGGAATGGACCATGTTCCAACACACGTTTTGGGAGATTTGTTGAAATGAGGCGCTGTGTTTCTCAGACATCAAAGGTACTTATATATGAAACAGTATACAGTGATATTTTATATCTGTAGCATTACTGAAATCCCTTTAAAGTGTACATTTTGTGCTATACCTTTGGTACTGTATACTCATTGTGATCTCCAGACTGGTGCTGAGACTGAGGCACTGGTCAAATTTGGTCTGTACACATATGTTTTTACCAATTTGAATGCAAGTACATCTTCTGTGTTACACTAATCAGTGTGTTTAAACCATTTTGGACAAAAAGACAAAACTGATCCTCAAACAGATTCCAGCAAAAACTGAAACTCCTTCACGGTTACAGTGAGTTCAGCCTTAAATCGTCACCTTCAGTGCCTTCAGAGAGCCAGTATTTTGCATTAGTGTGTATGGATTGTGATTCTCCTGGTGTGTTGAATTGGGAGAAGACTGTACTATAATCGCCTTTATATTGTCACTGCCATGATTTGTAAACAAAGTTTTATACAGTACCCACAGTATTTTGTATAAGAAATAAATGAGTTCATCATGAATGAGCCTTTTTCCCGAGCTTTGAGTGTGACAAAATTAATTAAATTCACATCAAACGTGTTAATGACATGTTTATTAAGTCAACAATACAGCCTATGATGAGGTAATTTTTTGTCTAATTAAAATTTTGTTCTCATAGCAGGAAGATTAACCCTTGTGCCTCAAAGGACCGATATGACAAAAAAAACTGATTGTTGGACTTGTTGAATTTTAAACCAACACCACACTGCAAATTATTTGTTTCTTACCAAGATAAAAGAAACTTTAGATTTAGAAGTGTTAGCTAATTTATCTTGTTTTAAGAGTTGATTTCTTATTTTAAGCGTACAACATGCTTATTTCTAGATTTAATAATCTTAATTTAAGAAATCTTGTCAAGTGAAATTATCTGTCCATGCAGCAAGATCATTTCCCTCAGATTTTGTGTTTTTATCTTGTTTTTAGACACACCTTTTTTGTAGAAGATGGGGTTTAAAATGTATGCCATATGCATCAACACAGTTAAATAATTATATTAAAAACCCATTGAAAAGCCAACATGTCCCTAGTGAGGCACAAAGGTTAAGAGCCTGAGATAAACGACACAGTGGCTGACAGATCCTCTTAAAGATCACAGAACAGCTGGAGAAAAAACATGAAATAGTTGAATAATGTACAGAATGTCAAGTTCCTCCAGGTCTCAGAAGTGGATGTAGGAGATCTGAATGTCGCCTTCAATCTCCAGCATGTCGATCTCGTTGAAGGACTGCAGGCGGTGGAAGAAGTCGAACAAGTGTTGCCCGTTCACAAACACCTTGAACCTCTGGTTCCCACAGCGGATCGACATCTGAGGGTCAAAGACGGAGACATCAAGAGATTCAACAATAACTCTAGATATTAGTTTGGTTTGGAAATCTGGTAACACTTTATATTGGGGAAAACAAATTCAACATTAATTAGTTGCTTATTAGCATGCAAATAAGTAACATATTGGCTCTTAATTAGTCATTATTAAGTAGTTATTAATGCCTTATTCTGCATGGTGGGTCACTTTGCGCCAATGTTAGTCTACCAGTGAGCCACTTTGTAGAGTAATGATTGACATTAAAATCTACCAATCCTCATCCAATCATCCAAAAGGAGCCACCAGTCACGTCAAAGGTCTAGTTGTTCACCACTATGTAGAGATTATAAAGTCCATACAAAGTAAAGCATATTAAGATCATAACTCGTATACAACAACTTCCTTACTTACTACTAATAAGCAATAATTCTGAGGTTACTAAGGGAAAACTCTTAAGGGAAAACTCTTATTTAATGTCTTACTGGTTGTATAATAAGGCCATGCAGAATAAGGCATTAATAACTACTTAATAATGACTAATTAAGAGCCAATATGTTACTTATTTGCATGCTAATAAGCAACTAATTAATGTTGAATATGTGTTCCTTAATATAAAGTGTTACTGGAAATCTTTATTTCGAACATATAAAATGATCATACAAACAAATAACATCTGCAGAAAATCAACCTTGGTTTTTAGACAGATGTTACTTACATCAAAGTACTGTCCCTCCATGAACGGGTTCATGCCCATCTCTCTCTCCTCCTGGCCCCAGTTTCCTCCCAGCATGCTGTTCCTCACCACCACCCCCTCCCTCACCCTCGGGTTCATGTGGAAGGCGATGTCCCGAGATCTGCCCACCATGAAGTTGATGCTCATTCTGCAGCACACAGAACCAGGAGGAGTGTGTTACGTGTCTGTTAGCACTCACACTGCAGAGATTTAAGTGAACGTACACACACACACACACCTGTCTGCTCCATAGGGCACCATGCCTCTGATGATGATGGTCCTCTTAGGGGACATCCCTCCTGGGATCATGTTGGAGTAGGGCACAGGCTAAAAACACAAGAAAAAAAACTCAAAATAAGGTAACATAAAAACAATCCTCCAGACGAGCAGGTACACTGCAAAAAAGGTCTGAGGGAAATGATCTTGCTGCATGGACAGATAATTTCACAAGATTTCTTAAATTAACATTGTTAAATCTAGAAATAAGCATGTTGTACGTTCAAAATAAGAAATTAACTCTTAAAACAAGATAAATTATCTAACACTTCTAAATCTAAAGTTTGGATAAAAGCGTCTGCTAAATGACTAAATGTAAATGTAAGCATTCAACATGCTTATTTCTAGATTTGATCATCTTAATTTAAGAAATCTTGTCAAGTGAAATTATCTGTTCATGCAGCAAGATAATTTCCCTCAGATTTAGTGTTTTTATCTTGTTTTTAGACACACCTTTTTTGCAGTGTACTGAAATCAAAAGTCTTTATTTGTATACAGTAGTACACATGGAGTCAACATTGTGGGTGACCAATTCTGTCAGGTGGATAGGAGATCAACCAACCCAGACCTTTAAAATGAGACGCTACTGTTTGGTCCAGTCGTCGGAACTTTTGTCCGGAAGTAGTTTTTTGTAAGTCTAACCCTGTTGTACCAAACCCAAGTGTTTATCATGGTCGTCACGTGTCACAATAATATTTAGAAATGTTTATATTCATGTTGGTTGTTCAAAAATGTGGAGATTGAACATATCTGTGACTTGCACACTCAAAGAAATCAAATTAAGAAAAATATTACACAACTAGAATAGATGACAGAATAGATTTTACTTACAGGGTTGTAGACTGGCTGCCCGCCCATGCTCTGTAATCACATTAACAGATAAAAGATTAAAATTCGATTATTAGAAGTAAGAAAATATCTTCCACAGAAGAGGGCTTTATGGATGTGTGCATGTAATCATGCAGTTTTCTCACCGGCAGATTTGATCCTGGATATCCTCCCTGACAGAAGACAAAATAAAGTCAGTTAATACAAATAATAAAATGTGCAAATAACACAAAAGTAAAATATTATAAATAAAACATGTTCCTACCCCCATACCACCTCCCATGCCTCCTCCTGGATATCCACCCTGTAAAGAAGCACACGTAAAAAGAAGGATTTTATAAGATTCTTTTCATTTTTTTGACAATTAGCTCTGTATTTTTTACTGAATGAATTTCAGGACTAATGAAGAGCAGAAATATGAATATTTATTCACCCCCATGCCTTCTCCTGGATATCCACCCTGTTGAAGAGTGGAGATTATTTTAAATATTAATAATGATGTATTTAATTCAATTTTCAAATCCTGATATTAAGTATACTTACTCCCATGCCTCCTCCCATTCCTCCTCCCATGCCTCCTCCCATTCCTCCTCCCATGCCTCCTCCCATTCCTCCTCCCATTCCTCCTCCCATTCCTCCTGGGTATCCTCCCTGTATATCAGTTAAAATGTTTAATTGAATGTAATTAATCGTAATTATTATAAAAGAAACTACATTTATAGACAAAAATAACTCACCCCCATGCCACCTCCTGGATATCCTCCCTGTTAAAAAGTGGTGAACATGTTAAAACCCTTTACAATGCTGTGTTGAAATGTATTTTTAAACTTAAATTATGAATACTTACACCCATGCCTCCTCCCATGCCTCCTCCCATGCCTCCTCCCATTCCTCCCTAAAATAACCAAACAGAAGTGTCAGCGTTGAGCTGCAAGAGGTTTTCTGCCAACCATTCCCTGATAGTATTAAAACATTCTAGGAGTCTAGATAACTTAAAAAACTTCACTGGGTTTAAATCAGAAACAGAGTTGGATATCGCCCACACATAAATTATGTTAAATGTTAAAACTATTTATGATCTGTCCTAGGGGCAGTAAGTACAGTGAGAACAACAGGGGCCCCAGAACTGAGCCCTGTAGGACCCCACATGACGGTGGGGAAAAGTCAGAAACAAAAACACCAATATAGAGACAGTAAAACTTCTGTCAGTTAGATATGAAGAAAACCATTGTAATGCTATACCTGATATGCCAACACAGTCACGTAATCTCTTGATAAAAAATAACACTCTAGCAACCACATTGCACATGCAGTATGTATATATATACTATATATTTTTGTCCTTATACTATTATAGTTTCACTACTTGCTACCTCACATTGCCACTTTCATATGGTTTGCACATCTAGTTTTATCACACCACTAGTGGATGTAGTGTCTCTGCTGTTTTATGCTGTCTTGTGGTTCTTGTGGTTATGTGTTATCTTAAACTGTTTTCTTAAACTGTACTTGAGCCGCTGCAACACCTGAATTTCCCCCATTGGGATCAATAAATCTTATCTCTTATCTACTAATTGCTTGTCACCTGCAGGAGCCAGAAGATGTTAGTTTTTATTGCATATTGAGGTTTCAGCTTTGCAAAAGCTTGAAGAAATGAACAGTTTGCAGCAAAACAAAGCAAGCGCAAATCTGTCACAGTGAAACATTGAATAGTTTCTACTCACTCCCATTCCTCCAGGATACCTATTCATGCCACCTCGAGCCGCCTGGCACAGAAGCAGAAAGCATTAGAAACTGAATTTCTTTGCCCCAGCGAAGCCCAAAGCATGAAGCTGAAAGCTTCGTGGACAGAAAGTCTCACCCCGATGACATTAATCGTCTGGATGGAAACATCTCCGGCGATTTGCATCGCACAAATTCTCTCCACAGGGAGGCGGTGTTCAAAGGTGTAGAAGTCATTACCGTTGACTTTGATCTGCGACAGAAACAGGCCACATGTGAGGGACTATCAGGGACATAATTCAGAATTACCATTCAGACACACATATGAAACAAAACACATTCACACACTATAGTAAAAAAACCTCACAAACTTACAAGTGAAATGCTTTCACAAACACCACTGAAATGTTATGCTGTCTCACACACAACTGAAATGCTTTTATACACACAACTGAAATGCTTTTACAAAATTGTATGTATAAAAGCATTTCAGTTGTGTGTATAAAAGGGGGGGCAGGAGGGGCGACCGCCCCCTCTCTGTCACACCGTGGTGAGGTCTTGGGTTTTTTATGTCTTGGTCTCGTCACTGCTTTTATTTTGAAAAGTAACTCTCCTCTCGTTTCAGGTCACCTGCCCCTCCCTGTGTGTGTCTCCTGCCTGAGTGTCTCCCCTAATTACCAATTGTGTTCACCTGGTGCTCCTTCCCTCATGTGTTAAATAGTCTGTGTCTCCCTTGTCCTGTGCCAGTGTGTCGTTTTTCGTCTCGCCAGCATTACCACAGTTCTTGTCATCGCCACAGTCATCTGCCTTGCTTCGTTTTCAAGTTTGTTCTCCTCGTAAGAGTGATTTTCTTTTGTAAATTTTCACAGCTTAGCTGCTCCCTTAGTTCGTTAGTTGTTAGATTGCCTTTTGTTATTCCTCCTTAAGAGTGATTTTGAGTTATTTAGTTTTTCTCCCTTAGATTGTTCCTCCATTTTACGGAGTGATCTTTGGTTTAGTCCTTTTCCCTGTTCAGTCATTTCCTCCCTTTTGGAGCGCCTTTTGTTTATTAGTATTTTATTTTGTCCCTTTTTCCCCTTTCCCTTGTCTAGTTGTTTGTTCCTTATCCCGTAGGATAGTTTGCCCTGAGTTTCAGGATAGTCAGGAGTTTTGTGTTTTCCCTCTTTTTAGGGATTATTAGTGTCAGGTCTTCTAGACTGTTAAATGTTCATAGCCCTTTTGTTTCCTCTGTTCGGGGAGTTCCTCTTGCTTTTTTTTGATAATGTGCCTTAAGGAGTGTCCTTCTAAAGTGCCCCTCTAGTGCCATGGTTCCTCTCTTTGGTAGCCGACGAACGTAGAATGTGAAAGAGGCGTTGCTTTCATGTGGCGTCGCTATGACGAACAGCTACATCTAGAGGTACTAAAATCTGTAGTTACTAAGTTACTAGATCAGTACCATTAATTACTTTGATCTGGATCTCCTTTTAACTTAATGCTAATCCTAATCAAGGATGAGGACAATTTCATCAAACATGATGCATCAGAGCTTTTTGCTGCTGGTGGGGCTCCATGTTGTGCAGAATGTGCCCTTTTTATTTTGTCGCCCCTGCCCTTCCAACACTGAGTCTGCCACTGTAAGAGTTTGTTATAAATCATTTATGATTTAGAAAATAGTTTGTATTTCTTGCTGCTCTGACCTGGTAGCCCTGTGACGTGATCATGATGACCATTTCAAAGGCCTGGCCCTTACTGAAGGGCATGTCCCGGATCTTGTCCTCAGAGCCCCAGTCACCGTCCTGACGGGAGTTGAAGACCACCTTGTCCCAGCCATCGAAGCGAGGGTTGAAGTGGCAGGCGATGTCGCTGGACTCAGACTCTCCACAGAGCAGGTTGATGAAGAATCTGCAGAAAGGAACAGCAGCGACATTACGTCATCTTATTTCTGAATGGACTGAGGAAATACAAACAGTTGAGGCGTGTCAGATGTCCCCACAAAGAGCTAAAGATATAATGATACAGTCAGGTATGTGCAGTGTTTACTCTGCCTGTTAATGGCCTGTAAAGTCCCTCAGATATTACTATTTTGAAAAGGGGAGGGGAGGGTGATAAAACTGGAGCTGTGTATTACAAATATGCTTTGATTTCCAACAAAGAAACCTGCTGCTCCACCCAGAGTCAGATTACACAAGGTGTTCCCCCGTTTAGGTTAGAGATTAAAAAATGTCTCAGTGGACAGAACTCAGACAAGAAGACCTTGGATTGAGAGACGAGATTGCAGCTTTTCTCAGTTGCTTTGAATGAATTCTCAAGTATAATCCCTTTTTCTGTCAAAACCATAGACTGTATATAAATAATAATAAGTTAACATGGGACTTTTATTTTGATGGGACTTTTATTTTCCCACTTCCGGTCTGTCCGCCGACATATTAATAAATGAGAAACAAAAAATGATTATTTCATTATTTCATTTTGGTTTTTGGTTATTTCATTTTTTGATGCTGAGAGCAAAATGCGTTTTTCCAATTTTGGTTTAAAACGGAAAAAGGAAAAGGGGGCACTGTTTCCAGTTTTTAGTTTTGAGAGCAAAAGGGATTATACTTTAGCACCCCGAACCGAAAAACCACTATGCTTTTTTATTCGTATGCATTTTGATCATCATGAAATAAGAAACTGATCATCTAAATAAAAAAGCTGAAAATAACATAATAATTTGCATTATTGTGCTATTTAAGCATTTAAAGTTTGTTTAAAAAAAGAGAGAGAAAAAAATGTCCAAATAACAAGTTGATGCAGATGTTAAATATATATATATATATTTTTTTTTTTATTTTTTTTTTATTTTTTTTATTTTTTTACCTGGTAATGTCCTCAGGAATGGACCCCTGGATGTAGATGGACGTTCCCTCCCTCACGCCTCCATAAATGGGCCCCAGGTAAGGAATTGCCTGCACAGTGCACAAGAAATACTCATTATACAGTCACAGTATATATTATTATTATTATTATTATTATAATACAGTAATTCAGTGATTCACAAAGAGTGGGATCCTTCAAGGTTGTCTCCATAAAAATTAACAAGTACTACACATTTACTCGTGTGCTGGACTTCTTGCAGCTGATTCAAATGATCAGCTTTTCATCAAGCAGCTTCAGCAAATCATCAGTTGATCATTTGAATAAGCTGTTAGAGCAGGAGGAGTCCTGCACTGTCCTGATTTTATTAGATTTTATTTGCCTGATATTGACTTGAGATCATACTGAAACTTTTACCACCAAACGTTTTTGCAAGTGCAGCTTTAAAATAAACAAAAAAACAATTTCACTGAATGCTCACTGCAAAAAAGCTGTGTCTAAAACAAGATAAAACACTAAATCTGAGGGAAATGATCTTGCTGCATGGACAGATGTTGTTACAAGTTACATGTTACATGTTGTTAAGATTGTTAAATCTAGAAATAAGCATTTTGAACGCTTAAAAATAATAAATTAACTCTTAAAACAAGATAAATTAAAGCTGCAAGCAGCGATGAACTGGCCCGAGCAGAGGGCACTGAAAATTATTTGTCAGTTTATTGTCATAAAGGAACAAAGAAACCAGAAATATTCACATTGAAGAAACTGAAATCAGAGAATTTGGACTTATTGTCTTTAAAAAAAAATGCTCAAACCAATTATTAGATTATCAAAATAGTTGACGATTAATTTAATAATTGATTATTGTTCGACTATTTGAATAATTGTTGCAGCTCTATAGTCAATGGTAATCTTTATCATTAATGCAGACAAAGACATCTAAAATTAGACAGCTTGATGTATCAAAAAAATAGTTATTTTCATAAAATAATCCACTATTATATCAGTTTTAGGTCATAAGGTTGTTTATAGTGCAACATGATTCTCTGCCAAGTCCTCTGAAGGAAAAAATACAAGTTTGGAAATCCCAAACACACACAATCCTGAAATGGACTGTGTTTGTCAGTGCAGATACTCACAGGGCCGTAGATCGGCTGGTAGCCAGGAGGAGCAACAAACATGGCAGCAGGCGGTGAGACGGACGGAGAGAATCAGGAGGCTTCAGTCAGGATCTGGTCTCTGCTGGAAGCCTCGTTTTATATGAGAGACGAGGGAGCGGCAGAGCACCAAACCTAAGAGTGTTTACTTTAGAGGCACAAGATGCAAACTAACCATTGACCCAGCAGAGGAGTGGCACATTACAACAAAAGACAGTGTGTGTGTGTGTGTGTGTGTGTGTGTGTGTGTGTGTGTGTGTGTGTGTGTGTGTGTGTGTGTGTGTGTGCAATTTTAATATTTGAGGATCTACTTGGCTTCTGGTATAGTTTATGCTTTAAATTTGCTTTTCTGCATGCTCTAGTATTGCTGTATTTTTATTTTATTCTATTTAGTGTGTTTCGACTCGACAGGCCTTAGTTACTTAGCTCAAATTGGCCTGTTATAAGGCTTTGTTTTCAAGTTTCTGGGGGTGTGGTCTTCTGCCTTAAAAATTATAGTTTAAGCCAGGGATGGGCAACCTAGGTGTTGCAGGGGGCCACAATTTCTCATCAACACTACCACAGGGCCACATATAGGACCGTGCACTTAACCTGATATGATGAAACTGCAATTTTAAATATGTTTACAGTGCAGTAACTTAACATATTTCATGCTCAAATGCATGTAGAACAGTATAAATAGGAATACAAAAGGTTAACAAATAAAAAATAACCACTTACTGTGATTTCTTTTTTTAGTACAAGAACAGCAGACCAACATTAACTGCAAGAAGTAATTTTGTGCATTTTTACACAGCACTTTAAAGATTTCATGCTCAAATGCATGTAGTTGTACTGAGGGCCCTTTCAAGTGAGGGTGCGGGCCGTACGCGGCCCCTGGGCCTCCAGTTGCCCATCCCTGGTTTAAGCTGCAACTCTCAGTGCATTTTTACTTTTTGAGGATATACTTGGCTTCTGGTTTCTGGTACACTTTATGCTTTAAATTTGCTTTTCTGCTTGCTCTGGTATTGCTGTATTTTTATTTTATTCTATTTAGTTGGTTTTTACTTGACAGGCCTTAGCTAAAAGTATAACGTGGCATGAAGCTAATTATAAGTAACTTAAGTTTGTATATAAATACAGTACTTTTTTAAATGATTAAATGTACTTTGTGAGATTCAGCCACGGAGTACAATGTAGATACCCCAAATAAATAGTTTATAGTAATACTAAGTGCTTTTCCATTCTAATTTAAATCCCTGTGACATCCTCTTTAAATGAGAAGAAGACTAATTTGAGATATAATTCCCCTAATAAAACTGATTATTGGGTCTTTACAGCCTTAATTCTGCACACTGACAATATTATGAAGAGGCCTACTGTTAGATTTTATAGTTTATTGAATGAAATGTTTCCTCTGAGTTGCAGTTTCATGGTGGTTTTGGCCAAACTTTATCTTGATCAAATACCAGAAGTTTACTGTAATACTTTAACCATTTCAGGAAACACCCATGTCTCATTAGGCCGGCCTTTGTTCCCTCAAACATTCTGTGTGTGTATATGAGCAGAAGTACGTATGTAAAGACACCTGAGTGATAGATAAGAGTTACTTGTCTTTCTGTTTGCCTTAGGTTGGCAGGCGGGTGGATATTTTATGAATCATACAAACCATGCACCCTCGGGCAATTCTTTAAATCTCAGAGGAGTTGTATCAGTGATTTCTCTAAATATAGATAAATATTTCCACCACTGTATATATTCATGTACTGTAGTACAGCAACTTCCATGCTTATTTATACTTCTACTCCACTAATCAGAGTGAAATGTTCTTTTACTTGAATGGAGTATTTTTAATTTGCAGTATTGCTAAATGAATTTTTACATTTGTCGCCCATTTGTCGATTACCGTAAATCAAAGAATAGCACAAAACTTTAACTTTTACTGTTATAAACTGTAGGAAACACATAGTTTTGCTGTAAAAATACAATATTTTCATGTAAAATTAATGGAGCAATACCGTGATGTCACAATGACACAATTACCCTAAAAATAACGGGAATATTGAATCTGAATTACAGTTTATAAAACCAACTCACTGTGTTTTTTACAGTGTATTTAAGTTCTGGCAACCAAAGCTGCCTGTATTTTACTGTAAATTAAACTTTTTTTTACAGTGTGTAATTTAATTTTAACATTTGTCGCCCATTTGTCGATTACCGTAAATCAAAGAATAGCACAAAACTTTAACTTTTACTGTTATAAATTGTAGGAAACACACAGTTTTGCTGTAAAAATATAAAATTAATGGAGCAATACCATGATGTCACAATGACAATTACCCCAAAAATAACGGGAACATTGAGTATTAATTAAATTTTTTGCTGATATTTACATTTAAATTTACAGTAGAAAACCCACTCACTGTGTTTTTTACACTGTATTTAAGTTCTGGCAACCAAAGCTGCCAGTATTTTACCGTAAATTAAACTGATTTTTTTTTTTATAGTGTGTAACTGAATTTTTTACATTTGTCGCCCCATCAGTAAGACCAAACAGAAGCTCACGTGTAAATAAGGACACGTGTCCCAGATCTCCTTAAAATAATCTGTTTATTCTGTATTGAAACACAGGGTTCAGTCAGAGGACACTCAGTCAGGTGGAAAGTAGTGATCTCCAATCAGTCAGCTGCCTCCGTGTGGACCACAGCGGCAAACACACACTTCAGAGTCGTCGGCAAACAAAATACTGCTCTGCCTCTGGAAAGTGAGTCGTGACATAACATGTGAGATGGACAGTTTGTGTGATCTGTAAGAGGCATCGTGAGACAAAACTGTCTGAGATCAACGCATCACACGTGACTTTGATTGAGAAAATAACTGATATGCTGGATCCCTAAAAATATCTATCATAAAAACCTAACTAGCAAAAACAAAAAGCT
The DNA here is from genome assembly GCF_030273125.1 of Centropristis striata. NCBI lineage: Eukaryota > Metazoa > Chordata > Actinopteri > Perciformes > Serranidae > Centropristis > Centropristis striata. The sequence continues at coordinate 16,821,911 of NC_081520.1, read as the reverse complement.
AATGTGCTCTTCTGACTGCAAACTGGGCGTTAACTTCAGTGTGAGACCTGAAGAGTCTCTCCACAAACGGGACACGAGTCCGAAAAAAAATCAGCATGATCGTTCAAATTCTCCAAAGCCCTAAAGAAAAATAAATATATGTATCTATGATTTATGTAAAATATGTCTTTTCATCAAAAGGCCTCCAAGCAGCCTAGACATTACTCAGTTATACACATGACACAGTGGCCAAAATGTATACATTAAATACATTCATTAGTTTTTTTTTTAATGCACTGACAAAAACTTATTTGTGCATAAAGTGTCATAAAACAGACTGTTGGCCAGAAATACAGACGGGCTAAAACGGTCGTCTTCAGAAGATTTGATCTGCATATAAATAAATAAATAACCTTGGCATCCTCCTATACTGTATGTGTGTACATCATCACTACCTTATATGGCACAGAGACATCAGTGTAGATAGGGGACCACAACCATCCAGGGACGCTTTGTAAGACTTCAGAGTGCAAACTGGGTTTGTCTATACAGCAGATTCACACTGGTATATGTCACGAACACAGATAATACTGGTTTTTATCATGGCAAGTTAGTCCAAAAAGAGTTTCCATACATGATCGCTTGTTAGAAGACGAGTTTCTAAGCCTCGAGAGGGAAAGAAAAAGAAGCGAGAGGCGGGGCCTAAGATGTTCGCTGCTCCCTCGAGGATCTCAGAGATACGACTGTGAGCTGCTGAATCATTTTCTGTTTAAACACTGCAAAAAGGTGTGTCTAAAAACAAGGTAAAAACATTAAATCTGAGGGAAATGATCTTGCTGAATGGACAGATAATTTCACTTGACAAGATTTCTTAAATTGTTTTAAGGGTTAATTTCTTATTTTAAGCGTTCAACGTGCTTATTTCTAGATTTAACAATCTTAATTTAAGAAATCTTGTCAAGTGAAATTATCTGTCCATGCAGCAAGATCATTTCCCTCAGATTTAGTGTTTTTACCTTGTTTTTAGAAACACATTTTTTTGCAGTGAACGCGTTTAAACTCTCACTGAAACACCAGAAATGAAATATCAAATGGCAGCAGCCACTTACAAAAAAAACAACCTAACAATAAAAATAAAACACATCCACTCTAATCTAAAATAAAAGCAGTGACGTTGCTATAGGCACTAAAACGTTTACAGCAGTAGCGACTGAAAGAGCCCGTTTTGTATAAATGCACTGATATGCAAGGCAGTCTATGTATATTTTACACCAAAAAGGCCATGTAGTGGATTCATAGCGGAATAAAAAAGTACCCCTGGCTTCTTGTGTGTGTTTTTATGCCTCTCTGATATTATTCTTCTGCTTTTCTCATCGTCATTCTGCTGCAGGTGGTACAACAGTGCAGTCAAAGTGTGCATAGCTTCAACGGAGGAGAGAAATGTGCAGACGAAGGACAAAACTAAGACATAGATGTGTTCGATCTCTAGATTTCTAATCTTTCCTCTCTCTGAATTTCCCTCCCCTCCTCTCTCCTCTCCTCTCCTCTCTTTCTCTTTAACATTTTATCGATGCGGGACGTTATCCGAGCTGATCCTCATACTGCTTCCTGAAGCAGTCTCCAGCGGGGAAGAAGTCCCAGCATCGCTCCTGGTACAGCTTCCACACGTAGGACTCCTGGAACACAGAACAGGGAAAAAGGATGATTTTATGAAGACGATAACGTCCAGTGTCAAGTCAAGTCAAGTCAAATATAGTTTATTTGTCCCAACTTGGGCAATTTGGTTGCAGTCTACACTGCAAAAAACATGAAGCTTACCAAGTATTTTCTTCTTATATCTAGCAATAGTATCTTAATTATCTTGTTTTGAGTATAATTTACCTACTGACCATAGCTTTATGTGCTTATTTTAAGAACATGTGTCTTTTTGTAACAAAAACAAGTGAGTAACCTCTTCACAGGGATGTTTTTAGGATTGACATTGTGAGCTTTTTCATCCTTTTCAATCTATTCAACTGTTGAATATGGTGAGTTTTTACCTAAAATATTGGTTCCAGTTGGGAGTTTTAGTTGCACATAGTTTAAATGCTATTACAAAAGCATTTTCTATCCACCAAAACGTGCTAGTTTTAAGTATAACTGGCTTATTTTAATGTTGCTACAGTCGGGCTATTCAAGCCACAATGGTTTGAAATAAGTCTTTTTGGACTTGTTTCAAGCATGTATTTGCTTAATTCTAGGTATTTATTTCTCATTTTTTGTCAGTTGTTTTTTGCAGTGTAGGTGTATAAAAGACATAGAAAACAATACATTCCAACACACATACATACAACACCAGTAAATGATAGAAAAGGAAATAACAGATTGGATAAAGGATCTGTAGAACAGAGTCATTAAGGTCTTATCAAGTTGAAATGCAGCTAGTTTTCTTAAACAAAAAAAGTGCTGCTGGCCTTTCTTGCGTAGTGCTTCTGTGTTCCAGTGAGGGCAGCACCTTGATTTTATTTATCTTCTTTAGAAACCTCAAATGCATGTTTGTTAACTGACCTGTCCCGTGTGCTCCGTTTCATCTTTGTTTATGAGATACATCAGGAAGAACCTGAAAGAGAAAAGGGGAATAAGGAAAGAATAATAAATTAATCAAACTACTTTATTTGTTTAAGACCTTTCCTACAGGTTAGTGCAGTTTAAAGAGCTTCACAGATGACTGACAAGCTGATAGGAACATTTATCTGTTTTTATTTTTATTTCAGTTAACGAAAATGTTTTTTCAATTCTAGTTTTCGTTATTTCATTAGTTTTCGTTAACTATAATAAGCTTTGTCCAGACAGAGAAAGATAACTAATAAAATAAAAATAGCTAATTAAGAGTGTCAAGGCTGCTCTCTGGAAGGAAACTCACATGTAGTTGGCTAAGTTATGCTCCTCTAAGGTGTGCGTCTCGAAGCCGTGCGGCGTCGTGTCAAAGTAGTCGCTTCCAATTCCACAGATGAAACACTTTGTCTGGAGGGAGAAAGGACAGTTTATATTCAACACGTGTCTTGGCTTGTGACTGAAGGAGAATTGAAGGTGGATTAAGTAAAGTGACCCGTTAAATCCCTCTGAAACTCATTATCTTACCTCCATGTCCTCTCTGACCTGCTCCTGCTGGTCTCTCAGCTCTCCAAAGGCATCAATGATCAAACCTGGCAGACACACAGCCACATTTCTTACTGAGTTCTCCACACAAAGTCATCCATTTCTACTTCTAGTCACAAACCCTATTTTTCTAACCTGTAAAAAAACTTTTCTCATTTCCCAGATTTCCCTATTTTTACTTTCTGCCTTGTTGCTCATCTCTACAAACTCTGTGTTCAGCTCACCCAAATCCCAAATCGGTAAACACAGTGGCGTTTTAAAGGTTTTTCGCTAGAAAATAATCAATGGGAGAAATCAAAACTGGAAAGTTGTGGGTTGTAAAACCAGAACAGTGAGCTGGAAGATGCTATAAATCTGCAGAACTGAGGGGGACTGCAGAAGGATTTCTACAATCGATCTTAATCTCATTACACATCAGCAATTGATCCATTGTGATTAGAAAAATGTTTATTATAGCCCCTTTGAAGCCACTACATGTAGAAGTCTGGCTGGTTATAACACTCAAATTAGATTGAATGCACACTGCAAAAAGGTGTGTCTAAAAACATGATAAAAACACTAAATCTGAGGGAAATTATCTTAAAGACAGAAAAGACGTACGAGCCTCCTGCTTTCACTGCGACTCAACTTTGTGACCTTTTCCTCAGCGAGACCTGACTCCTGTCATGTGTTTTCTCATTACAGGAAACTTGACGTTGACCATCTCTATATGTCTTATGCTGATATTATGGCAAAGGTAAGACAGTGAACAGCATCTTAAATTTGTCTTGAGATGTCAAATGTGTGCTTTGTCCACTGCAAAAAAGGTGTTTTTGTGATAATTTATGTATTATCTTATTAGCTTATTTTAAGCTTTCAGCATGCTTATTTCTAGATTTAAAAAACATAAGATTTAGAAGTGTTTGATGATTTATCTTGTTTTAAGAGTTAATTTCTTATTTTAAGCTTTCAAATCAAATCAAATCAACTTTATTTATAGAGCCCTTTAAGACAGCGTTAGCTGATACAATGTGCTGTACATGGCAGGACAGACCAACAATAAAAACAATAAAAACAAAGAACAAGCAAAAACAACTAAAACAAAGCGTGATTGTAAAGATTTTCTCCTTGATCCAGTTTTTTTAAAGAATTTATAGCTTCAACATGCTTATTTCTAGATTTAATAATCTTAATTTAAAAAAATCTTGTCAAGGTAAATTATCTGTCCATGCAGCAAGATCATTTCCCTCAGATTTAGTGTTTTTATCTTGTTTTTAGACACACCTTTTTTGCAGTGCAGAAGTTTTGGTTTGAAACAGTTCTTGGAAATATTGGTGCAACCTTCAACAACTTCATTCTATGCATTGATCTCTGTAGCATCAATGTTACTTACTCTTTGCACTCATTGTAGAATTGAATTGCAGTATTTAACCTTTGTATTCATACTGCCCCATTTGTGACAAATAGTAACACAGAAGTAGACATTAAAGAGCCTGCAGAAAACTTCACCCATCCTACCTTAAATTAGCCATTTTTCTCAGTTTTGACTTGTATTCACAGTAAAGTTGACACAATGTGCGAGCGCAGCATAATAATTGGATGGAGGAGTGGAACGTCTAGTTACTCTTTTGTTTGAATAACCACGTATATAAACAATAAACCAACCCTGGATGATAGCCAGCAGGATGACGATGACGAAGAAGAAGAAGGTGATGTCAAAGACCACTCGGTAGAGCTCGTATTCATCTCCGGCTGGATCTTCAATTTCATCTCCTATGCCACCACCAGCACGCACACCAACGTACATGTGGAACAGGTAACACTGCAGGAGAGAGCGAGGGAATGTGTGTTATATAAAACAATACTAGAACATACATAGAACAACATACTATGACGCCTTGTGTTGTACGTCTCTGCCAATGGACGAAGTTGTAGTTTAGACCCATGTTGGGACAGACTCGTGTAGCCATGACAGGAGCCAATATGGATGTTAATAATAATAATAATACATTTTATTTGCAATGCACTTTACATTAGAGGAAATCTCAAAGTGCTACAGGTTAAAGCATAACAGTCTAATTATAAAAAGGATAAAAAAGGAAAAACAGCCAAGAAAAGCTATAAATTCTAAAAAAAAAACTGGATCAAGGAGAAAATCTTTACAATCACCACAGTTAATATTGGGCCCCCAGTATAAGTATCACCAATTCACTATCTGACCAAAAGTGAAATAGAGTTTTTCTGCAGAACATTTAATTTCATAGTGAAGCTATTTTATGACATCCGTGTGAAAATCGAATCAATTCATCTTCTAGTCTAAGTGGTTGTTTTTGCCAAATGTGAAGAAATTCCTCCCAGGCGTTCCTCAGATATCATTTTCATGAAAATGGAATTAACAGATTAAGCTGAAAATTAAATGTCTGCAAAAAAAATCACCCTGGACTAAAGTTGACTGTCGATACTACAGGTCTGTCTGCGCTCCACTTACAGTCATCATGTCGTCACACTTCATGTCCGGCTCGTCCTCGTCCTCACTCATGTTGTAGAACTTGCGGAAGAAGTTGAAGGCCACCACGGTGTAAAGGTACACCACCACAGCCAGCAGACCCACTGTCATCATCAGCTGTAAGGAACACATGGACACTGCATTAGTACAAGGGTTGCACATCTCTCTGTGATAAATGATTCAATTCACATCTAGATACACAGGTTACGATACGATTAAAAAACAATATACTTTTATTACAAACCGATCTGAATCGATACAGTGTAAGATTTTATTTCATTCTACGGTTAATATTTGTTGTAGATATTTTATAGTGTGTCACTCACAAGTTTTATACTTTATTTATCTTCTGATTCGCCATGGACTTAAAAATCTTTTAAGTAAAGTGACCCGTTAAATCGTTTAACAGCCGTAGACATGCCCTAATAATAAGTGTTTTCTTTGTTTAACAAACAGCTGCACATGAATAACAACCTGCATTCTGTATTCATACTGTGAACTGTGTCCTGCTCAGGGACACGGGAATACCTTTATATTATATTATTTTTTCATTATCATTAGCGTCTGTATATAGACTGATAAATTCATTATTTAATATCCCAGAACATGATTATGTTCTATGTACGCTAAACAATGTTTCACTAGGTTAGATGATAAAGGGAAAATGTAAATGATGTCACTCAGATCAAAGCTACACTCAGGAATGATCAGCCTCATGTGGGACTGAATGGAAATGACAAAAAAAAGCTTCTAGAACGATTTTTCTTTTCATTATAAATGTAGAATAATGTTTGTGGTCATTTAGTTGTTCAGACCCACAATAAAACAATATGCGGTGGCATCGGTTTATAGTTCACAACCCTAATTAGTACAAGGCCAGTGTCTCTAGTGTGCCATGTGCAGAAAGCCTCATGATGCATCATTATTGTGCAGACCTGTTTGCCGTTGTGAGTGACAGAGGACAGAATGGTGCGCAGCGTTTTGACGCCCATGGCGATGTCCAGAAGATGAGCAGCGAAGAAGAAGTTGTTGTAGTGTCCAAGCAGAGACATTAACGTGTACCAACACAGGTAGAGGAAGGTCTGAAAAAAGAAAGAGGGCAGTTAACCATAAAAACAGATTCTCTTATTGTCTAAATTATACCGTGAACTGCTTCTTTAACTCACGTTGTCAGTGAAAATAACACCAAACTTCCAGATCTGGTACTTGATGTCAATAGAGAGGACCCTAAACAGAGAAGGACGCGTTTGTTTGTTTTTATAATATGCACTAATAACCTGAATGGTATATGTAAAAAGTGCAGAGGACATACCAGCTCAACATTGAGGTGTCTGGTTCAGGCTTCTTTTCATGCGTCATGGCACTGACGTCCAGAGAAGCCAGGTCCATACCCAGCAGCTCTGCAATCCTCTCTCTGCCGTAGATGTCTCCATATTTATCCAGCACCTGCATATCACACACACACACATACATATGTCAATTCACTCAAAGAGACAGTTTGCTCATATTTTGAATCTGAGTGGAAAAACTCACCTTTCTTTTCACAAATTTGTCCCAATAATTGTTTGGGAAAGATCTGCATAGACAGAACAATCAAACATGTCATTGAATGAAATCTTAATTTCTAATGCTGTATATACTGTAACTAGATCTCAGGCCAGCCACCATAACGAGAATAAACTTGACTAAGCATTATTATGTAAATAAAACTTGTGATCAATATTTCTGCCTTATATTTCTGTATGTCTTTTTTTGGGCATTTTGTGTCTTTTTTTTTGTTGGAAATTTTGTGTCTTTTTTTTGTCATTTTGTGTCTTTCTTTTTGGTCATTTTGATACTGCCTCCAGCGGCCCCCAGGTAATTTGAGTTTGAGACCCCTGCCGTAAATTAAACAGGTTTTTTTTACAGTGTGGGTTTCGGCTAAAAGTATTTAGGAGGGGTTGAGCTAATATTTACAGGCCTGTTTACGACTACAGTTTTTTCACCCATTCCTCCATGTGATAATGTCACAGGCTCTTACGGAGTGTTGAGCACCAGTCGGTCCCACTGGCCCTTGATGTCGTCGTCCTCAGGCTGCTCAGTGACGTACAGACCATCAAACTCCAGCTTTCTGGCCAGCTCCTTCTCTCTCTTGAAGATAACCAGAGGAACCTGAAGGACACAGAGAGAAAACAGGCTGCTTGAAACCAACAAGCAGACACAAAAACACAGGTCGATTTTTTTGTGTGTAGCAAACAAAACTCACCTTGAGGCAGTTGTAGCCGATGATGCAGAGGAAGGAGATGATGGTGTGGACGATCCCGAAGAAGGCCATGGCTGGCTCCATGTAGCCTGTGCTCTCCTCCAAGAAGTAGTACATGGGACCTTCTTCTTCATCATCTTCTCCTCCGTCATCTAATCCGGACCCATCCTCCTCAGCACCGGAGCCTTCAAACAGGCCGGAGCCCTCGAACAGACCAGAAGCCTCAAACACCTCTTCCTCCTCGCCGGGGGGACTGTCAGACACCTGGGAAGGAATATTATATTCCATTTCTACAAACAAATCCTCTTAAAACCTTCACACTGGTGCTGTGATACAGGAGGATGGTACACTGCAAAAACCAACGAACAAGAATGAGAAATAAATAACTAGAATTAAGCAAATACATGCTTGAAACAAGTAAAATTATCTGCCAGTGCAGTACGTAAGTTTATCTATGTAAGAATTCTTTAAGTAAGTAAAAATATCTTGGCACTGGAAAAACGAATGATGTCTTAAAATAAATCCAAAATTCTTATTTTGAGCAATTGTGGCTTGAAAAGCCCAACTGTAGTGACATTAAAATAAGCCAAAAATACTTGAAACTAGCACATTTCTTTGTAATTTCAGTATCTGTGGGTAGATACTGGTGGTAGAAAATGCTTTTGAAATAGCATTAAAACTACATGCAACAAAAACTCTCAATTGGAACCAATATTTTAGGTAAAAACTCACCATATTCAACAGTTGAATAGATTGAAAAGCATGAAAAAGCTCACAATGTCAATCCTAAAAACAAGTCTTTACACAAGACTGGAATCCCTGTGAAGAGGTTATTCACTCATTTTTGTTACAAAAAGACACATGTTCTTAAAATAAGCACATGAAGCTATGGTCAGTAGGTAAATTATATTCAAAACAATATAATTAAGATACTATTGCTAGATATAAGAAGAAAATACTTGGTAAGCTTCATGTTTTTTGCAGTGTTTAACTGCTGCAAGTATACATTAAATACTAGGTGCTGATGGTAGTTATGAGTGCAAAATGTTAGTCAAACTCTTGAATTACAGATTTCCTGACATCTAAAGTTGGTTATAAATGCACAGACCTTGTAGAAGAGCAGGATGAAATTGAGAGCGAAGGCGATGAACAGGGCCAAGAAGCGAAGGTTGTAGAAGTTGCGAGAAAGGCAGTTCTGTGGGAGGCGAGAGAGCAAAGCACAAAATCAACAATTTACTGCTTGATCCCATTCCATTAACATTTGGTTTTGCAAATAATATTGTGCTAGGAGATTGATTGTGATGTTATATTACTGCTTGAACATTATGCATGAAGGAAATACTGAGTATGTGCTAAACTTCTTCTACCATGTACTTGCCAAATAATTTCCATGGATTGATACACAGGGAAGTTAACTGGGACAGGCTCAAATTTCGGCAAATATCATTCCTTAAAATATGATTACAGTACATGGTGGCTTACAACAAATTCATAAATATGCATTGTAATGGAGCACTGCTCACCATGAATTTAATCCTCTGGACCTCCAGCTCGTTCCACAGCTCGAAGCCCTCGTCTGCATGTTGCTTCTCCTTCTTGGCCTTCGTCTTCACAGCCGGCTCCTCCTTCATCTCAGGCTCTTCCTCCTTGACATCAGGTTCAGGCTCCGCCTTCTCCGTTTTCTCTCCATTCTCAGTGCTGGAAAAGACATAAAGATTTATCTTGTTTTTAGACACACCTTTTTTGCAGGACAATAAGGCAAACATAAAATGAAACAATCTGTGAAAATAAAATTTTTGAAGCCGGGGCATCAGATAATTTCCCTCAGATTTAGTGTCGTCTTATCTTGTTTTTAGACACACCTTTTTTGCATTGTACCATTGCATCAATACTATGGAAAATTAATATCCAAATTGTTTTAAATATTCATTTCATATTGGCATGTTTAGAAAAATAAGTAATTTGAGACTAGCTAAGAGTGGTGAAATTTGAGCCCGAGGACAGGACACAAATTGACCCTGAGAAGACAGACAACTCACTCTGCTTTCTCGGTCTCTGGAGGAGCTTCTTCTTCAGGTTGAACAGGTGGTGGTTGTTGTGGTTGTTGTTCCTCTCCTTCTGGTCCTCCGCCTGCAGCTTCCAACTGTTTAAATAATTGTTTTACAGTTAATTAACTGATTAATGAAGAGTGTACACATTAAACCTCTGAAGTCCAGGAGATTTTGGTTCAAATTTGTCAACTTCCTAGCATTAATTTCTGTCTCTGTTTAGCATCTTTCAGTCTGTCCTTACATCACATGCATGGCTCCTTTTTCTCCACACAAACTTGGCTATCAGTCAATTATTTTAATTAACAAAGTATAAAGCTGCAAGGAACCCAAAATACAAACAAAAGACACAGGTGTCTTTGGATTTTTTTTTTTTTACTATTTATACACACAAAAACAGCAGAAAAATAATAAATAATAAAACTATAAAACAGTCTATTTGCATGTAAATTAAAAATAGTAATAGTTTTCATTGTAGAAAGAAAATTCACATTTTAAAAATGGTCTAGAAACATAAATGTCACACTGTAAAAGCTCCTATGATGCACTTTAACTAGCTTTCTCAGCTTGTCTACATATCATATATAAATAAAGTTATTACTGTAAATAAAACATGTGTATTTTCAATAAATAGATGGACTCCAGAGGGTTAAACAAGTGACAGACAGAACACCTCACCAGTTTTCTCTTGAGCAGCGGCGTGCCCTCTGGAGTCGGAGGCTCTTCAGCCGTCGTCTCTCCAAAGTCTCCGAGTCCACCGGGAGCATTGAAACCAGGCAGGCGTCCACCTTCCCTCTCCTCACTGTCCTCCTCTTCATCCTCTCCACCACCAACATCTAACAGATCTGCCCCACCATCTGCGTCTTGGACCTCTCGAGCTCCTGGTTCAGGTGGCAGCTCCCCGTGGACTTCGTCCTGTGTGGGATCTGGCATGCTGGCTAGAATCTCTGTCACCGTTATCTTCTTGGCGCCCTCAACCAAACCTCCACCGAACAGCACCTTCCATATGAGTGTGAAGAAGCCCTTACATATGCCGTAGACAAACATCAGGATACCCATCAGAATAGTGTAGACGAACGTCACCAGGCCGATCACCATCTCCTTCACCGTCATCTTTCTCAGTTTGCGGTAGCGACGGCGCAGGTTACGGAAGGTGAACATGTTGAAGAAGTCGACCACGCTCTTCAGGAACTCTGCGAAGGCCGAGGCCGACTCTGGAGCTGCTTCATCTTCGGCTCCTTCCTCACCTTCTCCAGAATCTCCTTCTCCCCCGCCCTCCTCTTCTTCCTCATCGTCTTCTTCTTCCGCCCCGTCTCCCTCGGGCTCCGAGATAGACGCGGCAATGTTCATCTCAAAGATGGTGTCCTCGCAGAAGTTCACAAACATCTCCATTTTCTCGCTCTCGCAGCCCTCGTTGACCACATCAAAGATGAACTGCCGTTTGGACTCTCTGACTTGTGGCATCTCCCACTGGTTGCGGTTCTCCTCGCTGATTTCAAAGTAAATGCGCTCGATCTTCCTGCTGGCTCCCATGATCTCGATGCGGCCGAGGAAAGGGCGGAAGTAGTTGAGCACGCTCTCCGCCTGCTCCAGGAAGTTCTGAAGGCGAGTGTCATGAGGAACGTGCTCTGACAGGTTTGTGAGCAAAACAGCGATGTTGAAACCAATGTCTTTGGCGGGCTCCTGGAAACGATCGGCAAACTCCTCAAAGTTGATCATCTCATTCTCATCGGCTTCTGAGCAAGAGAGGAGGAACTGGATTTCTGAGGGAGAGTATTGCTTCTGGCTGTCCATGGCCTTGGAGAAGTCCTTCTTGGAGATGAGCCCACGCGGGTCAGTCACATAGTCTCGGAAGGCGTCGGATGCCACGATGTCCTTGAGCTTGAGGAACATGTCGAAGAACTTAAGGATCATCTCTACGTTGCTGGAGGACTCCACCAGCATGTCAACCATCTGCCTGGCAATGGTGCCATTCACCACATTGCCTAAGAGGAGTACAAGGCAAGGTTATTATAGTTACTTATAGTAACGAAAACTAACAAAATAATATAAACTAGAATTGAAAAAACATTTCCATTAACTGAAATAAAAATAAAACAAGAGTTTTTAAAAAAACGACAACTAACTGAAACGGTATTGTGTGGTTACAAAACTTACTTAAACTAACTAAAAATATAGTGAAATTGTCTCATTTTCATCTTTGTCAACTTTTTTTAATACATAATCCAGTGTTTCTATTTCTCCACCGCCAAGTGTGTGTATTCCTGCTTTGTGGGCTTCTGGGAGAAGTAAAATTACTGTAATGACACCATATTGGCTGTAAAGAGAAACTTCTCAGCTTTCAGAAAACATTGGAATTTTCCAGATAACGCAAACCGTTTAGGTGAAAGTCTTCAATTCAACAATGACATTACAAATAACATTTTTTTGCAGCGGCTCTGAAAATCCAGCAGCGGCTGCAGAATACATGTAGGGGCAACACTGCATAATCCTTTTTGGTTGATATGAAATGTATCTATTTAGCTCCAACTAAATAGCTGCTGCTTAGTGAACATGCAGGAACACATGGAAAATATGTTCACTGAGACTGGGACTGAGATGGATAAACCAAAGGAAATAAAGGCAAAATTTATTATGGCCTCTGAATCTTGCACCCAACACATAGCCCATTACAAAAAACTGAAACTAACATAAAAACTAATAAAAACTCAACTAAAACTAAACTAAAACTAAGCATTTTCGAAAACTAAAAAACTAAAACTAAAACTAACAAACTCACTCTAAAAATCAACTTAAACTAACTTAAACTAAAACTAATGAAAAATCCAAAACTATTATAACTTTGGTACACGGTGAGTGGAGATGAGATATATATATCTATATAAATTATTATTATTATTATATATATATATATATAAATTATGTGACACAAAGGAGAGGACATCTCTAGACTTGGACGGACATCCTACCTTCAAGTAGAGACAGAAGCATCACCACCATGTCCTTCTGCAGATCCAACAGCTCCTTCAACAGTCCAATTTGACTGGAATCCTGCAATTAAGCCAAAACACAAATAGAAACACAAACAGTAGAGAAATAATGTTCTTAAAATGTGTTTTGACTGGTGATATATCACAGTTAAATTTCAGAGGATATGTGCTTCTTTCTGAGACATAAAACGGTGAGAGACACTACCTCAGAGTGGGCTCTACTCCAAAAATGATCCTGGGTTTGCATTTTTAAATAAAGAATATGCATTTTTAACATCACAAATAGTATACTTGATGTGATGGACAGCAAGACAGACACTAGAAACAGCAGGAATGAGAGGAGGGGAGACAATGATTCTGCCTTTCTCCTTTATCTGAAAAAGGGGCTGCAGCATGGAAGCGAGGAAGACATAAACACATTTGCAGACGCTGATCTTAGCACTCCTGAAGACCTGCACCAGCAGATAACAGGAGCCACAAATATTTTAGACAGTCTATATTGGTTGTCAGGCTGGTGAAGATCTAGAGGAGAAGGCTGTCAGGATGTGCAAGCATCAGACACCTGTGAAATCACAGTGGCACTTTTTAAAACCGCTACAACTCAAAAGACCAAAACACACAAAACATCAAAATAGAGCTAAATGAAAAGAAGCAAAGCAAGACGTTTAGATGCTTGCGAAATAAATCTTATAAATTAGGAAGGTAACACTTTATATTAAGGTACACATATTCAACATTAATTAGTTGCTTATTAGCATGCAAATAAGTAACATATTGGCTCTTAATTAGTCATTATTAAGTAGTTATTAATGCCTTATTCTGCATGGCCTTATTATACAACCAGTAAGACATTAACTAAGAGTTTTCCCTCAATAACCTCAGAATTATTGCTTATTAGTAGTAAGTAAGGAAGTTGTTGTGCATTTACTGTTACTAAGGGAGAATAATTATTCTTGTGGTACTACCACCTTATAAAGTCCATACAAAGTAAAGCATATTAAGATCATAACTCATATACAACAACTTCCTTACTTACTAATAATAAGCAATAATTCTGAGGTTATTGAGGTAAAACTCTTAATGGCTAGTTAATGTCTTACTGGTTGTATAATAAGGCCATGCAGAATAAGACATTAATAACTACTTAATAATTACTAATTAAGAGCCAATATGTTACTAATTTGCATGCTAATAAGCAACTAATTAATGTTGAATATGTGTTCCCTAATATCAAGTGTTACCAAAATAACTCACCAGTAATCTTTCGCATAAAGAAATAAAAATATTTGGTGTCAACCACCTTTAATGGTCAAATATTTTATACGATTCAGTTCTTGTTTCATCTATTCCTAATGAACAATATATAAAAAATGCACACCCAAAAAGGTGCAAATAAACCAGAAAAATTATTATGTGAGGGCCGCACACTTCTTACAGTTAAGTTAGTGATTTTTACACAATCCAATAAATTACTGTCTGCAATTAACTGCAAGAGAGAGAGAGAAATGTGTGGGACTCACATAAAGTTTCTTATCTTTTCCTTGTCAATATTTATTCAAACTGACCCTAAATAGACAGTCAGCATCTGTCCATTTAGGGGGACTCAATGGCTGGTTAGGAAAACCCACAAAGAAAAAAAGCAATAACACTGTAAATGCAAAGAAGAAACATGAACTGCTGCAGAGTGAATACACAAAGAAGGAAATGTAAATGATTTTGGTTTTATGCTGCATAATAATAATGTGATGAAGCATGAGATCTTTAATGAGATGGCTCTGGCAGAGAGACACAGATTCTTACGCCATTTCGTTGTCCAGGATCTGGGTGCATCTAACAGGGTTACACATGGAAATAAAAATGTTATCAACATTTTTACTTCATTTTTGTATTTGTCTAAACCTGGAATATTTAAAGAAACTGAATTTAAATTATTTATATTTGAATTTGAATTGCTTAACTTGAATAATTGCATTAAAAAAACTGAATTTGAATCACATAATTTGAATTTGTATTGTTCAATTTGAATCATTGCATTGAAAAACTGAATTGTAATTCGAAATTTAATTTATTAGTTTGGAACTGAACATTCAGTTCTCACAATTCAAATTTCAATTTTCTGCGACGAAGATACACAGAGCGCCTCTTCAGGCAATCAGCACCTCTGTTGTTTTTTGTAACATTTGTTTGTTTGTTTGTTACAAATTCAAATTATGTGATTCAAATTCAGTTTTTTAATGCAATTATTCAAGTTAAACAATTCAAATTCAAATATAAATAATTCAAATTCAGTTTCATGTGGCAGATATTTCAGCCCATACACATCCTCTTTAAAATAATTTTTAAAATGATGCATGTGCTAATTTAAAATTGTAATTAGCACATATCTGCTTTCTTATCCAATAAAAAAACAGATTATTTAGAGATATGACATTTTTAGTGCTCATGGAAACGTACATTTTTGGTTTTTAACACAGAAATTAGTTCTTTTCTTTTCTTTTTTTCAGAAACCATAAGAACTGATGCAAAAGTTACTTTTTTAACACTAATACCCTTACATCTGAAATATATTCAAGATCTAAAAATACAAAAATGCATTTTAAACAGAAGCATTAGTAGCAATCAACACTGTCACACAAATTTAGACTGAGTAGGAAACACTGCAGCTCATGTTAAGTCAAACAAGTTACAGACTGCAGACACAAACATTTTTCAAAGCAAACACGTTTGTCCAAAGCACGATCAAACCCGAATCACCGGTCAGTACTATGAAACGAGTAAATACTCAAATCAGGTGAGGTGGATTAACTGTATTATACAGAATCAGAAAGAAGATGAAAGAGAAAGAAAGAGTAACTGTTTTTCCTCAAATTGTTTCTGCCATTTTTACTTAAATTATTGTTGTTGACAATCCTGTGCAGAGGAGGAGCAACAATATAATCCAGCAGTAAAATGATAAATGGATATAATTAGGCATTATACTAGTAATATAAAAAGTCAGACTAATTGAAATAAATTAACATAAAAACAACATTGCTACCTGGAAAGTAGATTCATTTAAACCAGCATTAAAGTAGAACTTTATGATGTGTCATTTCTAAGCTGAAACCTACATCAAAATTACTATGTTATAAAATATTTGACTTTATATTTCATAACATTCTATCATATTATATCTAAACCCTTAATCCCTAGAGTAATCCCTCAAGAAATTGCTCTAAAACTTCTCAGTAAAGAGGCAGAAACAACTTGGCAAAGAAAAGAGGGGGAAAGCTAGTCAAGATATAAAAACCAATTAATTAAACAAAAGAATAATCAAATAAATACATACTTTACTCTGCAGGAACCATGAGAGAGACAGTTGACAAAGTTAGTATACTCATAATGGACTGGTGAATTCAAATTTTACCATGTGGAAAATGTATACATTTCTATCTGAAATTGCTTTGACTCATCTTTTGGTCAACTGTAATACAACAAACACATTATTGGATTTTTTTGTGTGGATTCTCTACAAAATTCTCTTCATGAAATTAAAACCTCACAGGGAAATGAATCGCTATAAAAAGGTTAATAATGAACTTGCATGTTTCTTACCTGAGCAAGTTTCATCATCATGTGAGCAAAGACGTGCAGGAAACCCACAACAGCGTCCCACAACCTGCTGTGGGCCAGAGACTGCTGGTTCCCAGTGCAGGGACCCTGAAACACACAGAAACACAATGTGGAAAATGTAGACGATATTCTCGTGTTGTCACCATGTGAGGGCAGATTTTAACACTACAGGAACTTTCTTACCTGGATGTACTCAGTCAAGCTGTTGAAGACCTGTTTGGCCACAGTCATTGCTTTGGAGAAATTCCTCTTACCAGGTTCATCGATTATCTCTTTTCCTGAGTAGTACCAGTAAAAGTCGCTGATCGACTCCTGTTTTCGGGGACGGACGAGAACACGTTACTTTTGACTTGACGGCTGAGCCACACCAAAGTGCTTCACACAAAAGTGCATAGATGCAATATAATACAGGACTGACAAAGGTGAAAGAAACAAAAATGGTTCAAAGACATTGCCTGCAAGAGTTAAAACAAATCAAAAGAAGAAAGGATCATTTTAAAGGCACTGAGGGATTACTAGGGGACACTATTCCCAAGCACTTGCCGGAGGAAAACTTTAATCGAAGGCAAGAGAAAAGAGGCGGGTTTTTAAGTGAGACTTAGAAACATTTAGGGACTGAGCTGCACGGATGTGGGGGGGGGGGCAGGTCCAGAGTCTGGGGGCTGCTACTGAAAAGGCCCTGTCGCCCCTTGTTTTCAATTTTAAAATAAGAAATTAACTCTTAAAACAAGATAAAATAAAGCTGCAAGCAGCGATGAACTGGCCCGAGCAGAGTGACCTGACAATTATTTGTTTCTTACAAAGATAAAAAAAACTTTAGACTTAGAAGTGTAGGATAATTTATCTTGTTTTAAGAGTGAATTTCTTATTTTAAGCGTTCAACATGCTTATTTCTATATTTAATAATCTTAATTTAAGAAATCTTATCAATTCAAGTTAGCTGTCCATGCAGCAAGATAGTTTCCCTCAGATTTAGTGTTTTTATCTTGTTTTTAGACACCCTTTTTGCAGAGAAAGTGTGGAGTCAGTGGGACTAAGATTAGAGAAAGACTATGACAGTGACCTGTAGTCGCAGCAGGTAGTCAACAGTGCAGATGATGATATTGATGGTGGTGGTGCTGCCTGTCTGAGTTCTTAAGTAGTTCTGGAAATCTGAAAACAGACAACAGAATCAAGATGCATTTTCTTTAACAATTGAAATTCCATAACTTACCGTACTATTAATAAATGCAAGCACTTTCTTTCAGTCAGTTTAAAACCCCAAACTCACCATTATTGTGCCCCTCACAAAGGAGCTGGAGGAATCGGAAGAGATCACACGTGAATTCATCGTCCGCCATCACTTTCTCATCTGGGAAGAAGAACACAGGAAATGAAAATTAATATTGAAGAAAAGAAAAGTCATTCTGCTGTGTTATTCTGTTAGAATACACAGAGGTAAACCAAATCAGCACAAGGTATTAGCTATATTAAACATTTTTTTTTAGAACTTTTTAACGTGTTTCTTTTTCTTGCATCACTGTATTCACATATTACCAATGAACACAGTGATCTGCTGAAGTAAAACAATGAAAATAGTGCAAATTATTAATAATTTACTGTACCTACAAATTACATTTTCATTGTTTTTTATTTAGGTATATTCAGTTCTTATTTAAAGGAGCAAGAAGCTTCCCACAATAAAACAATACACTACAGCTTAACAAGTCATTTTATTTATTTTTTTATTTATTTATTTAAAATCTAAAATTAAATTTATGGGCAAAATAAGCATCTTACAAGTTCCGAAGACAAATCAGCTTTTAACAGAATGAGTAATTTAATTGAAACTAGTGCAATGACCTGTCCCATTTCTAAATACAGAAAAATATTTTAAAAACATATTTTTAAAAGGAGAACTTAAAGTTTAATTATATTTTAACTAAGGCTAAATTTAAAACTAAATGACTTGTTAAAACAGAAAAAAAAACAGTATTCAGAT
The DNA here is from genome assembly GCF_030273125.1 of Centropristis striata. Lineage (NCBI taxonomy): Eukaryota > Metazoa > Chordata > Actinopteri > Perciformes > Serranidae > Centropristis > Centropristis striata. Next base: position 16,803,436 of record NC_081520.1, on the reverse strand, counting down.
TAGATTTTTAAATAAAGCCTCAAGTGTGTTAATTAAAACTCTGGTGAAATGGTGATTATGGTAACTCAATTTAACATGACACACTTAACACTTCAAAATGCTACAGTGCGGATTAAGATTTAATCATAAAAATCATTTTCAGTAAGCAAAAAATCTTACCTATGACAGTGGAGGAAACCCGTGTGTGTGTGTTGACATTGATTTGTGTACTTATGTGTATGCAAATTTGTATGAAAGCGTCAGTAATTGTTCACACATTGCAAAAAAAACAGTAAAATTGTAAGTACCACTTCATACCACTCCCCTGCTTTCATTAGAATATGTTAGTGAAAACCACAAAGACCTCCAAGTCCATTTGTCAGCAGGAAAAGGGAGGATGAGGCTTCCATACCGCTCCCTCTCGCAAACTCTACCTCTGTCTAGCACTCCACTTTTTACAGAAAACATCAATTCAACAAAGGTCAAAAACTGGTCATTACATCACATTAAAATGGACATGGAATACACAGATAAATGGAGACAGGAAACCACAGAATAACAGATTACGGTTATATAAATATAACGGAGGAAACAATCATAAATGTTGACAGTGAACAAACACAAAAAGATAACTTCAATGCACGCTGTCATGCAGGACAGATCTACTGAACTCTGCAAACTCCACCAAGCTATTAAATAAAGATGTCGGGGAGAAAAACACTCAAAACACTGATGTTTTTATAATGCTGGAAAATGCAGAATCACCAAGTTAGTCCCTGTTGTCTGGGGTGGAAGTAAAAAATGACAACTAGTTGTTTTTTTTACAGAAGGTGAGTAGCTTTTTTTTAATGTGTGGGCAGTTCACTTTAATATTTCTAGTCTGAAATATTTTTAATTTATTTCATTTAAAAGGCACAATGAACCTAAAGTTAGAAGTATTTATGAAACCCTGGGAAAGATGGATGCAGTTCATCAGACCTTTAAGACCGGATTTTGGATTTCCTTTTATTTTTTCTCAGTGACGTGAATACAACTGAATGATGCCCAACTGCTACAGACATTTATATTTATTTATTCATGTTATGTATTTACTTTTTACCTCTATAATCTCTGGATGTAAATAGTTAAATTGTATGTTTTTGTCTTTTCTTTTTCTTTACATATATGTATTTTTAAAAGGGAATGGACAATTAACATTTGGAACAAGAAGCTATTGATACAAAACCCCTGGCTTTGTACAATTTTGATGCTAACAAATGTAAATCCATTTGTACTTGTCAATTAATGTGAAATTTCCTAATGAAAAGATAATTACTAAAAGGCACAATAAGTAGGAGCTTCCTAAGATAAAGCTCTGCTAAATTCCCCTGTCTTGACACAAATACTATGCCAATTAGCTGCCTAGACTGAGGATCACTAAACTCGATAACTAATTAGATGTTGTTGAGCCGAGGGACAACATTGAATGTTGTGTTTACAAACTGCAACAGACAAATCCTAATTATTGTGCACAAGTTACATGGTTTAATTTTCTTTGGCGGCGCCTATGGCCATAAGTGGTAATTGCAGATGTGTTTCTGGATCTCACTCTCACTTTCTTTCTATTTGTTTCAGCTATATTTACTGCTTACTCACAGAGAGCGGAAACAACAGTACTCTGCTTCAAGTGATTAAAGAGCGAGTGTGTGGGTTTCCATTAGTGGGCCATAGGCTCAATCACCACTATGTAACCTCATAACCCTGCAAAACATTATTAATTTAAAACCCTGTACATTACAAAATACAACTTTTAAAACTCTTCTTGCATGCATCTTTCAAAAACGCACACGCATGCTCATATTTAATCATAAACAACAGAAACAAAACAGAAACGTGGCGGTGATTAATATTTTCTGATCACAACAAAAATTGAGTCCATGCATCGTCGTGATCACGATTTTGGCGGCCACGATTAAATTAACCTAATCGTCAGCTATATTTCCATTTTAAAATGCGGCTCTCCTGCATATCTAATCAAGCACTTTCTACACCAGTAGTCCACCAACCACCAGGGGGCGGGGCCGATTCTCTCCCCTGAAAAAAGCCTGGTTGCTGATTGGATAGAAGGCTAAGCAGAACACGCGCCATTTTTAAAAGCCGGCAGCTTTTTTTGTGTGCCGCTTCAACTTGTTCTTACTCTTCTTAACAAGCTGCGGGGCCCGGCAGCTCGTTAAGAAGAGTAACAACGAGTCAAATCGGCACAGTCCTCCTGCAGCAGTCTCTCCCAGCTGCAGAGCCGGAGGGGATGTTAACCCCTTAGCATCAAGTTTGCAAATTGCTAACAGGCTAACAGTTAGCTCTGTAGCAGTACAGTGTGTATGTGCTGCTGCTGCAGGAGGTGTTCACTTAGCGATCTCTGTTTGTTTACAACAAGCAGCGGACACTAAAAACTGTTCCTATATGTTTAAAAGTAGTGTAATAAAAATACAGATGTTTTCCCTAACATGATGAATAATCATGATTACAATATTGATCAAAATAATCGTGTTTAATAATCGTGATTACAATATTGATCAAAATAATCGTGATTATCCTTTTGGCCATAATCGTGCAGCCCTACTGTCTACTGTTAAATAATCCAGAGTGGAGGGCCAACAAAAGCCTGTGATCACAAACAACAGTTGACAGGTTTTAAAGACAAAAAAAAACATAATTACAGAGGATGTGGCTAGCAAAAGTGCTGAAATCTTAAAAAAAAAAAAAAAAAAACTTGTAATGTCATTACTCCTTCTGTGTTATTAACATTAAGCCCTTCAGTATAGAGTATTGTGTTACAATATATATAAATGGACAAATGCACTATGAGGAATTAGCTGGAAAGCTCTGTTCTGTGTGGCTTTCCAGCTTTTCATTTTCTCTCATATCTTGACCATTTTCTTGTTTTTATCCAGTTATTTTTCCTTTATGATCCACTTTGTATCTCGTGAAACTCAGCTGACCTGAGTGTAACAGTCCTGATGAAACAAAGGACTGAGGAGTGATCATCTCTGTAACAAAATGCTCAGAAACAAACCTTCAGTTGTTGCATTTTGACTTAACGTATCCTGTTGTTCTTGGAAAACTATCTTGATTTTTTTTCGTAGGGGTTTAATTGATCTGGATAGTTATATCGAATCAATGATAAACCAATATCATCGATGGAAAATGAAAATATCAATACATATTAGAGCTGCAACAATTATTCGATTAATGGAACAATAATCGAAACTAATCGTCAACTATTTTGATAATCGAATAATTGGTTTGAGTTGGTTTTAAAGACAATAAGTCCAAATTCTCTGATTTCAGCTTCTTCAATGTGAATATTTCTGGTTTCTTTCTTCCTTTATGACAATAAACTGAATATCTCTTTGGTTTGTGGACAAAACAAGAGATTTGAGGACGTCATCTTGTGGTTTGGGAAACACAGATTTATATTTTTCAACATTTTATTGACCAAACAACTATTCGATTAATCTTTTAAATAATCAACAGATTAATCGATAATGAAAATAATTGTTAATTGCAGCCCTAATACATATAACCATCTTAAACATATAGCTTTATGTTGAAAAATCCCCTTTGCATTATTTTTAGTGATTAATTGATTGTTTTTCATTTACATGTCTGGAATAACTCAGTAATAAAAACCCTTAAATCATATTTTTGTTGGTTTTTGTGTTGTTGATGTAAGTGCAACGGATATAAATGGGCATGTGGTGGTCTCATATTGATCGCAGGCCCCTGACTTGAATTTAAATCGTATCGTGGCAGACTGTGATATCATATTACATGAGGATTGATATGTTGTGACTTTACACAGATGGTTTATCTGGGTGGGTCAATCCTGGGCGAGCCAACTACATCAAAAGTGATGCAAAATAAGATTGATACAGGGCTTCGACAGTTCCTACTGCTGTTGCAATTCATTTCAGAGTTTCTAGGACAGGGTAGTTCTCTAAGGTCTACTTGAGAGAACTGAGTGGCAGAGAAAGAATGAGGTTACTGCCTTCCCTTCCCAATGATCAGTCATAAGACTGAGAGTGCAGGAGTTACAGTAGATCTGTGAGGAAACACTCAAGGCTGAAAACTAAACCTTACAGTCACTTTCAAGAGCATAAAGACGGAGATACAATGCACAAGTAGAGCTACAGTAGCATGTGTATCATTGGTATAAGTGACTGTAAAGTTAGATTTCACTGGGTCCTTGAGTGTGAAATGAAATGCATATATTAAGGTCACAGCAAGGAAAAGACTAGTCAGGCAATAAAGAGCTAAAAGAGACAGAGAGGACAGGAAGGAGAGGAAGAAAGAAAGGAAATGTATGAGATCATTTACCACGTTCTAGCTTCTTATCTGACAACCGAGAGAGCAGCAAAGTGACGGGTGGGAATGACATGAGCATGAGGGGTAAAGGGTTGAAACGGGCAAAGTGAACGAGATGTGGGAGAGAAAAAAAAACAAAGAGAGACGCAGTGAGTCCAGAAATCTCATGGCTGTCAGTGGATGATAAACAGTTTCATACATCAATAGTCAGAATGCTGTGACTAATTCAAGAGTGCACCTGACACAGACCTGCAACCAGGCATCCACAAACAGGCACTCAGACACACACAGATGCACACAACATACTACATACTGGGAGTACACTGCAAAAAATGGTGTGTCTAAAACAAGATAAAAACACTAAATCTGAGGGAAATGATCTTGCTGCATGGATAGATAATTTCACTTGACAAGATTTCTTAAATTAAGATTGTTAAATCTAGAAATAAGCATGTTGTATGCTTAAAATAAGAAAATAACTCTTAAAACAAGATAAATTAAAGCTGCAAGCAGCGATGAACTGACCTGAGCAGTGTTAGATAATTTATCTTGTTTTAAGAGTTAATTTCTTATTTTAAGCGTACGTTATTTCTAGATAATTTCCCTGATTTTTAGTGTTTTTATCTTGTTTTTAGACACACTTTTTTTTGCAGTGTAGAAACATCAGATTATATCACAAATTGATGCACAATAAAATAAGAGAACAAAGGTGTGTGTGTGTGTGTGTGTGTGTGTGTGTGTGTGTTTGTTTGTGTGTGTGTGTGTGTGTGTGTGTGTGTGTGTGTGTGTGTGTGTGTATGTATGACAGTAAGACACTTTAGACCATACTCACTGGTGCCTTCCTCTGAAACCATCCCAAGTCCCTCAGCCTTGTTTTGTCTCTCAAAAGCATTTAAGTCCAAAACACTGAAAATTACAAATATTTTGTCGATATAAAGTCTGACCAACTTCACCTTCAATCAGCCCTTCTCACAGCAATGTTTGAAATTAACAACAAAGATGAATTACAGACCTGCAGGTCTGCATCAGAGCCTGCACGCTGAGGAAGAATCCCACATCCTTTTTATCTTTCAAATAGTCCAGCATTCTCTGCACACAGACAGGAAAACACAACATTAACATGCTGAGTAGTACTAGTTGAGCTCTTTATCCCAGCTTTATTATTAAAACGTAACTTTGAAATGTATGTTAAAGTCTCATAAGGTCAGTTTACCTGCTGTACATCACAATTGCCTCCATTGAGGATGGAGATTCCCAGTTTAAGTGTGGAAGAAACCATGGCTCCTGGTTCACCTGAAACAGGACGAGACATCAGTACTTAGATCTACCATGTAAAACGTATTTGTTACAAGTAAAAGTCCTGCATTGACAACTTCACTTTAGTGACTATATTCTTATTTTAAGTACTTACTATATATCCAAATGTATTTGTTGATATTGTTTTGTATATATAATGTGAATCTGTAAAGTAACTTAAATTATTTTATATATTCAAAATATATTCTTGGATTATTATTATTAGTAGTAGTATGGACTAGATGGGTAGCAGGAAATTGCATGCTGCCACTTTCGCCTAAGCCCAAATTCCAATCTTATTTGGCCTCCCCTAAACAGCCCTGGCTCAAGGCTGCTACTGGATAATAAATTCCCCTGGATGAGCACTGCAGCAAGACTCTACTTCTACTTCCCCTCAACCTCCTCCTAGTAAGGTTGTCTCCATAGCAACCGCTATGTTATCGCTTTTTGACTGATTCGGTACTGGGCAAAAGTGGGTCTCAGGTTTACACACTCAAACTCCCACATATACACAGATATTTCTACGTTTCGGACGGGTTGACAGCAAATTTCCTTGTACTAGTTCTTGTTACACAATGACAATAAAGGCTTCTGATTCTGATATAATTCTGATCAAACCGGGGAAAGCAATGCATCTCACATCTCTATACTAGGATTAAACTGCTTGGAATAATGACCTGTTTGTTACAGATGAGGCCAGATGGGTAATTTATCATTCATGCAGCTCAGATAAGAGAGCCTATAGTGAAATAAGCAGAAATAAAGTCCACACAACACATAAAAACATGTGTGTAAGTGGGTACAGCAGCTACCTTTGCAGGCGCTGATCATCTGCAGCACCATCTCTGCAGCCCCACGGTTGTGCAGACGGGACTGCTGGTACAGAAGCCTCTGTTTCTCCATCTCCTTTTCCTGCAGAGCAGAGCAGGAGGGACACAGCTGTAACCCTGCCAACACCGACTGCACTGCCCCCCGCACTTACTCACACACAAACACACACACACACACACACATACTCATAATTCTATCATTATTGTGACTGCACACAGAAATATTCTAATAGAGCTAAAACTACACTACAAGGTTTACACTACCCAGTTTTAATAAATGGTGATATGTATCTAATTACTGTTTCTTACAGAGTATAAACAAAAAGAAGCAGCTAGCTATGAAGTTATTTTGACTGTTTCGACTGTATCTCATCTCGCCTGTTCTCATAGTGAGGTGACCAGGTTTGGCAGTATGGCATCTCCAAGGCCATATGTTGAACTATTCCCTTAAGGGTATTAAACAAAGTTATAATAGTTTTGGATTTTTCATTAGTTTTAGTTTAATTTCATTGTCAATTTTTGTTTTCAAATTCAGTTAGTTTTAATGAGTGTGTTTGCTAGTTTTAATTAGGTTTTTTGGGGAAAAATGCTTAGTTTTCATTAGTTTTATTTTTTTTTGTAATGGGGTATTTCTTGGGAGCCAGATTCAATAAGGTCAGAATAAATGTTGCCTTTATTTCCTTATGATCCATCTCAGCCCCAATACGTTTATTAACCAGATAGATGAAATAGATTTCATATCAATCAAATTCAAGTATGAAAAAAGTTGACAAAGACGAAAATGAAGGACATTTTCACTATAATTTTAGTTAGTTTTGTAACCACAAAATACAGTTTCAGTTAGTTATCTTTTTTTTTTTTTTAAACTTGTTTTTATTTTTATTTCAGTAAACAAAAATTCAATTTTTCAATTCTACTTTTCGTTATTTCGTTAACTATAATAACCTTGGTACTAAATGAACCTTTTTTTATGTTTTGGTGATGAAAAAGGTTTTGCTGGCTGCAGCACTGTCTCCCAAAAATCGAGATACAGGAACACACACACACATTCTCTTCCGTTGGAACACAATGTGTATTAGTGATGAAGGCAGTTATTCCAGCTCTTGATATCTTCCAGAGGCAGCAAACATTCGATGGCAGCAAACATTTCTTCCCAGGGCATACCACACATTTCACACATTCTTACGAGGAAGCAACAGCAGTTGTCTGAGTAACACAACATGCATATTCCAACACAGTTATGTTCTATCTCAAAGCCCTATAGTTATACTAGCTGCTTCCTGTCTGTCCTTAAGTTTAACCACAGGACACTGCATGTACAGTAAGTCTGTAAACCTGAGCTGAAAATAAGGCATTTACTTGAACAGAAAACTACTTGAAAAAAAATTAAGGGACATTTACTTAAAAAAAAAAAGCTAGGCAAGTTTTTCCACACAGAAAGTGTTTGTAATCTTTACTCAGGCTGTTTCTGAGTAATATTTATTTACTAGAACTACTTTATTTTTATTTTTATGAAAATACACAAGTAAATTGCAGATTCACTGATGTCCCTCAATTACATTTTACTTGGAGATATCAACTAATTAAGCCAGTAAACTGGTTTAGTGAATATTACTTGGATTGAATGATTCAGGACACATAATAACAAACAATCACTAATTAATGCACTACATGAAAAACTGCTATTTTAAAGTAAAAGCACTGAATTCGTATTTCTTTCTAGAATTCATAAAGATGATTGAAATAATAATTACAGGGCCAAAACATTTTTTTTTTCAGTGTAACTATAATGTTGACGTCTTCTTTCAGCTTTTATATTTTGTTTTCAGTGTAGTAGTATTGGACTTACTTGATGCAGAATATGTTTTGAATATTTACAGTTCTAGAAAATTGAATTATATGACAAAAATACCAACTATTTGAACATATAAAATAGTTATTAGTTTGCTAGATATTGTTTACTGCTTGTTAATTTAACACAAATGAAATTAAGTTCTGCTATTATTAAAACAGTTATACTGTACTGTACAATCCTGACTTACAGACCATTATACTTCTTTAATGCTGATTCATAATTCAGAAATATACTTAACTGTTATGCCCACTGTACTTAATTTCCCTATATCGTAATTTATAAAACAGTTAGCTTACATCAAGCAATTTGACTGCTATAATAACCACATACTAATTGTTTTACACAATTTAGTATGACTTTGCGTTTGACAAAAAAGCTTTTAAATGCTACAAAATGGGAAAAAATCATCTTAACTTTCACAGGATTTAGCAATGCCCTCTTATAGAAAGACAACAACATCTTATAAACATGCAGCAGAGCTAAAGAGGAGGTCAACAAGTAGTAAGTGAGTATACGTTCCACAGCAACCACCTTGATATGCGCAAGCAGTCAGCCCAGGGGGGGCCATTCGATTGTGAACATTATTTATGAATAAAAAGAATTTATATTGGAATGTGTAATACATTTTATAAAAGCATAAGATCACAGGCCGCAATCACAGCCTGAAAAAATACAAATGTTACAAATGATACATTATAGCTGCTAGGAACAACCAACCTCTTTGCAGAGGAGGTTAGATGTGACCCACCCACTGCACAGCGTGAGTGAAGCCCCACCCAAAGCTACCCGTCCCTCCGCCCCCCCTCCCTCGTAAGCCTGACTGTGTTTTTAAAACTGTGGAGCAACTTTTCTGTACTTACAGAGGCTCTGCACTGCAAAAAGGATCTAAAAACAAGAAAAAACACTAAATCTGAGGGAAATTATCTTGCTGCATGGACAGATAATTTTACTTGACAAGATTTCTTAAATTAAAATTATTAAATCTATAAAAAAGCATGTTGTATGCTTAAAATAAGCTGAAAATAAGCTGAAAATAAGATATTAACTCTTAAAACAAGATTAATTAAAGCTGCAAGCAGCGATGAACTGGCCCGAGCAGAGTTACCTGACAATTATTTGTTTCTTACCAAGATAAAAAAAAACTTTACATTTAGAAGTGTTACATAATTTATCTTTAGTTAATTTCTTATTTTAAGTGTATTTTAAGCATATTTTAATCAGATTTTATGCGTACAACATGCTTATTTCTAGATTTGATCTTAATGTAAGAAATCTTGTCAAGTGAAATTATCTGTCCATGCAGCAAGATCATTTCCCTCAGATTTAGTGTTTTTCTTGTTTTTAGACAACCCTTTTTTGCAGTGTGCTCATCTGTCAAGAAAAACTATGTTCCTTTGTGATGAGTGAGGAGAAATTGTATGTGATTAAGAGTGTGTCTGGATGTGTGTGCTTGCATGAGTGTGTGCTTGGGATTGGGACAGTAAATGTACGGCTGACTGTGCAGGCTTTTACTGTAGTTACTCCTTGGTGAGCACAGAGAGGGAGACTTGTTGTCCAATTCAAAGTAAAGACAAACAAAATCAGTAACTTGTCAGTTGTTAGATTTGGAGTTATCAGGCGAGTCCGTATGGGTTAACACGGCACAATTAGCAGGTGAGTAGAGGAGGGTGTGAGTCAGGAAAGGGTGGTGCAAGCCTGGGAGAGACTGACCACAGACACACAAGGCGTGGCTGATAACTGTTATCAGAGTTTCCAAAAATAGCTGCTTAATTAGACGACAACACCACATTTCTTTGCACTTGTCAGGTTCCAAAAAGGGAAAAAATTGTGTTCAGCTCATAAAAATAACTCAATAAAAACTGAACACTGAACACATTAAAGCGTTTTTGTTTTTTTTAAAGTATATTAAGGGATTTGCAGTGCAAATGGATGTAATGCTGCCCTCCAAGAAATGCCAAAGATCTCTACACCTACAACAATCACAGTGTCCAAACCTGGATTTTGAGGCAAAACAAATCATTGACATATTCACTGAAATTACCAGTCATAGTAAATGGATGACTTCGTGATGCAAGAAATTATTTTTGAGGTGCTGATGAGCCAAAAGCAGTTGCATCAAGATTCTGCGCTGTCAAAGTTATCTTGGTTTAACATCAAGGTGTATTGTATTTTTGAAAAAAAAAAAAAAAAAGACTGATTTTTCATGTTTCTAGGAGGCCTTTTAAATTCCAACATTTTGTTATTGCTATGATATGTATGTCTGCTACTTATAGATTTTAAGCTATGGCAATTTAGGCCCTGTTTACACGAGGACGCTTGCGGGTAAAAACGACAAAATATTTTATCGGAAATGCCTTTCGTTTAGATGGTGACGGCAAATATCTGAAACCACCCTCCAGAGTGTAAAACTGTAATCCGCTCCGCTGTAGCGTGTCCGTCTACACTGCCAAGACACAAAACTAAACAAACATGTGGGATTATTTCCATGCGTCGGACCTTCAAGCTGCTCTGGCAGCTCTAATAAACTTACAGGAGTCTTACAGAGAAGGATCTGTAATTACCTCTATCACATTTTGGATGCAGCAATTGGTCCGGAGGCGAGCCAGACGGCTTTGGACGAGACCTGGGAGATCTAGTGGATGGTGGAGAACTTTGTGGAAGGAGTAGCTGATGAAAATGCGTGGCGTGAAAACTTCCACATGCCCAAAGATGCTCTTATGGCTTTAAGTGATGCCGCCTGGCATGCATACAATCCAATTCACACACTTTTGTGTCACCATATGCAGCAGATTTCCTCCTCAAAACGCTCGTCTAAACGCAAAATAAAAAGTGAAGACACTAGGCCACTTTTGCGTCTTCTGTTCAGACCGTCATCATGTAAACATAGCCTTATTTTGCAATTTTTATCAAGCATGTACCACATAAATGAATTTAACTGCTGCTGAATGTATTGAGATAACTTTAAAGTAGTTGTGGTAAACTTTACTGGGATGATAATTTGCACTTTACTACCCTTTAGCCCCCTTTTTTGAGTCCCCAGATCAGAGACATATAGACCAATCACTTCCCTTTCAAAGTAAAGTAGCAGGAACTTGCATTACCCCTGAAAATTCAGAAGCACATCACTTGGAAATTGTGATTCTGAACTGTAATCCCTAGCAAAGAGTCAGTGGTTTGTTTTGACCTGGGTTTAATTTTGTTGTCTTTAGTTGCACCGTCTCTCTGCACTCAGGTCATGCAATTTAGGAAATAAAACAAATTGAGTCTGCGACATTGATCCGACTGGTGGGCAGAGCCCAGCAAAGGCATGCACAGGTCAGTCCACCATAGCAAGAAGGAGACAAGTGGTGGTAGTGAACGAGAGAGAAGACAGGAAGAGAAAAAAAGAGAGATGTTGTGGTGGGGGGGTGTGCCGAGTGTGATCTCTTGGTGTGGTCACAGTGCGTAGGGAGTTGCTTCTCCGCTGACTCCCCTGTCTCCCTCCCCCTGGTCCCCCCATACCATCTCTGTCTGTCGCACCTCAAAGGATGGCTCCTCCCCCTCCTGTTCTCCCCCTTCGTCCTCCTCACCAATGTGGCAGCTCTGGAGGGAGATGACAGCACAAGATCACATCAGATTAGCACTCTTATGCCCAATAGTAACATTTACATTCTTTCCCCAAAAGGTGGATTTGACAGATTCAAATGCAATTGCTATTTCTATCATCTATTTCTCTATTTTTTCAAGCACACTGCAAAAAAGGAGTGTCTAAAAACAAGATAAAAACACTAAATCTGAGGGAAATGTTCTTGCTGCATGGACGGATAATTTCACTTGACAAGATTTCTTGAATTAAGATTGTTAAATCTAGAAATAGGCATGTTGTACGCTTAAAATATGCTTAAAATAAGATTAAAATTTGCTTAAAATAAGATTAAAATTTGCTTAAAATATCCTTAAAACATGCTTAAAATACGCTTAAAATATCCTTAAAATAACCTTAAATTAAGCTTAAAATAAGAAATTAAAAGATAAATTATCTAACACTTCTAAATCTAAAGGTTTTTTTTTTATCTTGGTAAGAAACAAATAATTGTCAGGTCACTCTGCTCGGGCCAGTTCATCGCTGCTTGCAGCTTTAATTTATCTTGTTTTAAGAGTTCTTATTTTAAGTGTTCAACATGCTTATTTCTAGATTTAATAATCTTAATTTAAGAAATCTTGTCAAGTGAAATTATCTGTCCATGCAGCAAGATCATTTCCCTCAGATTTAGTGTTTTTATCTTGTTTTTAGACACACCTTTTTGCAGTGGACAAGGCACACATTTGACATCTCAAGACAAATTTAAGATGCTGTTCACTGTCTTACCTTTGCCATAATATCAGCATAAGACATATAGAGATGGTCAACGTCAAGTTTCCTGTAATGAGAAAACACACGACAGGAGTCAAGTCTCGCTGAGGAACAGGTCAGAAAGGTGAGTCACAGAAGAAGCAGGAAGCTCGTACGTCTTTTCTGTGAGAGCTGTGCGGCTGAAATGAAGAATCAGCTGATGAAGGGGGTCAGGCTTTGTCTCAGTCTCCTCTTCCTCTTCCTCCTCTTCCTCCAGGGCTTTCTAATTATTGGACATAACATTCATCATAAGAAAAACCTTAGTATACACTACCAACAGTGTCTCATTAACCCTTTGATGCACAACATGGGTCAAAAATGACCCGCATTAATTTCCCATGTTATTTAATGCTGCTGTGTGTTTCTTTGCTCTTTCTTTTTAAATCAATTTATTTTATGATTGAATAGTCCAAGTATTATTTGAATATCTTTTTTTTATTACAACAGCTCATTATATCCATTTTTGAAGAAAAATTGTTTTTGTATTATTACATCAAGTTTACACACATGGGTCAAAAATGACTCATTCATCCAAATTTGATTGACAATTAAATGACCTAATACTATAATAATAATAATAATAATAATAATAATAATAATAATAATAATAGTAATTTGTTTCAAATAGTTACTTTAGCAGTAAGAGGGGCCAAACACTCACATATTTAATATATTTAACATGTTTATGTATCATTTTGTCACATATAAAGTGGATCTGGAAGGTTTTCACTTTTCCACATGTTATGTTTCAGCCTTATTACAAAATTCATGAAATTAATTTTTCCTTAAAATTATTCACACAATACCCCATAATGAAATGTTTGACCCATGTTGTGCATTAGAAGCGTAGTGATACAAAAAGGAATGAAAACAAAAAAATTAGGCTGTATGATGATCAAAAACAAAAAATCACATATTTTAACATTTGAGACTTATTAGAGCCACCAAATAATAATTTCCATTGGAAAAACACTAATTTAACAAAATAGGATAGTAAATATTTGTGTCTTCTTTGTCAGGTTTTAAATTGGTGACAACATATAAACACCTTCTAATGCACAACATGGGTTAAAAATGACCTTGTGCATTAGAAGCGTAGTGATAAAAAAAGGGTTTTTAATCAAAAAGTAAGAAATGAAAACAAAAAATTAGGATGTATGATGATCAAAAACAAGTTGATTGAGGAAAACCTGCAATACTGAATGATGAAATTGATTTACTGCAAAGATATAGAAAATAAAAACTCAGCGGGGAAACTTTTGACCCATGTTGTGCATCAAAGGGTTAATGCCGTTAGTACATGTCAGAAACAAGCGGAGGATGACTCACTGATAAGTCGTCGATCATCTTGTCCTCAAACGAGTAACCTTCAGTCTCCAACCAGTTACGTTTGTAGGCATCCAGGAACATGTTGGTGGCTCTGTGCCTGTGAGAGAAGAGGCCAACGGGGCTTTACTCAAGAGGGTTTAAGAGGCTTATGTAAAGGCTTCTGATTTATTTTTTTTAGATTGTTTTTTAGTGAGAATAAAGTGAATGTTTACGCAGGGACGTTGTACAGAGGCGTCATCCTGAAACAGGCCACCACGGCCCTGCGCCGCTGTTTGGACAGCAGCTTGTGCCAAACCATTTTCTTTGACTTGAAGGGATGCTCCGTCTAAAGCAAGGAATAAAGTGTATATATATATATATATATATAAAGTTTATAGTCAACAAATACTTCCTGAGAATATGTTCTTATTATTTTTCAAAAACGTATCTGCTTGCAGAGCCCCTGAGCTCATGTCTATACTCACCACCTCAATGTGGTAAAGGACAGCAGACACCTCTTGCACCCTTTTCACCACCTTCTCAGGGTCCTCAGCGTCTTCAGCCTTTCCAGACATTTCTTTATAAAGAGACATCTGCCAGCGCATAGCTGGGTCCTCCACCTGAAGTCAGACGTAAACATGTGTAGTGGGATTACTACCTCTCTTGAGTGAGAAAATGAATCAAAGAGCACATCGATGTTCCTTTTCGTTTTCTTTATTATCGGACATCAGAATACACTGTCTAGGTACAGCGGGGAGAACACTTGTCATCTTAGTGCTGCTGAAAAAAGAGGTGTCCTGTCTCCAATTCAGTCCTGTGTTCTCTGAGTTTTTCTCTCTGTGTCAGGGTGTATTTAAACATTCTGTAAAACAGAATTATAACAGCCCACACTCGTATGTATATTGCACGTTTTCCGTGCACGCACACGCTGCTAGGTCTACTTTTAACCTTAAAAGGATACAACTCATACTGTTTATGTTATGCTCCCAAATGCCTCTGATATCTAACAAATCCCAGAACCTATAACACATTATTTCTGGTTTGAACCGGATGTTACACAATCAGGAGGTCAGGATGTGGAATTTAACTAAAGCAGAAGACTTACATTAAAAGTAACATAAAATATACTTCACAATTAATGTTAAGATAATCAGTAAGGAATTTATATATTCACTTTCCTCTTGAAACAGGTCTACTCACCTTGCCTTGCAGATGCAGATTGTTGTGCAAGAACTCCCTCACTTCTTCATCCGTGTCTTTCTACAAATGAAGATATCAAGATTCAGAGGACATTCATAACTCATTTGTCTGCTCAAGACAACATAAAAAAATATAATAATATCAAAAAGCATAAAGTCAATCACAGGTCACTGATATATATTATATTATATTATATAAATCTAAAGGACTTGATTTAAAAAATATTAATCTATAAGTGAATTTAAACTCATATTTTTTAGATGCATTTTCCACATTGGAAAAAAAATAAACAGTCAGCCAGTTGGCTTCAAACACATGAAAGTACCAGTGAATATCTGATCTTGGCCAGATTGATGAGCTCCTGGTCTGCAGGAGAGCACATATTAAGGCCGATAGGAAGCATCTTCTTTAATGCTGCTACAATAAGAGAGGTCTGCACAGAGTAGCGATCTCCCCGCCGCTTCTTCTTGGTACGCTCCTGCTCTGAGCCTCCAGACTAGAGAAAGAAAGAAAAAGACAAGCTCAGACCGAGCTATCACTGTGTGATTTACAAGGTCCTGCGCCTCACACATCAAAATTGTCCTTTTCAGAAAATATTTGTGACATTGAATATATTTAACAAAAAAGTTTTAAAGTAAGTGCATAAGCCCTGAGAGGAAAAGTGAAAAGAAGGGGATCCATTTTCTAAGTCTGACCTAAATTGTTTTCACTCCTGTGTTTATGACTGAAGAGGTGGAGAACAAGTTCAGTGATGATGAAAACATTTTTGTTGTCGTTTTCATTTCCTCTGAAATTGTACGCTGTCCTGAGGTAGGGAAGTTGGCGGTACAGTTCATCGACTACTGCTCCCTGTTCCCATTCACACATCAACCCCTGCAGGCAATAGCCGTGTTTCCTTTAGGGGGAAAAGTCTCAGGCCACGCCCTCTCTAATGTCCGCTCACTCTGCTTGTTTCCATTACAAAAAGGCCCCCAGAGGGATTTAGAGACTCTGGAGGTGACGTTTGGTTTTTGATCGTCGCGACGGACTAAACACGGGAGACTCAACTGTGGCCACCGTCGCTAACTGTGCACAACGTCAGCAGCTGATCATAAACAAAGCAGCATGGCTAATTATGAACAGCGTCTCCACTGATCATAAACATAGTGATCGTACATTATCGTAAACAAACAGAGATCGCTAAGTGAACACCTCCTGCAGCAGCAGCTCATACACACTGTACTGCTACAGAGCTAACTGTTAGCCTGTTAGCAATTTGCAGACTGGACGCTAAGGGGTTAACATCCCCTCTGGCTCTGCAGCTGGGAGAGACTGCTGCAGGAGGACTGTGCTGCTTGGACTCGTTCTTGCTCTTCTTAAAGAGCCGCGGAGTCTCCAAAAGTCTCCAATAACAACAGAAAAAGTCGCTGGATTTGTCTTCAGTCGCCTTCTTGAAAAATAGTCGTTAAGGGGGTCTGAAAAGTCGCTAAATATAGCAACAAAGTCGCTAAGTTGGCAACAATGCTTTGCCGGCTTTTAAAAATGCCGCATGTTGTTGTCCTATAGAGTACTACGTCACATCCTGCTTAGCGTTCTTTTTTTTTTTTTTTTACCTTTTCTTAAGTTATAAACAAAGGAGAGAAAACAATTCACATCAGACTTAGAAAATGGATGACCAGATTTGTTTTCCTTACATACCTTTCAGAGCTTCCATACTATATTCCATACTATAGGATATTTAACAAAAACGTGTTAAGTGTAAAAAAGTAACACTACACTGCAAAAAAGGTGTGTCTAAAAACAAGATAAAAAATCTAAAATCTAAATCTGAGGGAAATGATCTTGCTGCATGGACAGAAAATTTCACTTGACAAGATTTCTTAAATTAAGATTGTTAAATCTAGAAATAAGCATCTGGAACGCTTACAATAAGAAATTAACTCTTAAAACAAGATAAATTATCTAACACTTCTAAATCTAAAGTTTTTTTTAAATCTTGGTAAGAAACAAATAATTGTCAGTGCTCGGGCCAGTTCATGGCCGCTTGCAGCTTTAATTTATCTTGTTTTAAGAGTTAATTTCTTATTTTAAGTGTAGATGCAATAATCTTAATTTAATAAATCTTGTCAAGTGAAATTATCTGTCCATGCAGCAAGATCATTTCCCTCAGATTTAGTGTTTTTATCTTGTTTTTAGACACACCTTTTTTGCAGTGTACATACCTCTCAGAGCTTCCATACTTTTGAGGATATTTAACAAAAAATTGTAAAAAAGTAACACTACTTCTAACACAAAATAAAATAACAACATGATACAATGAGATGGCAAGAACCAACTGCAGGTCAACATTTTAAACAATATCACAACATGCTGATAAAGTGAATAAACAACTAAGAGAAATTATTTATTCATCAGCTGAAATCAAACAGACTAAGATTTCCATGTAAACATCAACTTCTGGTGGGATTTCAGGTGTTTCACTGCTGCATCAGCTACAGTCGTTACACACAATGCAGCCTTACTGTTAGTAGTGCAGTGGCCAGACAGGCACATCCTGTCAAACAGAGCAGCACAAGTCTACGGGCTCAGCTCCATCGCCCTGGAGCTCTTCTCACACACTCCTGTCCTGAGGCTGCCAATGCTCATTACTGACTGTTGTCTGGCCTCACAGCAACCTCTCTGCCCTCAGCGCAGAGAGTGTGTGTGTGTTTGTGTGTGTGTGTGTGTGTGTGTAAAACTGCTCTTTCTGCAGAGAGAGGCGTTGTGATGATCAGGCAACAGAAGCTTACCACAGTAATGCCCATATGACAACCAAGGAGAGGAGGTTTACTTATTTATCTTACCACAAAAACCACGAAAAGGAAACATCAAACAGTGATTAGATACTCAATGATTTTACAATTTAATGAAGTCGATGAATTAGCCATGGAGGGACGGGTCCAGTTAGTTATTATGATGACTATTGATGTCAAGATGGCTCCAGTTTTCACCCAAAATATGCTGCTGATGAATCTAATGGTGACAGTAAGGGATGGGATGGGTTTTTTGAGGTAGTAAAGACAAAGCGGGAGATAATACTGAAAAGAGAAGAGTCCAACCAGCGCAGGAATCTTTACCACAAAAGCTGAAAGAAATCCAAGCGTCAATAACAACATTTCAACTTCACATGTGGCTCCACATTTGTATCCAACAGGGATGATCTGAAGGCAAACTGTTTATTAATCAAAGAAAATTAGAGTGATGGTGCTCGGCTGCAGGAGTGCACACTCAAAATTGCATCCACTACTGTTCAGCCGAGCGCCATGAAACCTCTCAGGCCACTACGATCTACAGCAAACAGCTTTCATCAAGCCGCTCCAGACCCCTACTCACACACATACACACACACACACACACACACACACACACACACACACACATAAAAACATATTGTACACGCACACACACAGTCACACTCAGTACAAATACACCATATGTCAAAACATTCTTAATATAAGCAACTAAATCTACATTACATAGTATCATTTCACCCATAGATATGCAGCATTATAATATTACTATCGCTAAATCAGGGGTTTGCAACCTTTACTAAAAGAACAGCCATTGTTGGCCAAAAAATGGTAGAGTAAAAATGTCGGAATGGAGCCGCAAACCTTATTTTGAGCCTCACAATGAAGATAAAACAACCTACTCGGTCTAAATTAGCCTACCAACATTACTAGGCCATAATGAGCATTTATCAGGGTTCGTAAACTTTAGCAGTGGTCAAATTCAATAATGTTTCAAGGACTTTCAAGCTTTTCCAGTATCTTACACCTGTTGTAAATTGCATGTTTTAGATGAGTACTTAGATACTAAAAGGGGGAGATTTTACTGAACCACACCAACAGTGATGGTATTACACTTTTAGGAGGAACGGTCTTCATTTCAGATAGGCTACTCATTATTTTTTATATTGAACATGTGATTATCTATAGTCTATAGATGGATATAGTCAGATTACAAGAGAAATACAGTGTGGATTTCAAGCATTTACAAGCACTTTATCCAAAATCCAAGCACTTTTTAAACCTTGACAATACAACATTTAAATTCAAGCATTTTCAAGGTTTACATTTTGTACTACCTTGTCAAGTGCCTTCATCATTTCAAGTGTTAATAGAAAAAAAAAAGTTATTACGTATGAACCCTGATTTATTAATAAGATTTCGTAAGAAATTTCTCAGGAGATTTGGAATCATAAGCTTGCCTAGCTAGAAAAACTCAAAACTAGACTTGAAGTTGACAAAATTAAGAGGTTAAGGTGCCAGGCCGCAGACTTTTGTGAGTTTCAAAAGCTCTGGTGCACATTTTAATTGACTTTTTAATGCCATATATTAGCTGCACATTTTTACAATTGAATACAAATTCCAATGGGCTGACGTCAATGATGTATAAAAAAAAAAAATGTAAAGAAAACAGTAATGCCACTGCAGACGGTCTGAAGAGCCTCATGTGGCTCCGGAGCCTCAGGTTGCCTACCCCTGCACTAAATCTTTATTATGGTGAGGTCTTGATAGTAACTAGGTGTTTATACCTGTTTGTGTGTATGTATGTGTGTGAATATTGGGGTCTGTGTGTAAGAAGTGTGCTATTCCATGGGAGAGCTTGATGAAATGCCTCCCAAAACTCAGGGTGCCATGCGGTCAGCACAGCGCTCGTGCACAAACACAATCTAACCTCTCCATCTCCGGCCTATTGGCCCAGCGTCCAACACCGACACAGGATATAAGGAGAAAACACAGTTAGCGACACTCTACTACTGCCTCAACACGGTGTATGAGATTACCTGTATGAATAAAGGTGTAATAAAATAAAATAATTACTGGTCACATTGCCCTGGATATTATTAGTTATGGAACAGCCTATTACTTTATTACCTAATATCATTCAGTAACACTTTATATTAGGGAACACATATTCAACATTAATTAGTTGCTTATTAGCATGAAAATTAGTAACATATTGGCTCTTAATTAGTCATTATTAAATAGTTATTAATGCCTTATTCTGCATGGCCTTATTATACAACCAGTAAGACATTAACTAAGAGTTTTCCCTCAATAACCTCAGAATTATTGCTTATTAGTAGTAATTAAGGAAGTTGTTGTATATGAGTTATGATCTTAATATGCTTTACTTTGTATGGACTTTATAAGTATCTTATGTAGAGATACAACAACTTCCTTACTTACCACTAATAAGCAATAATTCTGAGGTTATTGAGGGAAAACTCTTAGTTAATGTCTTACTGGTTGTATAATAAGGCCATGCAGAATAAGGCATTAATAACTACTTAATAATGACTAATTAAGAGCCAATATGTTACTTATTTGCATGCTAATAAACAACTAATTCATGTTGAATATGTGTTCCCTTATATAAAGTGTTACCATCATTTCTAGAAAAGGGTTATTGTTTAACTGATTTTTTTTTTAATCCATATTAACTTAAAGGAAATGAAGAAAATATGAGCTTTAAAAATCTGTACTGCTTGAAATGGGTGGTGTTAATGAAATATTAATTATGAGAGTTTAGTTTTGTAATGTGATACAGCTCAAGATATGAGGAAAGTGAATAAAGGCTGTGTTTTATCTTTTATTTAGTCTGCTCGTCCATTCTCACCTTGCTCATCTTGCTCTTGCTGTCTGCAGTCAGGAAGGACATGTTGTTGATCTCGTTCATCACCACAAAGTTCTGCTCCTCCCTCTTAAAGTTCTGTAAGGAATAAAAGAAAAATGTTAGATGGCAAGGAAAGACAAAAATATCACACTGTAAAAAAAGTCTGTAGATTTTACGGTGAAAAACTGCTAAACTATGACAGTGAAAGACAGTAAAATGATAAATGGGTTAATTCAGTGTCAGTAACAATGAAACACCGTAAATGCATATATCAGCAAAACAGTATTTTTTATTTATTTTTCAAAATACATTACTCCAGTGTAAAATACACTGGCACCGTGTTTGTAACAAAAATACTGTAATATATATACAAGCCATCACTGTAATTTTTGCATTTATTTTTTGTAAAAATAGTTTTTCTCACTGTTAAATGTACTAAACACCATATCTCTAACAAAATATACTGTTATATTTAATGGTAAAAGCTTTAATTCAATTATATGGCAAAACAGTGTTTTCATTTGATGGAAAAACTTTTTAATTATATGTTTAAAAAAATTGAATAAAATGGCAATCTTAAACAGGGAAATCAAGAGTGCCAACATCTTTTTACCGTAATATTAAAAAAAGTTCTGCCGTATTTATTACGGTAAGGTTCTGGCAACCACAGCTGCCGTTTTTTACCGTAAAAACAACATTTTTTTTTACAGTGCAGAAAACCTGAAAAATAGAAAACAGAAAGACTCACGTGGGACTTGGACCAGAAAATGAAAACCTCTCCCACCATCCTGAAAAGTTCCTCTGCGTCTGGGTCTGGACAGGTCAGCCATCTTGCCCTTCAGACAGAGACAGAAATGGATTAATTCAAGCACTCAAATCAATGTCTGCGAGTTGGAGCCAAGAGTTGGAAAAGGCTCAAACCTGATGTTATCAAAACCGACTAAACTGGGTTTATTTCCAGGTCCAAGTCCAGTGTAATATCCGTGTCTAGCAGATGTGATTGGTTTTATCATTAAACTCGCTTTAGGGGACCACAAGTTTGAAGAACAGACGTCGCCAAGATCAAAAATGAACAAATGACTCCATCAAAAAATAATCCATTAAATGTACTCATTAAATCTGACAGAAATTGATATTTCTGTTTTATTTTGCTTCTCTATTTACATTTGTATTCATTTCCCTATTCATTGAGTTTTTGCTCCTATCAATTAATTATTAATGTTTATTTATGCAAATTGGCTATGTGGTCAAAACAACTTCTGTCCAGGGTAAAACTGTACCTCTCTCCTAGTGACCTGGAGAAGGTTATTCATGCTTTCATTTTCTCAAGACAACTTGTGCAAAATGCTGCAGCTCGTCTTTTAACAGGCACAAAGAAACGGGAACACATCTCCCCAGTTCTGGCCTCTCTGACTGGCTTCTTGTCCGTTTCAGAACTGATTTTAAAATCCTGATGTTTGTTTATTTAGCTGAACTCACACATGTTCACAGACCGACCAGAGCTCTGAGGTCTAATGAGTCATACCTGGATGTGCCTAAATGCTAAAAACTAAAGGCGACCGATCTTTTGCAGTGGCTCCTCCAAGCTGTGGAACAGTTTACTGCTGCATAGTTCGTCAGAGACTTTGGACATTTTTAAATCTTCTCTTAAAACTCACTTTTTCTCCCAGGATTTCGAACCTGTGTGAGAAGAAAGTTGTTTCTGTGTGCTGTATTGTACATCTCATATCATATATTACTTGATGTAATTGTCTTTTTTAATTTTATCCTTGATTTTATTGTTATTCATTTATGTATCTTTTGATTTTTTGTTGTTATCCATTTATGTAAAGCATTTTGGTCAACCTTGGTTGTGTATAAGGTGCTCTACATATAAACGTGAGCTTGACCTTATGTAAAAATGTATTTATGTATTCATATATGTATTATTTTGCCCCAATTTATCAAATAATTACATTTAAAAATATGCACTGAAGTGTTCTCCACATTTATCATGTCACTGGTGAGTTCAGCTACCTGTTGTTGTCCACGTAGCGGATCAGTAAGGGGTAGAGAGCGTACAGGTCCCGACACAGAACAGCAAACTCATCTCTGATGGTCCCGTTTTCACTGTCCACCTCCGTCTTCCCCTCCATGCGCAGCTGATCTTCCTCAGCCACCACCTTCCCTGAGCGTTTCTTCAGCTTCTCCATTGTGGGGATGAAGTGGGATTTTAGCATTTCTGGTTTAGCTCTGCTAACGATGGGCTGGGCGAACACTGAACAGAGATACACAGGAACAAATGCTTGTCAGCAGTAGGAAGACTCATAGTAAGATGTTCAAATCGTGAAAATGGAGCGTTCTATAACACATGTACTGCTTGGTTGGAAATCAAATAATTAAGCAGATCACAAACCCAACATTGCAACATTTATGATTCATAAATCAATGTAGTAAAGACTCTTTACCGACACTTTTGGAGTGGTGCAAAAGGTTATGATAGTTTTGGATTTTTCATTAGTTTTAGTTTTAATTTCGTTGTGATTTTTTGTTTTCAAATCAGTTAGTTTGAATTCGTTTTTGGAGTGAGTTTGCTAGTTTTAATTCATTTTTATTTTTTGGAAAATGCTTAGTTTTAGTGTTAGTTTTTTATAATGGGGTA
Organism: Centropristis striata; assembly: GCF_030273125.1. Classification (NCBI taxonomy): domain Eukaryota; kingdom Metazoa; phylum Chordata; class Actinopteri; order Perciformes; family Serranidae; genus Centropristis; species Centropristis striata. The sequence continues at coordinate 16,779,971 of NC_081520.1, read as the reverse complement.
TTTGTTGGGTGCTAGATTCAATAAGTTCACAATAAATGTTTCCTTTATTTCCTTTGTCTGATCCATCTCAGCCCCAATAAGTTTATTAAGTCATAAAACCAGATAGATGAAATGGATTTCATATCAACCAAAAAGGTTTACGGATGAAAAAAGTTGACAAAGACGAAAACGAAGGACATTTTTACAATAATTTCAGTTAGTTTTGTAACCACAAAATACAGTTTCAGTTAATATTTTTTTTAAACTCTTTTTATTTTTTTTTCAGTTAACAAAAATGTTTTCAATTCTAGTTGTCGTTATTTCGTTAGTTTTCGTTAACTATAATAACCTTGATGCAATAAGAGCGGTCTTTCACTATTATGACCAAAAGATGTCTCACATCACATTAAAAAGCTTTGTAGCTTCACTGACCTGCCAACCTCTTCATCCAGGAAGCCTCGTCTATCCCCAGGTTGTTCACCACGATCTTCATGATGCTCCCCAGCAGCTGGTTCAGCTGCTCCGAGGTGACGGAGGTGCAGACCTGGCCCTCCTGCTCGGGGAAACACTCCGGACCCCTCTCCCACCAGCGTGGCAGGTAGTTACACAACATGGGCAGGGTGATCTCAATCACATGAGGCATTTCTGTGTAGCGAGCCCCAGACTCAGCCAGGTCGTGGATCTCCTTCATCAGGATCTCCAGCTCGGGGATGTCAGTGCACAGCTCCTCCACTTGGCTTGGAAGACCCAGAACTGAGGAGGGAGAGATGAAATGAAAGATGAGGAAACAAATGATTACCAGCAGAATCTAATAGTTAAGTTAATAATAAATAAAATGTAATGTTGCTGGGGAGATAAACAAGGCAAAAAGCTAAAAACCCACTGGTTCTCTCTCTGGGAGTCTTGGTGGTGTACACAGAAAACATGTTGTACTCATTCAGAGATGGCTCCAGGAAGGCCACGGGCATCGCAGCTGCTAAGTGGGCCAGACACTCGCCAAGAGCTGGACGCTGTCTGCACACAACAAATGGACCACAAAATATTCATGAAAGGTCAAACATTTTCATCTTTGAAAGCATACATAAACAGTTTTTCCTTGTTAAAGGAACTACAGTTTTTCCTGTAAATCAAAAGTTTAAGGTTAGATGGTGTTGTATGTTGTACAGAAAGTTTTCTTGAGGAATCATTGAGGGCAACCCCTCATTTACAATGATGTTGAGAGTACAGAGAAAACAAAACAAAGTACAGAGAAAACACAAAACAGAGTACAGAGAAAACACAAAACAAAGTACAGAGAAAACACATGCAAAACATTAAAAACAGTTACAGTGAAAGGCAGAGTTATTGGTTATCATAGTTTTAAACTGGCCCATATTTTTAATTCTGTTGAGTTTGAGTGAATGTTGTAAGATGTTCCAGGTAGATGCAGCAGAAAAACTGAAAGCAGTTTTTCCAAATTCAGTATTTGTCTGGGGAACATGGAGCATTAAGCATCACTAGAGTGTGTTGGATTATTACTGTGTGACCAGTTGTTGAATGAGACTTTATTTTTAATGTTCATAGAGCCAGAGGTCTCTACTCACTTCTCTACATGTGGAGTCTTCACCGTGCCCAGAGAGTAGATGCTGCACATTAAACGATAGCAGGATATCTGCAAGTCGTCCACTGAAGAAGGAGAGAAGAGAGGCATTGCATGGTGTCCCTGAGCCAAGAGCCACAAAGGGTGAAAAGTGATGAAATGTTAATTTAACGAGGAGAAGCACTTCACTCACAAATGACATCATCTCCAAACTGGTGCTGGGCGATGTGGTCAAACAGTGACGTGAGGACTGGCAGCAGGGCGTTGGTGGTGTAGCTGATGTTCTGGGACACGCCCTTAACCTGCAGCAACACATACAGAGATACAGATCAGCTCCAGCAGCCATGATGGAGATCATGTGGACTCATGGATGTAGACCATGGGTCTCAAACTCGTGGCCCGCGGGCCAATTGCGGCCCTCATAATGATATTTTGTGGCCCCCACCTTGATATGAAAGTTTAATGTGAGTTTTATATGAATGGCACTTTACCATGTTGTGTGTGGAAGGTCCCTTTAATTACTTTTTTTGGTAATTTTGTCTTTTTTAAATAATTTTGTGTCTTTCTTGGTAATTCTGTGTCTTTTTTTGGTCATTTTGTTTTATTCTTTAAGTAATTTAGTTTTTTTTCTGTCATTTTGTGTCTTTTTTGGTCATTTTGTGTATTTTTGGGTCATTTTCTGTCTTTTTTTTTTTTAATTTTGTGTCTTTTTTTGGTAATTTTGTGTCTTTTTTAAGTAATTTAGTTTTTTTCTGTCATTTTGTGTCTTTTTTTGGTCATTTTGATACTGCCTCCAGCGGCCCCCAGGTAATTTTAGTTTGAGACCCCTGATGTAGACCATTCACATATATTTTGGTCTTGCGAAAGGATAAAACGTTATTGGGACGAAATATGGCAGACCTTAAAAAAAAAAAAACAGGATACAAGATACCCAAATCTTTTAAGGTACTGTACTTGGGACATTTGACAGGTGATGTTGTACAAAAAGAGCTCAGAAGGAAGATGAACAGGTAAAACAAGGCAGCGTGCTGCTGTCTCTGACCTGGTTTCGGCTGGACACTTTGCCCAGTTTCAGATTCTCAACCATCTTCTCAATGTCGTCTGCAGCACTCTCAAAGAACTGGCGCAGGACAGCCTTGACAATCTCAGGACCTGATTTCATAACAGTCCTTGGAAAGGAGGACACAAAAAGTAAAAAAATATACAGACATATATCATCTCAGGTAGTTTCAGTGTCTGTATCTGTTGTCTTTCTGCCTGGGGTTGTGCAGGAAATGTGATATAGATTGTGAGTTACCTGGCGTCCAGTGATCGTGACAGGATGTGCAGACAGTTTACCACTGCACCCGCATCTGTCCCTGAAAACAGTACAGCAGAGATGTGCCGTCAGAGCTGTCCTACTATTCAAATCCCCTTTCTATATGAGCTCAAATGATTCTAAAGGTCAGATTCACTCAAAATAGATCAGTTAATCTAAAAAGCACAAAATGAAAAAACAGAAAACAGGTACAGTAGAGCATGTTTAAAACATTGACCTAACTCAAAATTACATTATAACCATTAAAGTTCACTCATTACAAATACTGTATATTACATAAGTGAGACAGCTTTAACATAATAATTATGGATACATGGAACACATGTATTGCTATATTGGGCTATATACTCTGTTAAAGCTTTGCAGTCACTTACAGTGCACTTGACTGTCACGTACTGCACCAAGCTAAAAGACACAGGCTCAGTGTGCAATTCTTGCTATGTGTCTAGTGACCACTGGTAACATGAGAGTGACTATTTGAGACACATAGTGCTGAAGAGGGAAGAGATGAGGATAAAGCGAACACTGCTTCATATAAGCCAGGCTGAGAACACTTCACAGAGCTGCAGTACAACGCTCTCCTACCTGACAACAATACAGACATTCGTGCTCAATCCACTCAAGTGCCACTCAGAGTATGAACTTTAAAAGCAAAAAAATACAATTTTAAAAGCACCTGGGGCCAGATGTATGATCTGTCTGTACAAAAAACATGCATACAGCATTTCCCTGCATTGCAAAAAAGGTAACAAAAAACAAGATAAAAACACCAAATCTGAGGGAAATGATCTTGCTGCATGGACAGATAATTTCACTTGACAAGATTTCTGAAATTAAGATTATTAAATCTAGAAATAAGCATGTTGTACGCTTAAAATAAGAAATTAACTCTTAAAACACGATAAATTATCAAACACTTCTAAATCTAAAGTTTTCAACATGCTTATTTTTAGATTTAATAATCTTAATTTCAGAAATCTTGTCAAGTGAAATTATCTGTCCATGCAGCAAGATCATTTCCCTCAGATTTAGTGTTTTTATCTTGTTTTTAGACACACCTTTTTTCACACTTTTTTGCAGTGTACATTCTTTTAACCCTTAATAGGGCACTCATTGAAATACTTGCAAATTCTAAATTTCAACCCTAGAGAATATTGGAGGATATTACATACTGCCAGAATGTGTAAAAAAAACATACGGACCCGGGGAAGGGGGGTAATGTTTTGAGAAAAAAAGTTTAGTGGCAAAATGTGGCACATCTACGAGAAAAAAATGTGCAGATTTATGAGATTTAAAGTGGTGAATCTGCGAGAAAAAAGGTTTTTTTTCTTCACTTTTTTCTCGTAAATCTGCAACTTTTTTTGCACAGATTTGCCACTTTAAATCTCAACACAACACTTTTTTTGCAGTGTGCACAAATGATATTTATAAAAGAGCCAAGTGTGGTGAGAATGTGCACACCCCACACATCCCTAACACCAAGCTGCACACCGCTTTAACTGTTGATAATATAAGGTGGACATGAAATAAAAGACGACAAAAGATATGTTGGGTTTGTTCCAATTTCAATGATTCAATGTTATTCTTTTGCAGTTTGTACAGTGTTCTGTCAAAGATATATGTATCCACTCAATCTTAAATTATGCATGAGTTATGAATTGTTAAGCACTTTCTTTAATCTGTTTCAATACCAGCACCATAAATTAATCATCATCTCTGTAATATCTAATAATGCTGATTTAGATATTGCCAGGATGACAGTTTGCAGATACATGGGACAGGTCAGGGGTCGACAACCTGAGGCTCCAGAGTTTGAATTAATTTTTAGAGCGAGTTTGCTAGTTTTAATTAGTTTTAATTAAAACTAAGTCGAAGAGTTGCAGGACTAGTAACTCGAAGAGTTGCAGGACTAGTAACTAGAAGAGTTGCAGGACTAGTAACTCGAAGAGTTGCAGGACAAATTATATATCAAAACGTGCGGTTTGATCGGGATCGGTGTGCTATTACTTTTCTCTACAGAATACGAATTTTTCGCGACGTCAGTCGCGAAAAACTGCCCAAAATTTTGCATTGAAATGAATGGGACGGCCGAAAGAAAATGAGCAAAAAAGAACATTAATTGAAGATTTTCAGACGTCTACTTCACCTAGAGACTCCATTTAAACTTTTAACAGTAGACACAAGTCTTGTGTATTGGTGTATTAATTTGCGTTTCAATAGGTCATATAGTTTTTTATCAATCCCTGTTCAATGACCATGATCATATTTGGAGAAATTCTGAGATTATAATGGGTGTGTATTGCACGGAATGTTCGTGTCAGAGTGTGTGATGTCATCGCTCAGAGTGTAGAGGGAGAGGTAAAACTGTCAAAAAATACATTTTAAAACTGCGCTCCAGGCCGCAAATTCCACTCTACAGAAATAATTTATACATAGAAACGTAGGAAAATTTGTCTTCTCACTCACAATCCTCTGGTAAAGCTGTCAGAGTTGTAGTTTGGGCGTAAGACGCAGAGATGATCCACCAACACCACCAACAGCCTCATTGGCTCCCATATTAAAAACGCAGGGAGATTTCGGAAAAAGTGAGATTTTAAAGTTTTTTTAAATCGCTCTAACAAAGCTATTTTTTCATTTTTCTTAAAAAAAAAAAACATATGTAGATGTTCAGGAAGAACTCAGGACGCTCAAAGTGAAGTCGGATCAATGATAGGTATTATGGTTTTGCCAAAAATGCTTTCTGTTCGAGGCCAGAAATTCCAGTCCACCTCTGGACCTCTGTCCACCAGCTGCTGTCACTGTAACAGTTGTCAGTTATTTCAGTTGATTGCTTTGATCTGATTGCCTTTGATCTTTGATGTGATTACAGTTACAGATACACACACACACACACATGCGCGTAAGCGCTCACACTCCTCACACATGCATACACATGCTTCAAACACACATGCGCGCGCAAACACACAGGTAACTTCATGTGATTTTCGCTACACACAAACACACACACACACACACACACATTTTGAGGTTAAAGGGCATAGTTTGAAATCTCTGAAGAGTCTCATCATAGTGTACACACACCGGCAGTAGCCCCCGTGGCCCTTTCAAAATTTCCCCAGAGGAAATTTTCTAGTTTGTATATAGTATATTGTATATTGTTAAATGTCTTTTTCTATTAGATTGTTTATTTTTTATCTTTATCTAAAAGGGAAATCATTTTGTGTGCAATCTTTGTGGTCGGCTGTAACAAAGAAATTTCCCCGCTGTGGGATTAATAGTCGAATCTAATCTAATACACAGAGTTTTAGTCGTGAGTCTACACAGTTTTATGCATCTGGCCCCAGGCTGCAGAAAACACCAAAGCCAAGCAGAAGTTGAGCTTAACACAGAGAAGCATTAGATGAGGAGATCCAGTTAGAAAAGAGAAGGGGAGTAGAGCATTAGAGGATAGGAGCTGTGATACAAAGCTGATTAATAGTATTTATAAATGAGAAGAAAGAAGAAGACAAATAGATCTGGAGAAATGAAAATAAATGGGACAGGAAAACAGAGACAAAAGGGACAGAGATGGTGACCACCATGCAGGTTCCTTACCAAAAAGAGATACTCTGTGCCTCACCAAAGCAGCCAACTTACAGAAGATACTGAGGTAGGAGGAAAAAAGAAGGAAAGGGAGAGGGAGGGAGAACGGTAAAGGGAAACAGGGCAGGAAAGATGGTTGAAGTGACACAGAAAGCAAAAGGGAGGTCAAGGAAATTGACTGGATATTGCACAGTAGGAGAGAGATGGAGAGACAAGGAAGAGGGAGAAAAGTACTTTACTAAAGGAAAGGTAGAGGGGAAAGGGCTCTGGATGCATAATTCAGAGAACAAACCGGACTTTTGAATAACTTTTTCTAAGCTTTCTCTGCACATACCTGGCAATCATCTCCTTCTCCTTGTTGGAGGAATGCCCTCCGCTGCCCAGGACTTTAGCAGGAGTGGAGAGGAAGTAAAGGCAGTGGTTCTTGAAGTACTGATTTACCAGTGGTAAGAGGATCTATTAAAAAAAAGATGAAATATTAAATGCAGAAAATAATAACTCCTTAACCAACTCTATGATTCAAGGCTTCATGATATTAACCCTTTGGACTTTGGGGCAATTTTGTTGGTTTTGGACTCCTTTCCATTCTGCCTGTATAAACCACTTAAAAATCATTACCAAGACGTGCTGGTATCATTGTTTTCAGCACAGCCTCACGTATATGACCTGAATATTATTTTTTTCATTTTGACTTACTGGATCAACATTTTGAACACACAAAAATACAAAAAACACACAAAAACACACAAAATTACAAAAAAAACACATAAAAACTCACTCAAAACACACATAAGCACACCAAAAACATAAAAATAAAACATAAACACACAAAAACACACATAAAAACACAAAGAAATGACAAAAAACACACAATAAACACAAAAAATTGCATTAAAAATGCTGAATGCACACTGCAAAATAAGAAAAAACTCAACTACACTTGGTCGAGGTGTTTTTTACCTTTACTGAAAAAGGGTCAATGCATTAAATTGGACATGGACATTTCTGGAAAAGCCAAAACTTTAGAGAAAAGCTGACAGCAGAGCTCCATGCTGCTTCGATTTTACATTGTGACGTCATGAAGAAGTCACGCTCCAGCGCTTTCGTGGACTCCAGAGGGTTAAAGGCAGCAGGATGGCAATACAAGTGTCTCCAAACCACCATTTTTGTCAAGAATATTAAATATTGGGACGTAATCTCTTCAAAGTTTAGGATCTGTTATTACTTAATGACTTTGGATTTCCCTGTCGAGGCAGATAAGCAAAAAGAGCAAAATATGTATAATGTCTCACCTTGGCAAAGAATTTGATCTCCTGTTCATGAGGGGACTTCTCCACTCTGCCACTGCTAACCACAGCCTCTGTTACAAACCAGAAGGAAGAACAGGTCAGCTCTCTGTGAAAAGCTTCATGTTGGAGTAAAGTGTGAAGTGTCTCAAACCGAAGTACCGAGATGAGCAATGAACTCCTGGGCGATGTCCATCCACTTCAGAAGCTTCTGGAGGAAGCCGTAAGCAAAACGCTTCTCAATGGAAGAAATGTCCTGCTCCATGTCCTTCAGTCCCCTGAGGACGGAGGCAAGAGGGAGAAAAATGAAGTAAAGAGGCAGAGAAACAGGCAAATACGGGGCCCTTTCTGTTATGCAGCAACATTTCTTTCCCCTTTAATTGCTTCCTCATATTTTCTTGAAAATTTGTCAAATATTTATAACAAATATCTTCAGAGTAATGCAATTATTTCCTACATTTGCTTGATTTTACCACATTCTAATGCAAAGTCATCAATTCCACAAATCATTTCAGCCATAATAAAAAGGGGAATCAGTTTTTGGAACTCAAAGGTGTAAAGTAGGGTGAGCATAAAAAATCTGTGTTTCATTCGTTTCTTCCATTTTCAATTGGCAATCAAAAATCAAATAATGAAAAATTGACTGGTTATTTTGTTATTTGTTTTTTTATTATAACACAAAAAACGAAGTAAAATGCTTGTTTTTTCATATTTCAATATTAGGCTCAGATCAAAAATATGAAATGGAGAAACGGGCACCAGGACTGAATTTGATTTTAATATTTAATTGTTCTGGTTTATGTGACCCAGAAGTTTGACTGCGGTCAAATGAGGCGTTATTCACTTCTCCGTAGTCAAACCAGCCGTCCCTATATAATGTAGTGACCCGTATTGTGATATTTACTGTCACTGTCAATTATAATGGGACGGAGCATTTTCATTGTATTGTCTGTATTACATAATAAGTAGTTGGATATTTGTTTTTTGTGTGGCCACAGTGTGTTGTTGCTTGTTGTTTTTGTCTATGTTGGAAAATGCAATAAAAATATTACTCAAAAAAAGTTAAGAGGCTTGTAGAACCTGATAATGTAATAAATTCCCGATAATGTAATAACCCCAATAATCAAATAAAAAATCTGCACTTGAGTCCATTGAAAATGTAATAAAACCTGATAATATAATAACTTCCCGATAATGTAATAAAGTGCATTTCCCAATAATGTAATACACTTTTTACCAATAATGTAATAAAGTATAACACCAAGCACCTTTAGATTTCTAGAAGCTGTTGAATGCATTCGTGTGTCATAGATACCTCGTTTGTGAAAAACGGATGAACGGGTCAAAAGTTAATAAACATTCAACTTTGACCTGTTGGTGGCGCTAGAGCTCTTGAGCTAGAGTTGCCTGCACAGTATCACCACTTGAACCCAAGTAATGGGTGGTCTGCTGTAAAATTATTACAATATTGGGGAATTATTACATTATCAGGACTTGCGAAATGAAGGCTAACCTGATAATGTAATAACCTCCCATTAATGTTATACTTTATTACATTATTGGGAAATGCACTTTATTACATTATCGGGAAGTTATTACTTTATCAGGTTTTATTACATTTTCAATGGACTCAAGTGCAGATTTTTATTACATTATAAGGGTTGTTACATTATCTGGAATTTATTATATTATCAGGTTCTACAAGGCTGAAATGTTGCTGCATAACAGCAATGACCACAGGAAGCACTAATCCTAAACTGAATGTTGTAAACATTGTGTTTACCTCGTCACAGCGTATCCGTTGAGCTGGAGGAACTTGAGCAGGTCCTGGGCCTTCTCCCTGTCCCTCGCCTTCTCCTTAGCCGTCAGGGTGTCATAAGGCACGAGCAAAGGATGGGTGCCACCGCCTAATAGAAGTCATTTTACACTCAGACTGCAAACTAGCAACCATCACTAAAAACAAAGCTCTCCGATGTGAATGTGCGATAAAAAAGCCATCTTACCTTTGCCCTGCAGCTCTAACTTCTTCTTCCTGCCCCAGGTGTTGTGATAGTTCTCAGCCAGCTGCTCGGCCATCGACTACACAGTGAGGGGGAGAAAATTAAATCATCAGGCCTTGAAACCAAAATATGACAGCTGTTAGTGCTGTGATGGAAAGATACCGACCTGCAGCTCTCTGGAGAGAGCCATTCCTGCGATATCTATCGGCTGAGGGTTGTAGCCGTGACTGGGATCATAAGTGGCCTGAAGACAGAAAACACAACACACAGAGAAGTGAGACTCCATGTGAGGATTATAGGGACCTCTGGAGGATTTCAGGATGTCCCCAAAGAAAAGACAACTGCTTTATTTTCACCATCGTTTCAACCATTTATGTTGTTGATGTTTTTATAGTTATTTATTTCATTATTGTCTGTTGTTTTTGTGTGTTTAAATAGTGAAAAAAATTGGTACAATGTCCTTTGTTTGTTTTTGGGTTCCTGGCAACTTCATACTTATTTTTTTTTTTTAAATGTCAAACTTGTGGCGAGAAACAGGGGCCATGCATTTGATGTAAGGACAGACTGAAAAATGCTAAACAGAGACAGAAATGAATGCATAGGAAATTGACAAATTTGAACAAAAATCTCCTGGACTTCAGAGGTTTAAAGAGGTTTTAGACCAGTCAGAGAGTCATTTCTTGTGTGTACTGTTGTTCTCAATAGGAAACGCAGCATCAAACATGAATACTGGGTGTATTTTTCCACTCCTCTCTCTCGTACCTGAGCGGTTTGGGAGATCTTGCGTGTGGCGGCCTTCTTTTCCACTTCTCCCTCCCTCCCTTCTCCTGCTTTATCCAAGGTCCACTCCCAGGCCAGCATGGCTTTGATGGATTCTTTGATGGGCCAACGATAAATCTCCTTGTCCTGAGAAACAGAGAGAAGAGGATTTAAAATGAACATGGAGCCTCTAATCAATACACTTTATTCAGATGTCCACGAAGATCTAAACACAAGAAATTATAGCTGAAAACTTTACGACTCAGGAATACTGTTTTAATCCGATCTGAAATTACATTTGGGCCAATAAGCAGGCTTAACCCTTTGATGCACAACATGGGTCTAAAGTGACCCGACTAAGTTTTTATATTCTATATCTTTGCAATAAATTAATGTCATCATTCAGTATTCCAGGTTTTCCTCATAGAACTTGTTTTTGATCATCATACATCCTAATTTTTTGTTTTCTTTTCTTACTTTTTGAATAAAAACCCTTTTTGTATCACTATGCTTCTAATGCACAATAAACTATCCTATTTTGTTAAATTGGTGTTTTTCCAATGGAAATTATTATTTGGTGGCTCTATCAAGTCTCAAATGTTAAAATATGTGATTTTCCAATGTAATCTGGTGGTTCTTACAACTCTTTTAAAGTTAAACCTTAAAAATAAGACAAACATATTACTCAAATTGTTAATTCAGTGTATCACTTTTTTGTATCACTACGCTTCTAATGCACAAGGTCATTTTTGACCCATGTGTGTGTAAACTTGATGTAATAATACAAAAACAATTTTTGGATAAAAATGGATATAATAATCTGTTCTAATATTAAAAACAGATATTCAAACACACAGCCAGCATGAAATAACATGGGAAATGAATGCGGGTCATTTTTGACCCATGTTGTGGATTAGGTGTATATATGTTGTGCATCAAAGGGTTAATTACAGTTTAGTAACCTGTGTGCAGATGACCAGGATTCAGAATCATCAGAAGGTTGTGAATTATTACCTTTTCAGAGAAGGTTTTGTATGGACGCAGCATTGGATGAGTCTTCGCATTCTCATCTAACACCTCTCCGTAGGTCCAGTTGTTCTGAATCTGAAAATGATTTAACCATTGAGACAATTATTACAAAGTACTTTTGTTAAAATAGAAACAAATTGTAACACATAATTTATATATAATTATTTGCATTTTTCATAACAGACCTTTTCAAAGGCCCATTTGTCATGAGTATGCTCTGCATACTTGTTGATGAAGGCGTCCAGCCTCTCTGGGATGATGGTGCTGTGAATAAATTAGCTCATATATTAGTGTGAGGTCAGTGTCAATACCTTTCACTATTAATTTAACTTCTGTTATGTAACTATGGTATTAAAAAATTACACTATAAATCCCTTAGTTAGTGTTCAGGTCAAATATCGCATCACATGTCTTCTTCAGACATCAAATATTGATGACTATATATATATATATATATATATATATATATATATATATATATGTATAAAATCAGGTTTCAATATATATTCTCAGATTTTTAATATATATTCTCAGGTTTCTATATATATTCTCAGACTTTTAATATACTATATTCTCAGGTTTCAATATATATTCTCAGACTTTTAATATATATTCTCAGGTTTATATATATATATATATATTCTCACACTTTTAATATACTATATTCTCAGGTTTCAATATATATTCTAAGGTTTCTATAAATATTCTCAGATCTTTAATATATATTCTCAGACTTTTAATATATATTCTCAGGTTTTAAATCCATATATATAATAATTTCCTGAACGGCTTGCCATAATATATATGTATATATGTTATAGCATCATTGTGCATGAAAGAACATGAAGTATTTATGTAACGTCCTGTATTTTTCTGCTCACTTGGTGGTCTCCACAGGTTTGGGATCAAAGTTGCCTTCAGCGTCCACAGAGGCTTTCTTCTCCACGTGAGCGGAGTACGTAGCATCCACATAGTCAGGAGGGATCGCTCCTGCTATGGCACAGAGGCAGGGCATAGCGATCTTGAAGAGCTCTGCATCATATTTCTAGAGTTGGGGTGACATCAGAGAAGTCACGTTGGTAAAGACGTGAACTTTAGACTTGTGTCATCATTCAGTAGAAACACCAAGAGATTCCTCTCTCACCTTGTGCGCCAAAGATTCAAAGATTCCCCAAAAGAGTTTACGAGAAAGGTGCAGCTCCTCCTCTGAGGTCACCCCGAAGTTAGCCCATCCGTTAGGCAAGCAGTAGTACTTCCAACAGCGCTCGTAGTGATTGGTCAAAAGCTGGAACCATTTAAAATCACAGATGGAAATATGACGGAGGACATATTTTATTATTGAACTGATTCAAGTTTGAACGAAAATTGGCTAGATTTGGTATATATACGTTGCATTACTTTTTATTTCAGAATCAGAATTGCACTATTCACCAAGAAAAGGTTTAGTTAATACAGCGTCTATATACTGTTAAGAATGACAAAAATGACTGAGTTATGCTAGATATACCATACCATTGTATGCAAGTTAGGAAGATTAAATATGTTGCATAATGCCACATTTGCACATATTTTAAGGGCAATTATTTATATTCTATTCACTGTAACTTTCCATTAATCTAATATAAATTAAATTAAAACAAATAGAACAAAATTAAATAGCAGGCAAACCTTGAGAGGCATCTTTGCGTATTCGTTGAGGATGGGAACATCAAACACCAGGCGTCTGAGCAGATGCTGCAGCATGGAGGGTCGAAGGTACCTGGGAAAGAAAGAAAAATGTAAAAAAAAAAATAAGATATTGTTTCTTTCATGTACTATCAAAACCTATATTACTGAGCAATATGTTGCAAATTAGAATAAATAAAATCTATTTTTAGAATAATTCAGATGCCCAAATATGATTAACAAGGTTCTAAATCAGGGATGGGCAACTTAAATGCTGGAGGGGGCCACAATTTTTCATGGACACTACCACAGGGCCACATATAGGACCGTGCACTTAACCAGATATGATGAAACTGCAATTTTAAATATGTTTACAGTGCAGTAACTTAACATATTTCATGCTCAAATGCATGTTTAACAGTATAAATAGGAATACAAAAGGTTTGAAGCAAATAAAAAAAAAACACTTACTGTTATTTATTTTTTTTTCAGTGCAAGAACAGCAGACCAACATTAATTGCAAGAAGTAATTTTGTGCATTTTTACACTGCACTTTTAAGATTTTATGCTCAAATGCATGTAGTTGTACTAAGGGCCACTTCAAGTGAGGGTGCGGGCCGTATGAGGCCCCCGGGACTCATACGCAGTTGCCCATCCCTGTTCTAAACAGAGGTTTGGGTTAGTAGTACTGACTTGCAGAGCGACATGAGGCACTCCTCAATGACGTCCCTCTGAGCCTTGGTGAGGGCTCGGCCGCGGGACAAGCGGTAGATGGTGTGAAGCATGGAGTCGATCATGATGGCGCGGTGGTCCGTCCCAGCAAACAACGGGGCACACTTGGTGAGCAGAGGCAAAACAGCTGAACAGAGGTAGCGGTTCAGTGCCAAGGCCATTTCAGTTGTACTGAACGCCACCTAGAATCAGAGAGGAAGACAGAAAACCTGTTTGTACTGAGTGCAATACTATGAAAACAGGTGGATAGTGCAGATTACATTGCAAAAAAGGTGTGTCTAAAAACAAGATAAAAACACTAAATCTGAGGGAAATGATCTTGCTGCATGGACAGATAATTTACCTTGACAAGATTTCTTAAATTAAGATTGTTAAATCTAGAAATAAGCATGTTGAACGCTTAATATAAGAATGTAACTCTGAAAACAAGATAAATTAAAGCTGCAAGCAGCGATGAACTGGACCAAGCAGAGTGACCTGACAATTATTTGTTTCTTACCAAGATAAAAAAAAAATTTAGATTTAGAAGTGATAGATAATTTCGATATCGCTTAAATCAACTAACTGATGAGTCAACAACATCGTATGAAGGTTTAATTGAGGAACATTTGCCATCGTCGTTTTTTCTTAACACTTTAAATTCAAATACAAAACACGAATACAGAAATCTTTAACTCCGTCCAGTTGCAATGTGTTCAAGACTAGTTAATTTCTTATTTTAAGCGTTCAACATGCTTATTTCTAGATTTAACAATCTTAATTAAGGAAATCTTGTCAAGTGAAATTGTGCATGTCCATGCAGCAAGATCATTTCCCTCAGATTTAGTGTTTTTATCTTGTTTTTAGACAACCTTTTTTGCAGTGCAGAAGTGATAATTCTCTTGCTGTTTTATTTCTCATTTGAGTCTGAGTCTCCTACTCACAGTGTCCAGAGAGGCTGCAGCTCTCATGTCAGGCAGGAAGCCAACCTCCAGCACATGAAGCAGGAAGTCCTGGTTTTCAATCCCGTACACTCTGTCGAGGAACAGCACCATGGAGGCCTTGTGGTCCGGCACAAAACTGGCTGACATCTTAGGCTCAATAATTTGACTTTCTATGGTTTGGACAAAAAAAAATGCAGGATGATGCAAAGGTATGCCTAGATATGGTTAACTAATACTGTGTTCATAAATGATTCCAACTTAGTATCTGACCTTTGCCGTAGGCAGGAATCTGCACAGGTAAGCTGATGACTCCCACCAGGTCCTCTATGGGCACCAGAGACCTCAGGATGGCTCTGATTCTTAGAGCTTCTCCCTTGCCTGCTTGGATCAGCTGTAAATATGAACATTGAAGACAGAGTGAATGAGCCAACGTGCTCGGAGGCTTGAGAAAAATCAATACTGTGAAATGCCATTCTACTCACATGCATCTCAGGGGCACAGCGACCCAGCAGATCAATGAGGGCGGAGTAGAAGGACATGATGGCATTTCCCAGATGGACACGGTTCTCCTCCTGCTGCTCCTCACCACCAAACCTGCCAATCAACAAGACCACATGCGTTATTGCATTCCAAGTCGATAAAATGGATATAGAAGCAATAAAAAAGCTACATTACCAACACAAGCCAGAGAGGTAATGGAAAAATAAATGCATAAATGCATACAATCAAAAAAAGTGCTTTCATCTTGTCTAGTATGTATTATATTTGTATTTGGATGGTGACGTATGTAATGCACCTCCCACGGCCAGGTGGCTATTTCATTTCTGTGAATGAAGTTTAGGAGGGCTAGGAGGCGGAGTGTAAACAGTTTTCTGACCGCACTCACACACTAGAATACACACTTAGAAAACCAAATGTTTTGGATCACATTAAGTGGATCGTTTTTATTTTGTTTTGAAATTAAGGAGAGTCAACATCAGAAGTGGATGAGCATCTCTGTGCTGCTTATTATAATGTGTGTCGGCACCTCTGCAAGCTAACCTGAGCTGCTAAAAAGAGAAAAAGTATTAGCTACTTCAATAGTACTGAAACAACTTAATCAGGTGTTGTAAGTACAAACTGAGAGGTAGATGTATCACACCTACTGTGCCATCACTTACATGAAGCGTCTGTCTTTTTTGACGGTGGGTCCGTCCCTCGCTGGATCCTCTGAGATCTTGATGGCCTCCTCCATGGCGGCCAGCAGACCGTTCCCGCCCTCTCCCCTCAGGGCGGGGCCGAAGCACTCGGGCCGACGGATGAGCAGACGCACCACTACGTTGGCGTTCTCCTCTACGCTCTCTCCTGTGAGAAGCCAGTGTGTAAATATTAATGACAGTTACAAGTGTGAAGTGTGATAATTGTATGGAGGGTGCTGACCGTTAACAAAGACAGCAAAGCGGAGGAAATCCAGGTATCTCTCTCCTCCACACGGGTTCCAGCCGATGTCCGGGTAGCCCTTAGAAAGGAGCATTGGACACATCTGCAGACCGCAGCCCGCCAGGTACGTCACCACCTACACCACCATGTTTGAGGAGACACCAAGAGAGATAATAAGATAAGAAGTCCACGTACAGATAAATGTGCTTTTCTTTGTCATTTTTTATTTTCTCGAACCATTTCCAGTTCCTGCTCTTGTAGCGCCAAGGCCAGCTCGTTGTTGTCGATGCAAGAAGCTGCAGCCACATCCAGAGGGGTGGACCCACGCATGCCTGCAAAGTTAAAGTAAGAAGAAGATCTGTTCTTATTTTGCCTAATATACAGTCTAACACATCTCTTTCAAAATTGATTTGTTTTCTGCTGTAACAGGAAGTGAACAGGGCCTCCAATGATAGGGGAAGTTAAGAATCTAATCTTTACTTCTCAACCCATTTTGAATATTTAAATTAATACAAATAAATCCACTTTTTAAACAGACACATCATTAAATTTGCGGAAGATTCTGTAATTGTTAGCCTTCTCGAGGATAAAGAGGACAGCCATGGCCCTATAGTAAATTATTTTATTTGTTTATTTATTTATTTATTTTTGTTTTTGTTTTTGAAGAGTTGCAGCTAACAAGAGAAAAAAAGCCTATCAATACACATGTTTTTTATGGGACTTTTTTGTATATAGTTTTATTATATTTAAATTTTACCTTTTTATATTTTCATATTTGTATCCTTTGTTTACATTGTCAAGTTCCAAAACAGTTCATTGAGCATATTTGTGTTTTTTTATTGTAGCAAAGATTTCATGATTTTTGTGTATTTTTGGGCTCAATATGTTGATAAAGTAGATTAAATAAAAAAAATAATTGTCAGATCATATAGGTGAAGGAAAATGGATACCAAATATGGGTATAGTAAACATTTTTTTGTGGTACATGAAGGGCAAAATCAAAAGTATTCAAAAACGGCCAAAATAGGCTCAGAGGGTTAAAATTTGATTTCAAGCAATATGTAAGAAAGGCCAGCAGCGCCTTTTCTGTTTAAGAAAACTAGCTGCATTTCAAGTTGATACGACCCTAATGACTCTGTTCTACAGATCCTTTATCCAATCTGTTATTTCCTTTACAATCATTTGCTGGTATGGCAACCTTGGAACTAAACATAAAAATGACCTTCACAACGCAGGGCGTTGTGAAGGTTGCTAGCAAGATTGTGGGGACTCAGTTTGTTTATATGAGTTGTTTATTTAAAAGGCAAGTAGTGAGGAAAGCTAGAAGGATCTGTTCAGACGGTCCCATCCTCTCAGCTCTGAGTCTGTCTGGATACCAGCTGGGAGGGTGAAAAAGAACAGCTACAGATATTGTGATGATGATGATGATGATGATGATGATGATGATGGTGTTGATGTTGGGGACCTATGTGGTTGACACTTCACCTGGAAGTGCCTTCTGTTGCACTATTGTTTTGTTTTGTTTTGTTTTGTTTTGTTTTTATATATATTGAAGTTGTGATCTGTTGTATGTATGTGTGTTGGAATGTATTGTTTTTTATGTCTTAGACTGCAACCAAATTGCCCAAGTTGGGACAAATAAACTATACTTGACTTGACTCTGTGCTCTGTACAGCAAACAACGTGATATTTGTTGTTTATTTATTAGGATCCCCATTAGCCATCACTCCGTTGTGGGAGTAATGGCTATTCTTCCTGGTGTCCTCAAACAGGACACAATTTAAATACATAGTAAAAGCATACAGAGTAACAATTAGAATCTAGAATCTCTGGTAGTTATAAGAAAAAAAACTACAATATTAAATTAAATGATTTACCAAAAAGTGGAATACCGATTCCAATTCAAAGAAATTGTTAAAAACAGTTTTTAAAACATACAAAATCAATATCAATAGCTGACTTATTAAACAGAAAAACAATAGCTAACAAACAAAGCAAAACAAAATATGAGATATGTGATATGTGGCTGACACTGACCCAATCCGATGCCACTGTTCTGCAGCAGGTAGCTCAGATGGTCAAACATGGAGCGCTGGTTCTGCCGGCTGATACGACAGAAGTAGCACAGGAAACGACAGCAGTTGGTCACCATTTGGGGGAAACGAATCTCCTTCAGAAGAAAAGTGAAAAGATAAAAATATTGACTGCAAACTGTACAATGCAAACTCCCAACAACAGGCTCCTCAAGACTGATTACACTGAATAAGATAAATAGACTAAACCAACTGATGATGATTACAGTTACCTTGGAGTCTCCTCCTCCGCCCAACACATTAACCATCACTTCCATGACAGTCTCATGCATCCCGAGAGCTCTCATCAGATTGGGGTGTTGGTAGAACACCTTGTTGTTCATGATGTTCCTGAAAGAATCCCATAAAAATGCACAAGTCAGACTCACTTGTTAAATACTGTTGACACATTAAAAAAGAATGAAGAAGTAGATTTAAGAGCAGGATGAGCATGCACTGCAAAAAAGGTAGAAGGTAAAAGATAAAAACACTAAATCTGAGGGAAATGATCTTACTGCATGGACAGATAATTTACCTTGACAAGATTTCTATTAAGATTGTTAAATCTAGAAATAAGCATGTTGAACACTTAAAATAAGAAATTAACTCTTAAAACAAGGTAAATTATTATTACTTCTAAATCTAAAGGTTTTTTTTTATCTTGGTAAGAAACAAATAATTGTCAGGTCACTCTGCTCGGGCCAGTTCATTTATCTTGTTTTAAGAGTTAATTTCTTATTTTAAGCGTTCAACATGCTTATTCCTAGATTTAATAATCTTAATTTAAGAAATCTTGTCAAGTGAAATTATCTGTCCATGCAGCAAGATCATTTCCCTCAGATTTAGTGTTTTTATCTTGTTTTTAGACACACCTTTTTACAGTGTGAAGAATTTTACAAAAATCATTAAAGGGAAAATGTGAAATATAATATCAAAATATGGAAATCAATCACATCCGTTCCATCTTTATCACTACTACAGATGCATGAGTACTTATCACCAGCCCACACTGACCCAATGCTCTGGATCATGAGCCTCTCCTCCTCTGGGCCCATCTGGACAATAAGCAGCGAACGGATCTGTCCCAAACACTCCAGCAGGTCCATGGTGTCCTGAACGGACACGGCATTGATGGCGTAGGCTTTGGGCAGCGCTCGGATCAGCTCTCCGAGGCCGTCGTACTGCCTGTGTAGCAGGCTGAACATCAGACGAACCAGCTCCGGGTTCTGGATGAAGGACTCCTGGGCCCAGTGGATCATGGTGTGGGAGATCAGCTCCTGAAGCGTGCCTTGGTGGTGAAGACACAGAGAGGTTCAGTTTGTGTTAGATTCTAATGGATTTATAAAGACAGATTTAGCCATTTTTGGAATGAAGTCAGCAATTCATAGAGTTCTTCAAATATTTAATGCTTAATAGGGCACTCATTGAAATACTTGCAAATTCCAAATTTCAACCCTAGAAAATATTGGAGGATATTACATACTGCCAGAATGTGTAAAAAAACATACGGACCCAGGGGAGGGGGGTAATATTTTGAGAAAAAAGTTTATGAGATTAAAGTGGCAAATCTACGAGAAAAAAATGCGCAGATTTGAGATTTAAAGTGGTGAATCTCCCACTTTAAATTTTTTTTTTTTGCCACTTTTATCTAGTAAATTTGCAACTTTTTTCTCGAAATATTACCTCCCCCCGGGTTTGTATTTTTATTCATACTTGGCCCTAATATGCCGTCATAGTCAAGTTCTCCTGGTACAAGTCACTGCAGAATAACTCTGTTTGTACGACTGTTTCTTGCAGATTTTTTTTCTAAATTTTTCATTTTTACATTGGAGGTCAAGGTCAATGAAGTTAATATTATTATATTATTATCATTCTGATTGGTCAGATGTCATGGTGTCACCGTCTGTGACGTAGCCTGATCTTTGCTGATTAGCTGGAAGAAATCCATGTGGTTCTACCACCAAACAGAGAGACATGGGGACCTCATTCTGATATCCACTGAAGTTACCAAATATAGTTCTTCGCCCAATAAAGGGTTAACAGGTCATTTAGCTGTTCGTCTTACTTGGTTTTACTTCCTCCTCGACCTCTGGCTTCTCCTCCTCCTCCTTCTTGCGCAAGCTCTTGATCTTATCGACCAGACTGATGAGTCTCCCCCTCAGTGACGAGTCCACCTCTTCCTCCTGTGTCTCCTCCTCAATATGTATACCTGTGTAAAAGGGAAATTCAGCATACATTTTTTTAAAAACTTATATGGAAACTTCAGTATTTCAAATTTTTCAAATATTTTTCAAGGTTTTTTGTCTAAAATTTCACATTTGTGCCACTGACAGGCGCAGATTGTTAATGTCGGACAACATTATGGAAATATTATTATTATTATTATTATTATTATTAATAATAATAATAATAATAATAATAATAATAATAAACTTTATTTATTATAGAGCACTTTTCAAAACAAAACGTTACAAAGTGCTGAACAGCAAGTTATACCTTGACTGTTTGTTTTTTTCTTCCTGTAAGTCGCTTTGGATAAAAGCATCTGCTAAATGACTAAATGTAAATGTCTAAATGAAAAGTAAAACAAGCATACAAGACAGAAACAAGCACACACAAAAAATGTACACCCTCCCCCCTCCCCCCACCCGCCTGCCCCCAGTGCAAATTAGACAGGACAGTAAAAACATGTTAAAATTAGGCGACGTGGTAAAATTGATAAAAGGGCCCTACAGAGAAATAAAATGTTTTTATTTAATCTGGTCAGTTCTTAATTATGTCTGCAATCTGGTGACCAATTTCAAAAGTTTACACCTGCAGTAAAACACAACAATGGATCTTTAGAAAAGTTCTCACCGCAGTGCAGCAGGAGGTCGGTGTGGAACTCGGCCAGACTGTCTCGCACCTCCTCAGGAACTGGACTTAACTCGTCTTCTGGACTGTGCTTGAAGTTGGTCAGCAAAAGAACCTTGAAGAGGGACATAGAAAGACAATCCTATCAGCACATCTGTCTGTTTTGCTTCTTCTCATTTGGAAAGAGGCATTTAAATCAATACATTTCCAGGGGTTTCTTTGGGACTTTTACAATACAGAATGTTTCTTATCAGATCTTAAATCTTTGGTAAAAAAAAAAAAACTGTCTCAATGCCATTTTTCACTTATGATATGGCTGTCAAGTGCAACTAAACATTTTCATTTGCACCAGTTTTCTGACTTTTAGCAGGTCTGTCTCTGTGTTTATAGCCTCTTTTTTTCTCGCCCTTACTCTGTCTCTGATTGGCTCTGAGCCTTCCTTCTCCTTTACTGTATGGTGGGGGGGAAAATGAACATGCGTATCTGTAAAACCAAGACCTGTACTCCTCCTGGAATTACATCACCTCCTTAAAAACATTCCAGTAATTCAAATTGAAAAGAACTATAGGTTGCAAGTATTCACTCAGATTCAAATCCCATAACACATAGTTGCTAATTGTGTTTTTTTTAATCGACACAACTCCTGGTTCAGGAGTTGGTTGGTTCAGCCTCTGCAGATGATCCAGAATGCGGCTGCACGTCTGGTCTTCAACCAGCCCAGGAGAGCACATGTCACTACGCTCCTCATCTCTCTCTCTGGCTCCCGGTCACAGCCCGAATCAAATTCTGAACTCTGTTCAGGTCCACAAACCCTCCCATCCTCTACGCTCTTTTAGTGAAAGACACCTGGCTCCTCCACCGCTGAAGGCCTCTACGTCTCTAACCAGACTCTTCTCCTCTGTAGTGCCCCTATAGGTGGTGGAACGAACTTCCAGACTCCATCCGATCTGCTGAGTCCTGATCAATCTTTAAGAAGAGACTGAAGACCAACTCTTTACTGAACACCTTCACTCTTGATCTACACTGACAACTATGACAAGTATCTCACTGACCGCTCAGCGACCTAAAAGCACTTGTGTCCTAATGGACTCAAACTGAACCCACAGCACTTACTCTTGCTATGTCTCTTGACTTCATCCTTGCTTGTGTTGTATTAACTACCATTTGTACGTCGCTTTGGACAAAATCGTCTGCTAAATGACATTGTAGAATTGTAGCATGAAAGAATAAATAAATAAGTACCTGGTCCTGTGGCGGTGAACGGAACTCCCGGGTCTTGCGTGCGGTCTCAGCAGCCGACATGGTGAAAGCTCTCATCAACAGGTTGTAACGAACGCGTTGGTTCGTCTGAATATTATTGACGAACCCGTCGGAGTACGCCACGATGCCTTCCACTCTGTGTCGCAGCTCGCAGTCGCAGAAGTACTGCAGGAGTGTGCACATCTGAGCGAGGTGGATAAGACAGGAAAAGGAGTCAAAGATGTATCATATGTAAAGGTTTAATAAATATTCAAGGATATGAATACTAGCAGACATTGTTTAAATATAACATATAATGACCTGCAGTTTGACAGATTCAGGTAGCTTCATCTGCAGTAATCCCTCCTCCAGACCCTCCTCCTCCTCTTTTGCTTCGGCCTCTCCTGCCTCTGCCTCCTTCTCCTCCTCTGCCATCTCTCCATCCACCTTTCCTCCTTTGGCCTCTCCTTCCTCCTTCTCCTCCTCCTCTCCTTCCTCCTTAGGCTCCGCTTCTTCCTCCTTATGCTCTTCTAAATCTTTCAGCTCCTCCTCTTCCTCCTCACCGACCCCTTCATCCTCAAGCTCGGCATCAGTTTCCTCCTTTTCTTCCTCACCTTCTCCCTCTCCAGCCTTCTCCCCCTCCTCCTCCTCCTCTTCCTTTCCACTGAAGACATTTGGATCAATCATCTTGAGGATATGCTTGGTGTCCTCGTCGTTGAAGATGCCCATGATGAGCAGCGTACTGATCAGCTTTAGGATCGGGACGAAGTGGAACTCCACACTGCCTCCTACTGGATCCCTCATAGCCTGACTCCCATCCAGCACAGCCTCTGTTAGCATGCTAATCGCCCTGGTCTTCAGTGCCTGAGGGAGAGTGATAAATATGATAATAAATATGAGCAAAAGGCAAAAAAAATGTCATAAAATTTTTCCAATGCACTGCAAAAAAGGTGTGTCTAAAAACAAGATAAAACATTAAATCTGAGGGAAATGATCTTGCTGCATGGACAGATAATTTCACTTGACAAGATTTCTTAAATTAAGATTATTAAATCTAGAAATAAGCATATTTGTCGCGGGGTTCTTCTATTAGCCTCTTCAAAAATTCAAAAATTCCAGGCTTAGTCGGAAAATGAATATTTGGAGTTTTTATTCTCCTCCTCACCAGGTGCAAACAGTGCCAATATGTACAAACCCCAAAAAATAATAAACAAATAAAATAAAGTAAATGAAGCAAAAATGCTATATATACAAGTACCAAAACAAACAAAAAAAAATAATAACTCTAACTTTGCACAATATTCAAGGCTCTTCTCAAATCACTGTTACCTCCTCTGTAACAATACCACTCTCTCCCAGTTCAGGGCTTAAAATAAGTAATTAACAAGATAAATTAAATCGATGAACTGGCCCGAGCAGAGAGCACTGCAAATTATTTGTTTCTTACCAAGATAAAAAAAAACTTTAGACTTAAAAGTGTTAGATAATTCATCTTGTTTTAAGAGTTAATTTCTTATTTTAAGCGTTCAACGTGTTTATTTCTAGATTTAACTATCTTAATTTAAGAAATCTTGTCAAGTGACAGTATCTGTCCATGCAGCAAGATCATTTCCCTCAGATTCGTTTTTTTTTTGTAAATTGTATTTATGCAAAGTTTTGGCACATATATATACAGACACATACAATACAAGAAAGATAGAAGAAACCCATCAGAAAAAAAAAATAGATTTAGTGTTTTTATCTTGTTTTTAGACACACCTTTTTTGCAGTGTGCAACCTGTCTCTTACCTGCAGGGGGAAAATGGGACTAAGGGTATACAAGTCAGGGTCTGTGCCAACAAAGTTGATGGATGAGAAATGCAGCTTGGGCCGTAAGCAGGTGGTTAGGCCGACACCAGGGAGAGAATGGGCCTTCTTTGCATCAGGATAGAGGTTGATGCTGAGAGTCTCTTCAGACATGGGGACAATAAACTCTCTGTTGGTGCCCAGGCGTGCCCGTTTAGCAGACTCCAGGTGGATGCTGATGAGCAGGTCGTAGTAGCCGCTGCGGAGAGGTCCAGGGAGGTAGGTGTTCTCAGTGGCGTAGAAAAGCTGGGATTCATCCACATGGCTGCACAGAGCATGGGCCACTCGGTTATTGCCGAGTGCACAGACAGCGCAGTAGAGCATGAGGGTGTGGTAGTGGAACTTCATCAGGTCCTGACGTTCTGACAGCTCCAGGATGTCGATACACCTGAGAGACAAAGACAGACTCAAAGTTTAAAACTGATCAGCTAACATAAATGTGCATTATCAAAATCCTGAAAAAAACATTGTACCTGCAAGTAGGGCTGCACGATTATGGACAAAATGATAATCACGATTATTTTGATCAATACTGTAATCACGATTATTAATAACGATTATTCATCATGTTGGGGAAAACATCTGTATTTTTATTGCACTACTTTTAAACAAACAATAGGAACAGTTTTTAGTGTCCGGTGCTTGTAAACAAACAGAGATCGCTAAGTGAACACCTCCTGCAGCAGCAGCACATACACACTGAACTGCTACAGAGCTAACTGTTAGCCTATTAGCAATTTGCAGACTGGAAGCTAAGGGGTTAATATCTCCTCCGGTTCTGCAGCTGGGAGAGACTGCTGCAGGAGGACTATGCCGCTTCGACTCGTTCTTACTACTCAAAAGTCTCCAATAACACCAGAAAAAGTCAATGGATTTGTCGCCAGTCGCATTTTTGAAAAATAGTCGCTAAGGGGGTCTG
This sequence comes from Centropristis striata, assembly GCF_030273125.1. Lineage (NCBI taxonomy): Eukaryota > Metazoa > Chordata > Actinopteri > Perciformes > Serranidae > Centropristis > Centropristis striata. The sequence goes on along the minus strand of NC_081520.1, from coordinate 16,754,772 downwards.
AAAAGTCGCTAAATATAGCAACAAAGTTGCTAAAATGGCTACACTGCTTCATTTTACAAATGTTGTGTGTTGTTGTGGCGTCGAGTACTACGTCACATCCTGCTTAGCGTTCTATCCAATCAGCAACCAGGCTTTTTTCAGGGGAGAAAAATGGCCCCGTCCCCTGGTGGTTGGTGGACTACTGGTGTAGAAAGTGCTTGATTAGATCTGCAGGAGAGCAACATTTTAAAATGGAAATACTGCCGACGATCAGTTTAATTTAATCGTGGTGGCCAAAATCGTGATCACGATTCAAATTTGATTAATTGTGCAGCCCTACCTGCAAGTAAATTCATAAATATCAGGTCTCTTCCTGATTTTTTTAGGCAGTGGTTCCTAAACTTTCTGCCGGGTTCAGTCTCTGACCTGTTCTCCTCTGGGATGTGCAGAGCCATCATGATGAGAGGTTCAGTACACTCCACCATCCAGCCCAGCCTCTCACTCACTCTGCCCACCTCTGGGTTGAGGAAGTGATTGGGCATTCTACTCCAGATAACTGGGGTCAGCATCTGGACATCCAGCCTGGGAGGGCACTGGGGGACCGGGTTGGTACGCTCGCTGCGGAACATGGCTGCAGAGATGGGCATGATGTTCTGACAGGGAGAGAGAAGAGAGGGAAGGAGATATAGATCATTGTAAACAGAATAAACAGGTAAACAATAAGACTGGAGAATGTCTATATGCATCTTCTCCCTCCCATATGTGCACTTGTTGATTATAGATGTATGGAAAGATACTGAAATAGAAAATCATTTTAATCCAAACGGAGAAGCATGGCGCCTTGTGTTTAACCAAGGGCAGGTCTGACACACATTGACCCGATTAAACAAGTCGCCAACGCAGGTTTGACCCAAGTTATGATATCAATTATGAATTGTGTACGAGAGGAAGAAGGCATGAAGAATATTTTAAGCAAGATAGTGGGAGAAGTTGAATCAAAAGAGAAGAATAAATAAATATTGTGTAATGTAGTGTGCAAGCAAAAGTATTTTCTGACCTTGAGCTTGCCCAGCTCGAGCTGCACCATGTTCTGATTGGAGGGCTGAACGAAGACAGCAGGGAACAGCTTGGTGTTGGGCTCCACCTGAAATGAAACACCTCGCGTTTTACAGCTCCACAGTGTTACATTACTCATCCATTTGAAGTCTGAGTCTAAAAAACACTAATGTGAATACACACTCAACTCTTTCAGTGTCAACCGAAATATTTTATGGACCTTTTATCATAGTTTTATTGAGAGTCTTTTAACTTATTCTTGTATATGCTGGTTTGGTTGTCTTACTGTGAAAGACAAGAAGTGTCTGAATGGCATCATTAGAACATGTTGGAAAATCACTGGAGTCCAGCTTAAGGACCTCAGCTCCCTTTGGACAATGCGGTCGGTCCAGAAAGCAACTAAAATTTTAACCCAACCTGATCACAATCTTGGCAGGGAATTTGCAATCATGCCCTCAGGTCGGCAGTATTATGTGCCGATTCGGAACACAAACCGTTATGCAAATTATTTTATCCCCTCGGCCAAAAGGCTGCTTAATGCACAAAATGTAGTATAAACAGAAAATCATTCTGCATCCCGCTCTGCTATACAGTCAGTACTGGTGTACTGGTTGTGGTTGTTGTTGATGTCAATGTTCTATTTATTTCGTCTACTGTTTTTTAATATATATTTTTGTACTATGGACAGGCTGACTGTAAAACTGAATTGTCCTTCTGGGACTAATAAAGTATTCTGAATCTGAACCACCTGTAGTGTACTGTGCAGCCTTTCTTTACCTGGTAGAATGTGTTAATCTCCTTCCCATTGGCTGTGAAAGTCATGAGACCTGTTGCCAGGTCGACCAGGCAGCCGACCACCATGTCCTCCTGGCTGAAGCGGGTCTGCTGGTTGCTGACCAGGTCTCCTCCCCACACCATGTAACAGTTACTGTGCTTCATACTGCAGACAAACAGCAAACACACTGCAGGATGAACACTAAACACTTCTAAACATTACACACATTTGATCCAGAGTGATTTACAGCACAGAGAGACAATAACAAAACAAATGGGAGAATAAAGAAAATGAAAAATAACACACAGCCAACTCTTACGAAATGAACTTCTGACTGTTTTTTCATTAAGCTGGAAAAAGTTCTAAGGTTTTGATGTCCTGGAGGCAGTTTTTATTTTTTGATAGTTATTTACCTTTAAAGGTTAAAAAAACTAGGTGCTGTCAGTGCACCAGCAGAAAGAGAGTATACAGGCAATAAAATATATATTCCAGTGTTTCCCCTATAGTCATATATACTGCTGCAAATCCACAACATGCAATGCAAAAAGAGGTGTCTAAAAACAAGATAAAAACACTAAATCTGAGGGAAATTATCTCGCTGCATGGACAGATCATTTTTATTTTAAGCGTACAACATGCTTATTTCTAGGTTTATTAATCTTAATTTAAGAAATCTTGTCAAGTGAAATTATCTGTCACATCTGTAATATAAGCAGGAAAGATGAGCAACTGCTAACCAAACTGCTAAAAATAAGTTGAACACTTATACCAAGATTGAATAAACGATAAATACAGTCTGTACAGGTCCTGTTTTTTGTTCTTATAATACAGAAAACCATTCAAATGTGGGTGAGACTAACCTGTCGTGTATGTTGCCTCTGTCATCCCCCACAGTAACAGTGACACTGCGCACTTTGGAGAGGTCAAAGGTCGGATCATACTGGTGGTAGTCCGGAGTGACCCAACCGATCCACACACCAGAAGGCTCCTGCCCGGCGAAGATCCTCACAGAATAGTAATACTGAAAAAAGAAAACAATAATAATCATGTCACAAGAAGACATCTTATGCTACCTATACACCAGAAGACTTTGAAAAGATTTGGAAAAGACTCCCAGAAAACTATCGTGTCACACCTGCTCACATCTAAAGACAAGTGTTTAGAGTTTCTAGTCCCAGTCTAGTCTCACACTGAGATTTTAGATAAACTGTCAATCTTGCAGGGTAACTATTTAAAATACTACAACTAGATTCTTTTAGCAGTTTTCCCATCATGCTCTTTGTAAAAACTGACTAAATGGAGGAGAAGCAGCTTTTGGCTCCAGCTGCTCTAGTGTGTGACTCAGTGGTTCGTGTTGAAAAAAACAACAACAAAAAGAAGAGAAGACGCCACAAAATGCCCCTCACAAAGCTGAAAAAGGGTTTCTGTTTTTATCACATGAAAAGTTGACTATTTTACAGTAAAAATAGATATAAGGAAGAATAAAGGAAAGGAACATTTAGAAATTAATTCATGATTTACATTTATGTCCTATTTAATTATAATGTGTTTAATTGAATAATTATATTTATCAGCTCTATCAACTTTCATTTAGTTAATCATACATTAATCATGGATTATTTATTACTTATTTATGTATACATTTATTTAAACATTTTAACTGGGTCTCCTTACTGTTCTCTTCACTAAGAAACATCTAAATATATGACATCACTATATTTTTATTGAGGCATTATTGTGATGTTCCTTTATCCTGTGGAAGTGGTTTTACTGGCCGGTCTGGAACCGGGGACCTTTCCCCCGCTCATCTATTGGTTGGTGATTGTGTTACGTCACTGAGACTTGAGATCATATCAAACACGTTTGATATGATCCAAACCCAAGACTAGGAAAAGACTGATATGAAACAGAGCAGATTACTACCTTAAACTTAACCATGGAGATGACGGAGCGCCGTGACTCCAGTAAAACTCCTAGATTTACTAAAGACTTTCAGCTTTTAGTAACACATCGTTTGGTGTAAGCCCAGCATGAGAGAGACATCTAGGAGCAGTAATAGTGCTATGGGATGCTATGATAAATCAGGGGTGTCACACTGATCCATGCCAGGGTCAGTGTGGCTGCAGGTTTACGGGAGCAAACCTGACTCAACTCATTCAAATCACCTTCTTCACTCAGTTGATTTATTGTATCAGGTGTGCTCTTGCTTGGTTGGAACAAAAACCTGCAACCATATGGTCCTTTTTAATGGATCAGCTTGACACCCGTGACCTAAATAGTATGATGGAACCTAATATACAGTAAACTCCCAATGAGCAGCCTCAGCAAGCCGTGCCAGTCTGATCCAGGGGATTTGCACAAACTGGTGGGATAATTTTAGCATGTGCTGTAGATGTAGCATTAGCAGAGGATAATGTTTAGCTCACAGTGGTGGTATTCAGGATGATCTCAGGGTCATCTCTGTCATCTGGGACCACATCTTCCACCAAACGTGGCACCGTGGGAGGGGCAGGAGGAGGACCGAGAGGAGATGACATGGCAGCCTTCTTGGCCTTTTGGAAGAATCTAAAGTCCACAGAAGATTACATATTTTCAGAAATTTGAACACATAAATCATAAAGCTGCACAAAAAAATCATACACTGCTACACTGCAAAAAGGTGTGTCTAAAAACAAGATAAAAACACTCAATCTGAGCGAAATTATCTTGCTGCATGGACAGTTAATTAACTTGACAAGATTTTAAATTAAGATTATTAAATCTAGAAATAAGTATGTTGGAAACTTAAAGTAAGAAATTAACTCTTAAAACAAGATGAATTAAAGCTGCACTGCAAATTATTTGTTTCTTACCAAGATAAAACTAACTTTAGATTTACAAGTGTTAGATAATTTCTCTTGTTTTAAGAGTTAATTTCTTATTTTAAGTGTTCAACATGCTTATTTCTAGATTTAACAATCTTAATTTAAGAAATCTTGTCAAGTGAAATTATCTGTCCATGCAGCAAGATAATTTCCCTCAGATTTAGTGTTTTTATCTTGTTTTTTAGACACACCCTTTTGCAGTGTAGATGATATTCAGGTAATTTTTGAAGAATTTGAGGCCACATAATGTAACATCATTGAACTGAATGCGGCACAATCAGTAGCACATTTTTGTTTTGTTTTTTTACGAGAGAAAAGAGGAAAATGCCAGCCAACTTACCCTCTTTTCTTCCCCTTTTCTGACATTGTGTCCTTCTCATTTTCCATAGAGATCTCCTTAGCGACAGACGGCTCCTTCTTGTCGTCCTCCTGCTCCTTTCGTCCGGCAGACTTCTTCAGAACTTCAAACTCTGAGTCGGGCTCCACCACGATCACCTCCTCCTCAGGGATGGTGAGGGCACGGGTGAGAGGAGTTGTGCCTGCTGTGATCTTGAAGGTCTCGTGGAACTGGACGGGCATGCTGAGTCTGAGGAACATCATGTCGGTGTTGGCGTTCTGCGAGCCAAAGGTCCGATGAGTCAGCTTTAGACAGGGGGCACTGTCCACAGTCCCGTCCACACGGGACACCTAGGAGACAACATTTTTAACGGTAAATAATCTAGTTTTTAAGTTCTACACTGCAAAAAACAAGATAGAAACACTAAATCTGAGGGAAATGATCTTGCTGCATGGACAGATAATTTCACTTGACAAGATTTCTTAAATTAAGATTGTTAAATCTAAAAATAAGCATGTTGAACGCTTAAAATAAGTAATTAACTCTTAAAACAAGATAAATTAAAGCTGCAAGCAGCGATGAACTTGCCCAAGCAGAGTGACCTGATGATTATTTGTTTCTTAACAAGATTTTAAAAAAACGTTAAAAAAGTGTTAAATAATGTATCTTGTTTTAAGAGTTAATTTCTCATTTTAAATGTTCAAAATGCTTATTTCTAACACTTCTAAATATAAGGGGTTTTTTTTATTTTATTTCTAGATTTAATAATCTTAATTTAAGAAATCTTGTCAAGTGAAATTATCTGTCCATGCAGCAAGATCATTTCCCTCAGATTTAGTGTTTTTATCTTGTTTTTAGACACACGTTTTTTGCAATGTAGCTTCATTAAACATGTAATTTAAAGTGTCACTGAGTAATCACCTCAATATGATTGTGATCTGTTGGTACAGGCACGAACTGGGGCAAACTTTTACTGAACCACATGGTGATGTCTCGCTTCATATTGATGGCAAAAGGTTCGAATCCTTCCTGCAGGCCACAGATGGCAAAGTAACGCAGGCTGCTGACATTCTGCCCAAGATTAATCCTTCCAACCTGAGACAGGCCCAGCGCACACACTGGTATAAAACCTGGAGGGTAGAACGACAGAAAAGTTATTGGTAAAGCTTTTTTGTAATTGCTCTAAAGTTGTATCAATATCCAATATCATACAAACTGTGATACTTCCTCTCTGTTACTGCTATCAATCAATCAATTAATCTATCAATCATACTTTATTTGTATAGCACTTTTCATACAAGAGAGATATAACACAAAGTGCTTTACATAAAAAAGGAGAAAGTAATAATAATAATAATAATAATAATAATAATAATAACAAAACATAGAAACAAGCATACACCCTCCACCATCCCAATAAAAACAAAGCGCAAACTGAGGAAACACAGGAGGCAGGTTAGAAATTAATTAGATAAAATAAATAAAAAATAAAGTAAGGTAACATAAAATTAAAAAATGAATAAATAAATAGAATTTTAATTTAAAAAAAGGAAATAATAATAACAATAAAAAGTTTTTAAAAACGCTAGCTAAAAAAGCTATATATATATATATATATATATATATATATATAAACTAGCTCAAGTTCAAGTTCAAGTTACTTTATTTGTACCCAGAGGTAGATTTTGTTTGCAGTATAGAGTCCTCATACACACACAAAAAGAGGCACATATCACACAATACTAATAAATAGTAGCAAATAAATAAATAAATAAAAGAAAAGATGTCGTAACACTAAGATGCATGAGCAGAACAAACTCTAAAAATGGTTCAAGTAAAAGCCAAATTAAAAAGATAAGTCTTCAGTTTGCTACAGTACCAATGATCAGATAAGGTAACTTAAACTCTTACCTTCCCCAACTTCAATGTCTTTGAACGCCATCTCCGAGCCAGAGTCACTGATCAACATTTCTCCGTTGAGTGTAAACATGATGTTCATCTCAGTGAGGTCGATCATACAACCAACGACATCTCCAGACTGCCACTGGCGACCGAAGGGTTCATTGCCAATATGCCATCTTTGAGCCTGAAAAAGGTTACATCAATACATGTTAAATTCAAAATACCACTTCCAATTTCCATTGATATGGAAAGGTTATAGTGATATAGTAAATATATAGTAATATATAGTAAATTCCTTAACTGGAACCAAGTCCATTATTATTTTTCTGTACTTTTTATTAGATTTATTTACTATGGTATGTTTTTAACAAACATATGAAACATGAGGCAAATTTCCGTATTTGTGATTTGTGAAGACTTTTATTATAATTATATTACCTATTTTGACAGTGATAGGCACTTGATTTGATCAGTCCAAAGTTAAATTGGTCTGACGCAGATTTTACTAAGGTGAACCAAAGACTGACCTTATTGCCGTTAAAGACGTAAGCCAGTTCATCTGCTCCCAGCTCAGTGTCGGAGCGGACACTGGGACGAGCCCAGCCGACTCTCATCTCTCCCGTCGTTACGGCCTCGAACTCAAAGTACCACTTCCCCTGGGTGATGGCGTACGACTTCTCTGCCCTGAAGATCCGTACCTTGTCACCGCGGGTGTTCTCAAGGCCATGGCCAGCTGCAGGGAAAGAGGGAAAAAAAGAATTTCAAATCAGATTAAGAAAAAGCTGGAGATGTTGTAGATGTAAGCATGTTAGGATGAGGTGATGTGACTTACAGCTCTCCTGATCTGGAGGCTCGATGTTGTAGCCATAACCAATGAGGGTGCGGACAGCGTTGTTAACACTGTCTCGGTTCGTTTTCTTAGTTCTCTCGTCCAGCAGGTTGTACGGTACCAGACGAGGGTTTCGCTTATTCAAGATGTCCTGAAAAACATAAAGGAATACGACTCTATAAAACAAAAGATGTCATGAGATTCGTGCATGTTGTTAGAGTTGTTCCGATTCCAATACCAGTATCTGAAATTGCTCCGATACCGCTGAAAATGCTGGCATCGGTATCAGCAAGTACTGGAGTCCAGGCACCGATCCGATACCACGTAATTTATACATGTATAAAGGATATAAAGGAGTGAAAATGGCTACCTGCACAATACTGTAGGTCCATCCTTGTCGTACCCGATCCCTTGCCCAAACATTATGCCCGTTTTCTGCTAGTTTTTCTACAAGCTGGTTCTGGTTTGGTGTCAGTTTGACATGGTTGAGGTCAAGGGGGGCAGGCTTGTATGCATTGGTCATCACATAGCTAGAGGAGAACACACACAGAAAGAAGTTCATATTCAGATACACGCAAAAGATAAAGTAGAACGTTTTTTTTAGTTTCACTTATGTCGCCATACGTCTTGGGCAGCTTGATCTTCTTAAGATTCTCCTCTGCTTTCTCATCACCCATACCGACGTGGCAACCCAGAGCCAGGAGAGTCCTGTGGGACAACAAGGACACACCGGCATCAACAACTGTGTCCAAGGACATAAAGTTCCTCTGTTCACCCTCCCGTCTCGCAAAAGTCAAACCTCTGCAGAAATATTCAACTCACTTGAGAGTCTCTCCAGACATCTGCAGGTTGTAGTTCCTCTCTGGTTCAGGGAGACTCTGGAAGTCCACCAGACAAGGATGAAGTTTCTTGTTGTCGTCCCTGAACTGTGGAGGAAGATGATGGTCGGTTACTCACACGTCAGAACATTTAAAATAATTCGAAGAGAAAAAAAACATAACCTGGTTGATGCCATCACAGGCTGTTAGAAGTTGAAAAGGGTCAATCTTAATTATCTAAATTATTTCTAAATACCAAACTTAAATTCACATTGGCTCTGAATAAAGTGGGATGATATTTAACCCTTATGCCCTCCTCAAATTTACTTCCCTCTGGTGACCCCCAAAAAAGGCCACGCACACTAAAACTGCTATAAAATCCCGATACATAAATATTTTTTTCAGATTTTTTTTGGAAAAAAAATAAATGTATATTTGTTGTTGTTGTTTTTTTAAGCATTCAGCATGCTTATTTCTAGATTTAATAATCTTAATTTAAGAAATCTTGTTAAGTGAAATTATCTGTCCATGCAGCAAGATCATTTCCCTCTAATTTAGTGTTTTTATCTTGTTTTAAGACGCCCCTTTTTTTGCAGTGCAGGGGGCTTAAAATCATCAAAAAGTGATGTAACATCACACAGCTTAATATCAATCTTAGCTGCTGAAAAGAGTTTAAAATGACTGTAACATACCCGTCAGCTGGTGGTTCATGTAACAGGACACCATGTGTCCAGCCCCAACTCCCAAGTCCCTAATTTCATCCATTCTCTTCTGGTCAGACCACTTTCACATTACTCCAAAGCTCATCGAATCTATATTTCAGTGAACTCCATACTCACACTGCCGTAGGTCCAGCCCTGCTCGATACGGGTGACAGCCCACAGCTCGTGGATATTCTCTGCCAGCTTCTCTCGGATACGCTCCAAGTGGGGTGGCAACACAATCTATAGAGCAGGGGAAAGTCAGCAAACACCAAGAAACAAATACAGCAGATACTTATAATAACGACATAGTCAAAGTCAAAGTCAAATTTATTTATAAAGCGCATTTACAGACGGCTAAGACGCACCGAAGTGCTTCACATAAAAGTGCAAAATGTGCAATAAAATACAGAATTGACAAAGGTAACAAGAGACAAACAAAACAAAAAAAAATAATTTAAAATAAATTGAAAGAAGAAGGGATAATTTTAAAAGTACTGTGAGATTACTACACTGGAAAAAAGCCAATTTGTATTTTTTGGCCTAAAACAGTGATTTAAGTTGGTAAAACTCGGAAATATAAATTATTGACATTTAGGGCAATTTTGTAAGTTAGCACAACAAAGGGAGCCAGTCGTATGCTCAAAAACAAGTTTGTGAGTTGTTGTTACTTATATCTTTAAGTTGGGGTTCACAACAAGGGATAATAGTTTTGCTAACTCTTATTTCTTTGTTGTGAAATGCGGAAAGCGGTGAAATTCGGTCATTATCGAAAGCCAGCGGCTAACTGATGCTAGCGGCGCTGCTTGTTACAGCTACAAGAGTAGCCATTAGCTTATCAATGCTAACTCAAAATTGTGGTAGCAACATTAGCTGACATTTCATAGCAGCATTACAATCGTGCCAATTCAGCACATTGCAGAAGTTAGCAGAAGTAAGGATTAAAAGTTATTACAATGTAAAATTATAAGCTAGTACAACTTACAGTTGAGTTGACAAAAATCTGAATTCAAAGTTGAGCAAACTCACAAACAAAACTTAAAAAATATTTAGTTTAATTGTCCAACTTAAAATGTTATCGAAGTTTGTTGCCTTGAAAGTTTGAGTTCACCCAACTTTTCTTTTTTTTGCAGTATAAGGGACACTTTTCCCTAGCACTTGCCGGAGGGAAAAAAAACTTTAATTGAAGGCAAAAGAAAAGAGGTGACATGATCAAAGTCTGATTTTTAAGTTTGGAGCTTTTACCTGAACAGTGTCCACGGGGCAGGGGGTGAAGGAGGTGTGGGTGAGGGACAGGGTGGGGCCCAGCAGGTTGCGCACACCTTCAAAGTCGTGCTTGTACTCCTTGATGGGTTCGATACGCATCCTCTCTCTGGGCAGCAGAGCCTCGTAGCACGGAGCGTAGCCAGGCGGGGGCATGAACTTGAAGTCTCCATGACGACCACCGAGGAGGAAGCGAGCCCTGAGGTAACAAAATAAGAGTCGGTCCAAGCCTTCACTGCAAAAACTGAAATCTAAGTTAGATTAATTATCTTAGATCAAGGGAATATATGCTTATTTTTTTGTCTGATAAGATAGTTCTTCTTAGTCAGCAGTTTTTATTTTAGACTGTTTCACTGTTTGATATAAAGATTCCACAGCTTTTGCCTTATTTCAAGAATTTTAAGAAAAATATTCTACATACAGATAAAAAATATTTGTAGCTGTATCAAGAAAAGTTCACTAGTTTTTACTATGACTTTGCTGGTTTCAAGAAATATAATGCCTATGCATATCATTATGTCAAGATGATGGCTCGAGCATTTACTTATTATTAATTCAAGAATATTTTTCAACATATTGAGAAAATAGGTCACATGTATTTCATTAGAATCAAGAAAAATGCACTAGTGATTAGTTAGAATACACTAATTCTAAGGTATTTTTGGGTTCATTGAGATTAGATATTTTTACTGGTTTTGGAAAGTCTTGACAAGCCAAATTTTCTTGTTCCATTGGCAGATAACTTTGCTATTTTTAAACAAAATACACCTACTTTTTGTGCTTTTTCCCCTTGTTTTTAAGAGCTGACTTTTTGCAGTGTTTATCTGTTTGAAAAAGCTTTATATACTACTTAAATCCTTTATGGCAACAGTGGCTTGATCTTTATAAGACTGATAATAAAGAAAACATTGATTTCATCTCAGTGCCAGTTCCTGAGCCTGTGTTTGTCTCCCTGATCTCATCAGTCAATTCACCATTAGTCCCATCTCAGCACTGAGACGGATCATTACACACAGCAGCTGTAAAATCTCTTCTGGGGGACCAGACACTGCAGGTTTTTAGAAGGATTATCTGAGACATCAATTACAGGATTTAAACACAATTATAGACTTTAAATTGAAACAACTGAATGTCAAGCTGAATGAATCATTTAAGATATTCTGTAAGCTGACAGCAGCCTCTGAACCCACGTGTATCCATTGCATCAATATTTGTTACATTAATGTACTGTTATAAAGGCTAAATACAGACATTAACCTGAAGTCAATCATATTAGTAATTACTAATGCAACAAAAAATACAGGAACTTTAATGGAAATGTATATTATTTTACTATATATATATATATATATATATATATATATATATATATATATATATTTGTTATTATTACATATATACATTTTTTAAAAATATTTTATTACACAAAAAAGCGGTGTATATATCAGTTTGAGTGGGTCCATTCTGCCTAACAGGTTTTTTGGGGGGGTTTTTTAAACTTCTTTAAGTACACTGCAAAAAAGGTGTGTCTAAAAATAGATAAAAACACAAAATATGAGGGAAATTATTTTGCTGCATGAAGACATAATTTCATAAGCTTTTGTACGCTTAAAATAAGAAATTAACTCTTAAAACAAGATAAATTAAAGCTGCAAGTATCGAAGAACTGGCCCGAGCAGAGTCCACTGCAAATGATTTGTAATTTCTTATTTTAAGCGTACAACATGCTTATTTCTAGATTTAATAATCTTAATTTCAGAAATCTTGTCAAGTGAAATTATCTGTCCATGCAACAAGATCATTTCCCTCAGATTTACTGTTTTTATCTTGTTTTTAGACAAACCTTTTTTGCAGTGTATTTTTTTGGGACTTACTTGACTCCAGCAGAGAAGCTGATGACAGGGAAGAAGAGGCCGTCCACGTTGAAATTTTCAAACATGCCCTGAACCGGGTGTCCGTTAATACGGAAGGAGATGCTGGGCACGCTCAGATCCAGACAGCAGCTGACCACATCATCTGCATGCAGAGTGTGTGGGCTTGGTGAAGCCACCTGCCGAGGCACGGTACCTGAGGGGCGGAGCAGGGAGTGAGAAAGCCATATGACACGACCTCATGGGAAACAGTTAGTTAACCCTTTATCAGGCAAAGAACCATATTTGGTAACTTGAGCGGACAACGGACATCTATAACAGGTCTCCTCGCTCTCCGTGAGCTCATAGAAAAGTAAATCATACAGGATTCAAGCTTTCCTTTATTGTCATTGTATTAAAAAAGTATACAACTACATTTACGTGTGCTTCTCATATATAAGGTGCTTTAAAAAAGACATTTGCCTCTGGAATGCTCTTCCACTGACCTTACGCAGCATATAGTCCACTGACAGTTTTAAGAGAGAACTTAAAACATATCTCTTTAGGCAGGCTTTCCCCTGATGTTGATGTTTTCCCGGGCATATGTGAAGTTACCTGTTGTTGTGCTTTTGTGTGTTTTTTCTGTTAACTCCATATTTTACTGCATTTTATCCCTGATGTAAAGCACTTTGTGATTGTATCTATAAATACATTTTACTTACCTTACTTACTTTACTTACTTATTCAGACATTATGCATATGTAATAAGTAGTGTAAAAAGATAATAAATAGTTTAAAGGTAAAAGATAAAGTGGTGATGGATGCAAATTATGTGTTATTGTCTATTTAGGGTTTCTGTGGGAAAGAGACTATAATAAATATAATAATAATAGTGACTCAATTGACCTCGATTTGCAATATAAAAATGAAACATTTTGCAAAAAGTCTTGTAATATTCTCCAATAACACTTCAGGGTTGACATTTTCAATTTCAGGAGTGCCCTTTAAAGGGTTAATAAGTTAAGGGAACTATTTTACCTGACCACAGCATCAGTCCATCGTAGCCGTAGGAGTAGAGGTCGTCTCCCACCCCGTTTCCCCCCCACCCCTCTCCTCCTCCGGGGTACGGGCTGTAGCCCTCCGTCATGGCCCAGCCCACTCGCAGGTGGCTGGCCTGCGCCGTCACGAAGGGTTCCACGTAGTCCACCATCATCTCAAAGTACCATTTCTTATACTGGGTGGATCCCTCACATGTACCCAGGAAGATGTTGGGTCTTACACTGAGCACAAAAAAAGGAAAGAAATCAACAATAAGTTTTACAGACGATAGCTTTTTCATAGAGTGGTTAATGACTTTCATTTACAAGTTAAATATTATAATATATCATCTTATATATTATAAAATACTAGAGCCATGGCAAATAGTTCAAAACTTCATACATAACACTGACATTCAAATGCTGTATTTATACTTACCTACCAACTTGATATTTATACAATATTCTGGTCCTGTTGCACATTCTACTTATTTACATATTCTTATAGTCTTAGTATATTATCTATTGTATGTACATCCTTGATAGTCAAGTATCTATATGCATATATAATCATATTATATCATATCTTGTTATGTCATATCTTGATCATTTCCCTTTTTTAGACACCCCTTTTTTGCAGTGCAATGCCCTGACAACAAACAGTTTGTACCTTTTATACTGTACAATAAAACAACTAACCTGGTGACATAGTTCACAATGTTGGTCTGCAGCAAGAGGTCACGACCCGGGAGCAGATTTTCAGTGATGAGGTTCTGGTTGGACCTCACAGCTACACCATTACACACACACAGAGAGCGCAAGACATCCAAGACCTAAAGACAGAACAGAGATCACCTCTATGTTTAAATGTGGCAAAGCAACAATTCACATTGTCTTCCACTGGCTGCAATTGCTAAAGGAATTCCAAAACCAAGAAGTTTTTTTAGGAGCCAAATACACTTTCAGGATACTATATTTTTCCAAATCATCACCTGCAAAAGTGTCGGCAGCCTTGCCAGCTGGACCTAATAAATTGGCTGCAGGCTAATGTTACATTCCCACCTTGTTCCTGGCAAAGAGAGGAGACAAACCTTGTGGTTCCTTCCATGCTTGTCCAGGAGAGAGATGATGGATTTAATGTGGTTCTCCTGGATGATGTTCAGAACCTCGGGGCTTTCAATCAGCACACAGTACAGCACCTCGAGAATACCTAAATGACAGAAGACAGAGAGAAGAGGTGGGTTTTAAGAAGAGACTTAAAATGAGACAGCGAGGAGGCCTGTCTGATGTGCAGCGGCAATTTGTTCCAAAGTTTGGAGTTGCAATTACTACTAAGATATTAAGACATAGCATTAATAAGAATATGCTTAAAAATCAACACATAATACTTTAATAAACAAAAGTTTACGCATGAACTAGTCAGAGGAGATTTCTATTAAAATCATGTTTTTCTACTATGGAGAAAGGAATGTCAAAATAAAAATGATTAAATAAGTAAATGCCCTGATAAATAAATTAATAATGTTAATATATCATATTGATTTATTTCAGATGTTTGTATTTTTTAAATATTGGATTTTGGCAGCTTCCATCCTCCTTCGTCATTTGTGCTGGATTTGTGCCTGAAATCTAATAAGCCCTCAACAGTTTAAAGGTTTGAGTTGAATCTAATAACTACAGTAGATCCAGCCAACCCTAACAAGCAATTACTACTCAATTTTCATTAATGGGAGCTATCAGTGAATAGGTGAGGAACATCTGATACCTGAAGAGGCTTCCAGACGGTCCAGCTTGCTGACCAGCCAGTCCAGGTTGTCACAGAAGAGCGCGCAGTTAGAGCGGTTCCCTCTAATGAGGGAAGCTGTTCAGTGGAGACACAGAGAGTGAAAATAAGTTACTTTATTCAGTACATATGCCATTCAACTTGTACTTAAAGTTTATAGTGATTCTTTTACCCAGCAGCTCATAAAGAAGGTTGACAATCTCCTTCCAGGACTCTGCAGCTTCCTCTCCAGCAAATTCAGAAAAGTGCGCAGCAGTGTTGTAGACGTTGAGGCGGTCGATGCACTCCAGCACGATGGTGATCATTCCCTGAGAAACAAAACAAAAACCCATATGGGGACAAAAAGGTCATGAACACATCATTATTATGTTATTTCTATTGCTTTAGGTTTAAGGTTAGAATTCAGGCAATGACCCTCCTTATGGGCTGAAATATGTGCCACCAGAAACTGAATTTGAAGTATTTATATTTGAATTTGAATTTCTTAACTTGAATAATTGCATTAAAAAACTGAATTTTAATTTCATAATTTGAATTTGTATTGTTCAATTTGAATCATTGCATTGAAAAACTGAATCTGAATTATAATTTGAAATTTAATTTATTAGTTTTGGACTGAACATTCAGTTCTCACAATTCAAATTCAGTTCGCAAAAATTCAATTCAAATTTCCTGCGACGAACATCTGGGTAGTTGAGGCAGAGCAATCGAGCGCAGAAAACGGATGTGCTGATTGGCCGAAGAGGCGCTCTGTGTATCTGCTACCTATTGCTCTGCCTCAACTACCCGGATATAGTGAATTACAGTAATACAATCTCTTATTAATAGAAGCATGGATTACAGTCTCCAGATTTTGTAGGTTTTGTGTATCTGTGGTAGAGGTTATGGTGAGCCTCCAGGGAATAGATGTAAATTAGCACAATGTTCTCAAAAGTGATTAAAATAAGTGTATGTGATGTTATAGTAAAAAACTACTTATAGGGACAGACAGTAAAAATCAATACTCAAAGTCTGGAGCTGCGTGAGGCTTCACAGGCAGCATGCTGATTACCTCCTCTTGGAAGAGGTTCTGCCGGTTGCGGAGGGAGCGAAGTTTGGTCTGTTTCTCCTCGTGCTCCAGTTCCTCGTCAGGAGGACTAAAGTAGAAGATGAGATCCTGAAGAGAGAGGATGACCCCCTCAAGAGGGAGCGACACAGAACCTGGAGACTTGTTCTTTCCACCCAGAGAGTCCAAACCCCTGAAGAACACAAACAAACAAGCAACAGAATGTGAAAATGTGAAACATTTTTTATTCCTCTTTATTGTTTGATTTGTTCAGATCCAAAAAATGGTCAGATTACAAAGCTGTAAAAACATTATGAGAGCACATTGATGTTGAAGACCTACTTGTTGAACTGCCTGAAGAGGCCCATAGTGCTGAAAATCATTCGAGCTGCCTGAGACTCTTCAGTTTGGGAGCGGGACACAGTCAGGGCATCGTCCATGTGGCCCTCCTGGTGCAGAATGACCTGGACACATGGACAATATTATTACATTACAGATGGTATTCTCTCATCCTCGGTCCTTCCACGACGAGTGTCAGTGTCATTTTAACAGCTATTCAAGTTTGTTTATCTTGTTCTTAAGGTAATGGAAAAGGGAACGTTTAAGAGCTTGGCTTTAAATATCAAAGATATATGATATATATCATTTTATGACCTTTCTAAATCATGAAACTACAGTCAGCAAAGCAATCTCAAATGCAGAAAAATGAGCCACACAAACTTAACAAGGTGGTAGCATTGGTAGCGATATTTTTGTTTTCATCACATTTTCATTGTTGCATCTATCTATAAAGCAAGCAACTGACAGTTTATTGTTTTCAATTAAAGCAAGGCGCAAAAAGCTAATCTATTTGAATTTGTGCACTATATTTTTTTAAATCAAAATGGTCTCCCTGAGTTTCACTGTTGCTTTTACTCATATATCTATATATAAAAGCAAGAAGCGTCTGTGTGTGTCTAGGGCATATCTCTCTGACCGTTAGTCAGACTGACCTCAGATTTCGTATGTGTCTCGCACATGGCACGAAGGTGTGCATCCTCGATTTTGAAGATTTTTGAATTAATTTTATTAAAATATCATTATGTAGGACGTGTTGCGGCATTGCACTGTTTCCTATCGGACGCCTTTTAGGGGAGCTGCGCCGCCTTTTAGGGGAGCTCAGCCCCATTGTATGATAGACCTACACCTGGTCAGTAACACAATTCACTCTGGATTTCCACCCTGACTCATCTCATCTGTAAGTCTATTTAGCCTACCTATCTTTAGGAGTTTTAAAGTGGCTGCAAGGTTCGATTTTCCAATAATATTCGAATATTTTCCAGCAAATATCAATGTTCAATGTGTATGTTCTGGATGGTGTGGTACCTTATGAAAAGTAAGTGTTTTATGGATCCAATATAGTATATCAGCTAATTGGGTTCATGTTAATGTACTTTTAGTGCAGCATACTGCGTAATGTGCTATCTCACGATTAGCATGCTAAGCGGAGATTTAAGTCATTTCTTCTGCATCAGTTTGATCCATTGAAAACAGTAAAAAACAATGCTTTATTATCTGACAGCTAATACGGACAGAAAGATAGCGTTTCTGTGTTATTTAAGGTTACACTAGCAAGAGGCATTAGCATTACCTATAAAATACAATCTCACACTATACGAATACATACTTCCTACGGGCACTGCACTAGTAATTAAATTTTGAAAAAGAGTCTGGATGTTATACATGCTCAGCTGTGACTCAGTGTTTGCTGCCTTATTAGGACAGCTACTATCTTAATTTGATCCCCATGGCAGATCCTAACCTTTCTCTTCATCATTCCCAGACGAGCAGCCTTGGCATCCAGGGCGGCGTATGTGAGCCACAGGCCTGTGGACACATGCTGGACAAAGCACATGGACTCTCCGTACTTTATCTCTGGAATGCCCATCCCCTCAACATCACGCTTCTGAGCCACCTCTGACTTCTCCTGCTCAGGGGAACCAGAGGGGAAAGAGATCGGAGGAAGAGAATCACAGAGAGGTTAATGAGAGAATTATTCACAGCAAAACAACAGATGGAGAGAAACTCGAAATGTTAATTCTGACCTTCGAAGCACGGAAGCAGAAAGCGGATAGTTTGGTGTTGGCCTTCTCCGGGTCAACCACCAACAGACCCTTCTCCTCATCCATACACAGGTACCGGCCTGTGGTGATGTGGCGAATACGGAAAGACTGCCCCCATTTCATGTGGCCACCGCTCCAGCTAACAGAAGAAAGTGGAATACAATAACATTTTTATTAAAAAGCTAGTAAAGTCTTTTAATGACTTCTATATCATTTCATCTCTCTGGGGCCAAAAATGTTGTCCTAATATATCTCCACGGAGGCCCTGGGTAGGGCTGGGCGATATATCGATATAAAAATATATCGATATATTTTTTAATTAGACCATATCGCATATATCAATATAGTTTAAAAAAATGTCTGTTCTTTGTATATAACTGCTGCCCTTACTAGGGTTTGTCATATTTAGTTATTTTGTAATGTTTGTTATTCTTTTCTAATATAAATATATTTATTTAAGAAAAAGATTGGCTTATTTTATTTCATAGGCTATTTTTATTTAAGATACTTTTTTATTTAAATGTGCACTTTTATGGAGCTTTGATTTTAACAAAAAGGTTCTCCTGTTGTTATACAGTATTTATGTTCACTTAAATAAAATAGTTTCAATAAAACTACTTGTGTTATGTCATATTTGGCTTTGACTTCAACTCTCACTCACTCTCACTTTGCGAGAAAAATATCTAAATATTTCGGGATATAACTTTTGGTCCATATTGCCCACCCCTAGCAGGAAGACCCAGAACATGGTGGAGGGATTATATCTCTCTCCTGGCCTAGGAACGCCTCGGGGTCCCCCAAGAGGAGCTGGACGTTGTTGCTGGGGAGAGGGACATCTGGAATGCCCTGCTTAACCTGCTGCCCCCGCGACCCGGCCCCGGATAAGCGGAGGAACATGGATGTATCCATGTAATCAGTTTGATTATGGTTGAGGCATGTTGTTGCATGTTCCAATCCTTTCCCTACGTTTCCTATTTCTATTTTTCCAACAGCTAAAGAAAAACTATTTAAATAATTCCAACAATGCTTATGTTTACACAGAGATTATTAACAAAAATACTCTACACCCAACACCTCAGATTTATCACTCTGAGAAGAAAACTTGTCAGCAAGCATATCTGGCTCAAATGTCTTATGTAAGAGCCTTGAGGGGACAATTACCAGATTCTGAGAGGCTCCAACCTCCACAGGGATCGAGCCTGACTGCACACAGCACCGCCTTCATAGTGAGCCACCCTGTAGCAGAGTCAGGGCAGAGACACAGACAATCATATGGTATCAGATTAACAGGATATTTGGCTGCTGAAAAACACTCTGTATCCTCTTCCTCTCACCTGCGCTTTTCCTCTCCTTCCTCTGGCGTGGCGATGGCCAGACACTCATCCATGTGGCCGTGGAACAGCCTGAGAACGTGACCTCCTGTCAGGAACCCTGAGAGGAAGAATACACAACACAATGAATCTCTAAATGTCTCTTTCTGATCAAAGTACACTGCAAAAAAGGAGTGTCTAAAAACAAGATAAAAAGACTAAATCTGAGGGAAATGATCTTGCTGCATGGACAGATAATTTCACTTGACAAGATTTCTAAAATTAAGATTATTCAATCTAGAAATAAGCATGCTGTACGCCTAAAATAAGAAATTAACTCTTAAAACAAGATAAATTAAAGCTGCCAGCAGCGATGAACTGGCCCGAGCAGAGTGCACTGACAATTATTTGTTTCTTACCAAGATAAAAAAAAAACTTTAGATTTAGAAGTGTTATATAATTCATCTTGTTTTAAGAGTTAATTTCTTATTTTAAGTGTTCAACATGCGTATTTCTAGATGTAATAATCTGAATTTAAGAAATCTTGTCAAGTGAAATTATCTTTCCATGCAGCAAGATCATTTCCCTCAGATTTAGTTTTTTTAGACACACCTTTTTTGCAGTATATGTTTCAATGTCTGCATGTGCATATATGAATTGAGCAGCACTGGTGGCTAGACAGAATTGTCAACTCTGTTTTTACCTTCAGCCTGACATTACCTCCTGTCTGTGAAGGAGGGGGATACGATTTTCCAACACTGCAGGGGTTTTAAAAGTGGAGTTGTGTGAAATAAAAACAAACTTCTAGGCTGTGCAATTTTGAGAAGACCTGCATTTTATATAGACGAACAGCTTGAAAACAATTTGACACCAGTTGACTAATCATTAGTTCCGCCACAGTGCTCACTGGATCTACAACAGATAACGAAACAAGTGGATGGATTCAAAGGACTGGATCCAGGCAACAACACTAGCCATGTTTCTTTTAGGGGGAAGAGGGAAAGTCTCAGGCCACGCCCTCTCAAATGTCCACTCACTCTGCATGTCTCCATTACAAAAAGGCCCCCAGAGGGATTTACGAGACTCCAGAGGTGATGTATGGTTTTCGATCGGCATCACTAACTGCACAGAGTGTCCGGTGCTTGTTGTAAACAAACAGAGATCACTAAGTGAACACCTCCTGCAGCAGCAGCACATACACACTGTACTGCTACAGAGCTAACTGTTAGCCTGTTAGCACATACACACTGTACTGCTACAGAGCTAACTGTAGCAGTGCAAGGACTGTGTCGCTTCGACTCATTCTTACTCTGTGGGGCTCGTTAAGAAGAGTAAGAACGAGTCTCCAAAAGTCTCCAATAATACCAGAAAAAGTCACTGGATTTGTCTCTCGTCACTTTCTTGAAAAATAGTCGCTAAGGGGGTCTGAAAAGTCACTAAATATAGCAACAAAGTCACTAAGTTGGCAACACTGCTTCGCCGGCTTTTACAAATGGTGTGTTGTTGTTTTGGCGTCGAGTACTACGTCACATCCTGCTTAGCATTCTATCCAATCAGCAACCAGGCTTTTTTCAGGGGAGAAAAACAGCCCTGCTCTTCTACAGGGACAAAAAAAGTCCAGACAAAAGTCTGCTCCAGACAGCTCGTATTCAAATTAGGTGTTTTTCGGCGAGTGAGACCCGCCTCATTCCGGGTTTTGGGCGGTAGTGGAAACAGCCCTACTGCTAGCTGTAGAGCAAAATGTGTAAAGCAGATTTGTACCCTCAGCAAGTTCACATCCTGAACTAATTGGATTCATGTTCCACAGAGTCTGCATGAAGGAAGCATCCACCATCAGATCCCCACTGGCGTAGGATAAGTGCTGAGGACAAAAGAGGGAGACAGGTTGAGTTTAGAACAGCTTATAGTACATGTCTAAATCCTGCATTGTGTAAAGGCTCTAAAGAGTCTTACCAGGTATCTCTCAGAGGACACGCTCACAAGGATGAGGTCATCTCCCACCCTGACCTTTTCACCTTCTGACCTTTGCTTGGAGGCTGGATGAATGGTCCACCAACAGGCCTCACCTGCAAGAAGAGAAAGAACAAACTACGTCAGTTTCCACACAGAGATTGAGACTTTCAAATGATATATATTCATAAAATGTGTTCACCTACAACATACTGCTCCCACTGCTTCCTCACAGTAACCCTCCCAATGTTTATATTTCACAAACTGCAGTGAAATAAATGTACTGCACTAAAAGATATGTACTGCTGACTCAGTTTATGTCAGTAGTTTCAAGATGTCCGACTCAGCAAAATTCAAATGCCGTATTTAATTCAGAATTTCACAAAAAATAAGCAATGCTACTAGAGGAAAATGGGTTTCAGTAATCACTTAATGCAGGCTTAGAAAATGAGAGCATTCAGTTGTATGTTGAAAAGGATTTCCAGGTTTGGTTTTACCAGTGGAGTCTTCTTGTAAGCCCACGTCAAAGGCCAGCTTGTCCGTGAGTGACCGAGATGTAGTCAAACAGCTCAGGTACTAGGGAGAAATGTCTTCATTAGGACATGACCACAATTTTGACAAAATGCAGGTTAAAAATGTGTCTATAAACTAGGGCTGCACAGCTAATCGAATTTTAGCCGCCATGATTAAATTAACCTGATCATCGGCGATATTTCCATTTTAAAATGCGGCTCTCCTGCATATCTAATCAAGCACTTTCTACACCAGTAGTCAACCAACCACCAGGGGGCGGGGCCGTTTTTCTCCACTGAAAAAAGCCTGGTTGCTGATTGGATAGACCGTTAGCAGGATGTGACGTAGTACTCGACGCCACAACAACACGCGACTTTTCAAAAAAAGCCACTACCGACAAATCCAGCGACTTTTTCTGGTGTTATTAGAGACTTTTGGAGACTCATTCTTACTCTTCTTAACGAGCCGCTGGCCCCGACGACTCGTTAAGAAGAGTAAGAACGAGTCGAAGCACCACAGTCCTCCTGCAGCAGTCTCTCCCAGCTGCAGAGCCGGAGGGGATGTTAACCCCTTAGCGTCCAGTCTGCAAATTGCAAACAGGCTAACTGCTAGCTCTGTAGCAGTACAGTGTGTATGTGCTGCTGCAGGAGGTGTTCACTTAGCGATCTGTTTGTTTATAATAAGCACCGAACACTAAAAGCTGTTCCTATTATTTGTTTAAAAGTAGTGCAATAAAAATCCAGATGTTTTCCCTAACCTGATGAATAATCATGATTAATAATCGTGATTATCATTTTGGCCATAATCGTGCAGCCCTACTATAAACCATAGCAAAGACGCTGGAATTAAACAATGCTTTGTGTTATTAATTTTCTTAAAAACACGTTGGATGCAGTCTTACCATGCCTGAGTGGTAGTGCCTCAGAAGGATGGCGTGGCCGTACAGTAAGGTACGATGACCTCCACCTTGGGACGACTGGAAGGAAAGAAGAAGAGTGTTATCTATCAGAGCAGCCTGTCAGGACTGACCACTTCAGATACACCTTGATCACACAGGGAGGAAACAAGATACATTATAGAAGGTCCAGGGGTCAGAAGCACATTATTAAGAGTCCAAACTGTCTTTATTTCCTTTCAAGCGTGAAGGGAAATTAAAGCAAACTTTTGGAATGTTGCAAAAAAGAAATGCAATCGAAGGTGCAAGAGTAAAAAGTTATTTAAGAAATGTCGGTACAGGAAAGATTAGAATGGGACGAATAAAACGGATGGGCAAAATGAATACTAACAATTGTGACAATTTACAACTTTAGCTTGTATTGAAGCCTCATTATTGTAAAATCCTTGAAAAGAACGCTACTAGTATAAATAATATGGAGTCATTTGTGGTCATTTATTATGGAAATATATTAATTAACATCTCCACGTCACTAAACAATGACTTTTTCCTAAAGCACATACTGTACAGAACATGTTAGGGTCCATTCTTTTAAAAAATATAAGAGGAATAACAACAAGAACCACATCAATAACAAAGCAGTGTAGGGATATTGCTGAAACTGGGAAATAATTTCTCAGAGAAGGTATCACAATGATGTGACTGAATTAGCGACACACATTAAAACTTTGAATCTGAAGATTACAATCCCACATAAAGGCAAATATAACATTAATCCATCCTACCTTTTCTCAACATCCAGCAAGGATGCAACGAGAAAACACAATTACTGCAACAGTTGTAGATAGATTAGCCAAAACAACTGTTTAGTGCAGCCAACAGGAAGATAAGGCTCAGCCTTTCTGTGGGGTTAAGCACCCATAATCCACTGGATGAGTCGGGGGCAGGTATGTCAAGTGTTAGCACTATACCATTAGCTCTGGTCTGTATTAGCGCCAGGCTTGGTTGGGACAGGTGGTGCTGTGTGATTTTGTGTCTGTTAAGAGGAAGATAGGCCTGTCTGGGGCTTTGGGGGTATCTGGTTTCCCCATCCATGCAACAGAGGTGGGAGGGACCCCCCACTGGGCTGCATGCCATGCTATTCTCATCCTCCTGCTTCATCCACATGTTCCAACTCCTGTGAGGCCAGAAACTTACCAAACGAGCCCCGATAAGCACCTAATAAAATGCTGCGAATAAAGAGCCTATCTTAGGTTTCACAAGCACAAGAGTTCTTTGACCCATCTTTAAAGGAAGCTGAAAAACATTGTTTTCTGTTAATATTCTGAGCTGAATCAGTCTCTACTGTAATACGTGATGCTCTTTCTTCAGGCCGTATGCAGTGGCTCCCTAAAATTACACCAAATTAAGTTTATTTTCCATTTCTTTACATTTTAATTTTCATTGATTGTTGGTGTAGGCCGAAAGCAATTTGTATTCTTCAATTATAAAATTTGTTGCTTATATACGGCATTACATTTTATGTTATTTTTACATTTTAGTCAACTAACGTGTGCACCATAGCTTCAGAAAGTCTACGGCTCTGCATCTTAACATTAAATTTTACTCTAAATTTAACCTCTAAAAGTCTAGTTTTGAGTTTCCCTTCGATTTTGGAATCTCTTGAAATGTTTCCTTAGTGTCCAGCATCTCATTTGCACTTGGGTTGTGGCTGCATTCTGACAAAATCATACTAATAAATGCTCATTATGATCTATTAGTATTGTTGGTAGGCTAATTTAGACTCAGTAGGTAGTTTCATCTTCATTGTGAGGCTTAAAATAAGGTAAAATAAGGCTCCATTGTGATATTTTTCTCTTTTTTTTTTGACCAACAATGGCTCTTTACCCTGGTATATGGTTTTATTAAGATACCTGTTAATATGATCTACAGCAGCTGTAGTTATATGTCAACAAACTACTTGATATCTATCCTGATTTGAACAACCTTCAAACTCTTCCCAGCAGTGTGAAAACTTAAAAAGCACAACAAAGACTATGCCAGAACATTGTGCTGAAATAAAATGAACAGAAAGCAAGGTGAGGCAGCGTAATATTTATGATGAAGAGCATGAGGATTAATGTGGTGGTGCTTTGTCTGCATGAAATGCAAATGAGGGATGCATTGTGATACCTTGCTAGAACTCCTTGCTATTATAGGGCAGATAATTTAAATTTAAAGACAATGGACTTGTTTACTTGGACCCCATCAGTTGCTCTATCTAGAAATTAATGATAAGCGCACAGAGCGATCACCACCTAAACAGATATGAACCAAGACGTGTGAATGATACAGCACAATTTCACTTAATAGGACACCCAGCGGGCAACAGGACAGGAACGAGGACAGTTGCCAGGTTGGTTGAGACACACGTTACAGGAAAAAAGACATATTAACAGACATACCCATTGGTCCAAATCGACTGCCTGCTTGGCAGAAAGCAAGAGAGGAAGGGGAGTGGAGGGGGTGTCAGATAACAAGTAAAAAAAATCTGAATTAAATAAAAAGCAAAGAATAAGTCCATCTATGGTGCTCACACATAGACTGAAGAATTGTTATGTTCAGTATGCTTCATGATGGACAAACATAAGTTTAGCATCTATATTTCAACAAAAAAGTAGTCCCACTAAAAAAAAAACAACAACATGTTGGTGGTTTTACCGGTTTCACTGTAACAGGCATATAATGTAATCGGGGGTCTCAAACTCAAATTACCTGGGGGCCGCTGGAGGCAGTATCAAATTACCACATAAAAAAGACACAAAATGAGAGAAAAAAACTAAATTACTACAAAAAGACACAAAATGAGAGAAAAAAGACACAAAATTACTACAAAAAGACAAAGTTATAAAAAAGACACAAAATGACAGAAAAAAAAAATAACTTTAAGAAGAAACAAAATGACCAAAAAAAGACACAAAATTACTAAAAAAGACAAAAAATTACCAAAAAAAGACACAAAATTATTAAAAAAGACACAAAATTATATTTTTTAAAAAGTAATTAAAGGGATCTTCCACACACAACACAGTAAAGTGCCATTAATATAAAACTCACATTAAACTTTCATATCAAGGTGGGGGCCACAAAATATCATCAAAAGGGCCGCAATTGGCCCGCGGGCCGCGAGTTTGAGACCCCTGATGTAAATTATAATCAGTTTATTAAACACATAAAACCCCTTTTATCATCTGTAAGGCAAAATCCTTTATACCTTGTTCACGTAATATATTGTAATGATAGTGGGATCAAAATATGTTAGAAATATGAGCTTCATATATTAAAAAATAAATATCAGAACTGATTGAAAAAAAATATATATATATTTAGTTTAAAAAAACACAAAAAAACAGAGATAGATCTGATACCTCTTGGATGGAGACGTGTTGAATACAACACAAGACAAAACATGTAAAAAGGACATTTTTCGCTATATAGAAGCCACCTTTGATGCAGCTTCCAGGTTTTGTGCCAAACTAGGAGCTAAACATTTCTTTGTTACATACGGGACATAGAATTAAATTGGTGCTCATTTTCTCATGTTAACTATGTAAGAAAACAGACAGAATTTCCAAAGATGTGGAAGTGTTGCTCTCAGTTGGAAAAAAAAGCATAAGCAAATCTGTCAACAAATTCAGATGATATATCTGGAAACTATATTCACAATCCCAATTAAAATGAAAGAATTCAGTCCTGTGGCAGAGAAAGGGACAGGAAGGAGACAGGTGCAGTATAATATATTGCAAAAGGATGAGATTCATTTTAAAGAGTCAGCCAGGATGAGAAAAATCTTTCGACCAAAGTCTATTTCTCTATTTGTCATTCATGGCCAAATTCCCCTAAAGCATCTACCGTACTTGATCTTTCACATCTCAAAAGCAAAAAATATGGACAGGTCTCCATCCTCTCCAGATATTCTTTAACCCTTTGGAGTCTTGGGCTATTTTGTCCATTTTTTAAATACTTTTCATTCTGCCACTTGGAAAAAATAGTGTAACATGCATATTTAACATATTTAACATCGCTATCATACTTTTTTTTTTTTTTTGCACAATCTCATTTATGTAACCTGATAATTATTTTTTCACTTTGACTTACTGGATAAACATTTTGAACCCAAAAGAAACCAAAAAACAACAAAATCTGATTTTTAAAAAAGTATGTTTTTTTCCCCCCTTGGAAACAATAACGCCCAATGAGTTTTAAAGGTTGCAAATGTGTTTACAGGTTGCAAATATAACATATAATGTTTATATTTTTATACTAAATATGTCTGACCTTATCTCTGTTTTACTTTCATCATTAAACAAAACCTGGAGTTCCAAGCCAGAACTTTAGAGGGAAAGGTGACGGCGTCGCCACGTTTTTTATGTTGTGACGTCATGAAGAAGTAATGATTTCACTGACTCAAGAGGATTAACTCTTTAACTAATTTCTGTATTTCTGTTTTTTAACCTACATCAGTCATCTCCACCGTGTTGGCCAGCATCTCCTGCAGAGCGCGGACCGACAGGGACTGCTCCAGAATGAAGGCACATATGGCCAGGTCCGGGGGCACATTCTGCACAGAGGGGAAACAAAGTTCATGAAAAGCAAGATAACACACAATGGCTGTATCCCAAAGTCAAGGAAGGATCCTCAAACAGCTGAATTTAAAGGAAACTACGTCATTGACAGCTGGAGGACTGTCCCAATGTCCAGGATCCTCCAGAGGACAGAGTCCTTCTGTTAACCAATTCCCAAGGATGCATGTGTGTATCCTCCCTGCGCTCCGACTACCCATAATGCCTTGCACACACCGGTCTACAGGGAGATTTAAAAATGGCGAGCGTAGAAACAGCGACGACGGCAGCACGATATGAAGAAAATGATAACGCATGTTTATAAATTCAACCACATAAAAGTACATTAAGTAGTTTTAAGTGAAATTAGTCCTACCTTGACGACAGTAAAACCCTGCTTTAATAAATGCATCAATAATAATAATCCAAAATATATTTTGAATATATATATAATTCTGAGTGGACCCATTCTGCATAACAAGTACTTTTAGTGTTGATACTTTAAGTACATTTTGATGCTGATTCTGTTGTACTTTAACTTGAGTAAGTTTACACTATTATCACATAACTTACAAAACTTGTGTTCATAATCAAGCAAAACATATGTATAAACAAATGTCAGAATATTTAGCTAAAAGATAATAAACATCATCTTGATACATTACCGGTTAAGTTAATTGATGCTGTTTCAGTCGGCTAAAGTTATTAATTGTTAATTCATATACATGCATCAGATGAGGTACTATGTGCAAATTTAATACATAGCTATGCCATTCAGGAAGTTATACATTTGTAATCCTATAAGAGCATGTTTCTGTTTTGTTTATTGGGTTAATTTTGTTTTGTTTGTTTGTTTGTTTTTCCCATTTCTTTATCACTGAGGGTGGGGGTGGGGGCTGATGTTTCCCTTGTAGTTGTGATGCATGTTTATAAAACTGAAAACTTATAAATAAAATATGTAAAAAAAAGAAAAAAAAGTTATACATTTGTTTATTGTGTAAACAGGGATCGACATTCCGCTATTATCCAGTATTGTTATTTATAAATAACTGTTATTGTACTGTAAAATAAAATTTAAAAAATCCCAGAACACATCTCCATGGTGAGTTCTGCTCCGCTGCTTTTATGAAACTAAGTAGCGGCCAAATTCATCCAGGATCAGTGAAATATTCAGGTTTGTGGCTTTTACTTGCTAAATCGTGGAGATTCAACCTTAAAGCATCTTCTTCCATTTCCACTAATATAATAATAATAATAATAATAATAATAATATAATATGTGTCGGAGTGCTGATGCCAAAGACACATCCAAGTCATTTTTGACTTTAATACTTTATTTTTGGATAGGGACAGTGCACATTAATGAACATCGAAAAATGTCTTTGTAAATATGCCGGATTATAGCAAGGCTGCTAGTTTGCATCCGTAGTCCCTAAAATAATAAAAATAAATACAAATATAAAAGACAGCAAGTGCATAGGTAAGATACAAATAGAGGAGACAACACACACACAACACATATCTGACCCAGACAGGATATAACTATGCAATAAAAAGTAATGTTCAAGTAGTCATGAACTGGTTTAGAAATCTAAGCTCTTAGAGCTGAATGTAATCAGGACTGAAGGTTGTTATATTGTGGTTATCACAGTGAAAGGAGGACTCTGGCCTCGTCTCTGGAAGACCCAAATCTGAAGGAAGGATCATTGACATTGGGATACAGCCAATAACAGCCCAAACAAAAGGGAAGAAAGGATGCCAACATCTTACCTGAGCGTTGGATGTGGTTTCCAGGAAGCAGAGACGGTTCCCGAAGCCCTCGCAGGACAGACATAGTTTAATCTGCTGCTCCTTCAGGACGGAGGCAGTGCACTGCAGACAGACCTGGTCATCCTGCAACCAATAAAAAAACACTTTATTCACTAGCTATTCCTTTTCGGACACATATTTTATGTTACTAATTTCAACCATAGCTTTATTTCCCTTACACACTGTAAAAAATGTCTGTAGATTTTATGGTGAAAAACTACTAAACCATGACAGTAAAAGACCGTAAAATGATAAATGGGTTAATTCCGCTTCAGTAACAATGAAACACCGTAAATGTATATATCAGCCAAAACAGTATTTTTTTTTTTTTTTTTTTACAGTTTTTTCATTTTTCGAAAAAATACATTACTCCACTGAAAAATACACTGTCATTGTGTGTGTAACAAAAATATACTGAAATATATATACAAGCATCACTGTAATTTTTGCATTTATCTTTTGTAAAAATACTTTTTCTCACTGTTAAATGTACTAAACACCATATCGCTAACAAAAATATACTGTAATATTTAATGGTAAAATCTTTAATTCATGCGGCATTTATTAAGTATTTTCTTGTCAATAATATGGCAGAACAGTGTTTCTTTTGATGGAAAAACTTTTTATTTATACAGAAAAAAATTGAATAAAATGGCAATCTTAAACTTGAAATCAACAGTGCCAATATCTTTTAATGTCATATTAAAAAAAGTTCTACCGTATTTATTAAGGTAAAGTTCTGGCAACCACAGCTGCCATTTATTTACCATAAAAACAACAGTTGTTTTTTTTTTTTTTTAAGTGCATTATTGCTGCTGCTTGTCCCTGATATGCCTGCTTTTTCCTATTTCGTACACATTGTTTTGTGTTTTTATAGCACTTCCTGATTCTGGCTTGTCTTTGCACTGCTGTGTACAACCCTGACCTTTTATTGACTAAACTGGCACATACTAGAAACAAAATAGAATGGCACAAAAATAGGCACTCGCTGTTCAGTACACAACAACTACAAGCATCCAACTCAAGGAGACACTTTCGTTGGCTGCTCTTTTTTTCCAAATGCATTTACTTTAACCCAGCTTTTAGTTCCATTTACACCATGAAGCTCAGACACAAAGAAAGAAATCGGGAAGCTTTTAAATTTAGAGCACAATGGGACTGGAACGATTTGCCAAAATCACTCATATTTATAACTTGTAGTCATGACTTCAAGGCGTCTTGCTTGTTTACAGGTAGGCTCAGTACTTTTAACATCATATTATTTTGTTGGTGTTACAGTGTGAAATATATTTTTGTAGATGACACAGAGATGTGTGGTTTGAGAGCTGTTATTTGTGTGCTCTTGTTAATGTTATGATGTTGGTTGTTTTGTGCCACTTGTATTATTTCATTTTAGTACCATTACTGTTATTTATGTGAACATTTCTGTTAACTTCCATGTTTTTGTGTCTGAGGAACCCTTTTAAAACAAGCTGGTGCACCTCAGGGACTCTTCCTCAAATTTGAATTTGATATGAATAAACAGAAAAACTAGATGTTACCCCATTTATTAAGGGCAGATATTCAATATATATCCTGATATTTTTATCGCAAAGTGAGAGTCAAATATGACATGTCACAAGTAGTTTTATTGAAACCGTTTATTAAAATGAACATAAATACTGTATAACAACAGGAGTACCTTTTTAAAAAAAATCAAAGCTCCATAAAGTGCACATATAAATAAAAAAATATCTTAAATAAAAATAGCCTATGAAATGAAATAGTCTAATGGTGGTATAGTTTGTCCGAAATTAGCGGCTATCGGGTCCCTGGTTTCGAATCTCAGGACTCATGGGTCAAGAACTATTTGTCAAAAATAGCAACAAATTACCACATTATGGGATTTTCAAAAATTACCCTTTCAAAAAAAGTCTATACTATAGCATGTCTATTTTTGTCAAAAATGGTCAAATTTTAATATCCCTAAAAAATGCTTACAGTACAAAATATATAAATATGACAAACCCTAGTAAGGGCAGAATTTATGTATAAAAATTGAACTATATCGATATATGCGATATGGTGTAATTCCATATCACATTTAAAAATATATCGATATATTTTTCATATCGATAAATCGCCCAGCCCTACTGTATGGAAATCAATTAGCATGTCACTGTAAGGTAACGCAGTAGTAACACTACTATGTAGGTAACACTGCCATGCAACAATGAAATGGATTGATTAGACAACTAAAGAAAGTTTCTAATAATTGATGTTCATATTATTCAGAAGTTAATAAAAAACACTTTCTGCCTGCTAAGTAAAAAAATGCATTAAAAATCTAAAATACAAAGATATGTGAATAAGTGAGCAGAAAAACAAATTTGTGGTTACGAAGCAGAAACTGGCCTTTAAATGGCCAGCTGAGAAGACTTCAAACAGCTTTCCTCAGTTTGGGCCGGCACAATAGATACATGCAACTCAGTTCCACTAGCAGAATGCTAACAGACAGTAATTTGTAGCTCCTCGTCAATGCCCACAGCGTCCAGAGACTGGTGTAAATACAGCCATAAACACCCCCCCTCCCCTGTGAAACCCACACCTGACACTCAACATACTCAGCTGTTCCTCGGACTCAGTCATTACGCAAGTAGGTCCATCACTTAACCTGTCTAATGTTCCTCTCTACAGTTCTGGACAGATTCCTGACTTTTCTCCCCTCTCACCTAACAACTAATGAATCATGCTGTCTTCTGGTTCTTAACCTGATCGCTGTCTCGCCCTGGCAGCTCAGCAGCACCACATATATTTACGACTCATAGTGTTTAGGAGAATAGGCAGGCTCTTCAAAGCGTGGTCGAGGCAGGAAAATGGAAAGTGATGCAGATCAGTGACCTCATAACATCTACTCCTGTCTTATACCCAAAGGGCTCTAGTGTTTCTTTGGCTGAAGAGTGTCCCCTCTTCCTCTGGCCGGCTATCATCTATCTCTCCTCAGCCTTGAAATGTCTCCTCTGTCCTGTCCTCGTGTTCTCTGCTTTGCACTCTGGAAAGTGGAGCAATGTGCCCTCCCTCCTTCACTGCAGACATGAAAAACACCACTCAATATGCATCTCAAGTGTTACTTAAACCGTGCATCGACCATACAAACCAGAGTTTGGAGCAAATTCTGTAAATTTCAGTGTGATCAAGTTCTGAATCCTGTTAAAACAAAAGTGGTGGAATATCTTTCCCACCTCCCTCACACACTAATAACACCTACCACTCACACAACTTCAAAAGCTGAGTTTCACTGTAAAATAACAGTAAAATACTGGCAGCAGTATTTAACTGTTATTTTACAGTCCATGTACTATAATTTATTTTAGCAGTATATTATCGTATTTTGGATTACAGTATATGACCGTAGGGTAACTGTGGGTGTTGTGGTTATTTTACATAATTTTGTAATTTATCAAACAGTATAATACAGTTGCTGTTAAATTACAGTTATCTCTTGTTAATTGACCGATTTAACTGTTAATTTACATGTGTGGGATGAATATTTAACAGTATTTTACAATTATTTTAAAATACAGTAAGATTCTGATGTAAATACACAGCAATTTGTTACAGTGTAGCTTTATTTATTTATTTGTAGCATAATTTTAGATTTATACACTCATTATTTATTGCTGATTGGTATATGGAAATGTTTGTTTTATTGTTGATTCTATGTACAGCACTTTGGAGACGTTTTTGTTGTTTAAATGTGCTATACAAATAAAGTGGATTGAAGTGGATTTATACACCACAACATGCATTTCTGTTTTTCAGGACTGAATACAACCGGTTTGAGAGTTGGCATTACTGCAGAGAAAGTTGTAAGGTCACAGAAAAAGCTCAGCTTGACTGGGCTGAAAAAGAAGGGTAAAGTGGGCTAAACTGGCCTGTTTTGAGGACAGTGCGGGCAGACTCAGACTGCAGTCCCCATTAAGGAGATAGGGCTGAGCTAGTGGGTGTCTAAAAGCAGACTGAAGTAACCGAGTGACTCACTGCTCCGAGACAAGATGTGCGATCGGATGACAGCCATAGACGATATATGCCCGTACGTTATACAGCAGACCTACCAGTGGCTTCCATCTATTTCTACAGGCACAGTCTCACATGACAGATTTACTCATGCTTCAATCACTCTACCTCTGTAAGCAAGATCAAACAGGCCTGGGACTGTGAGGAGGACTCTGAGGGATCTGTGGTTCAGGTGCAAGCTCTACAGCAGGGGTCTCAAACTCAAACTACCTGGGGGCCACTGGAGTCAGTATCAAAATGACCAAAAAAAGACACAAAATTACTAAAAAAAGACACAAAATGACCAAAAACGAAACAAAATGACAAAAAATACACAGAATTAACAAAAAAGACACAAAATGACAAAAAAAGAAACAAAATGACAAAAAATACACAGAATTACCAAAAAAGACACAAAATTATTTTAAAAATTCACAAAATGACCCAAAAAAGACAAAAAAATCACAAAATAAAGACACAAAATTATTTTAAAAAGACACAAAATTACCAAAAAAAAAGACAAAATTATTTTTAAAAAGACACAAAATTACCAAAAAAAGACACAAAATTACCAAAAAAAGTAATTAAAGGGACCTTCCACACACAACACGGTAAAGTGCCATTCATATAAAACTCACATTAAACTTTCATATCAAGGTGGGGGCCACAAAATATCGTCACAAGGGCCACAATTGGCCCACGGGCCGCGAGTTTGAGACCCATTCTCTACAGGCTTCCAGCCTGCCTTTAAAATTGCAGGAAACATTTTATATAATTTCTTGATCAGTTTCTCATTTATGCATACATGCCCTAATAAGCACTTCTATTTTAATTATAGAAATATGTGATTTGGATTTGGATGAACTGCAGAACAATTTGCAAATCCTCATTAATAGATAGATAGATTGTTAATTATTTTTGGTACGGTATTTTTAATCTCTGCAGGATAAATATGTTAAACCTAAGACAAGTACATAAACAGACAGCAAGATGTCGTGGGAAAATACTGGGGTAACATTTGTAGGAAGCCATTTCTACAATAAATGAGGGATATTATAGGTCTGTGGTAGGGCTGGGCGATATATCCATATAAAAGATATATTGATATATTTTTTAATGTGATATGGAATTAGACCATATCACATATATCGATATAGTTCAAATTTGAGCTATGATCCTTGATCCAGGCAAGTTGCTTTATATATAAATGCTGCCCTTACTAGGGTTTGTCATATTAAGTTATTTTGTAATTTTTGTTATTCTTTTCTCATATAAATATATTTATTTCAGAAAAAGATTGGCCTATTTTATTTGTGCACTTTATGGAACTTTACATTTAAAAAAATGGTACTCCTGTTGTTATACAGTATTTATGTTCACTTAAATAAACGGTTTCAATAACACTACTTGTGACATGTCATATTTGACTTTGACTGAACATTTGCTCTCACTTTGCGATAAAAACATCTGGATAATTTTTATTTTCTGTTCTATTGTGTTTTCAAGGACACGTTTTCTCTCTCGGTAATTACTCCTGTTCATTTTGGCCATGAAGGCCAACTGTTCTACTTGTTGTTACCGTTTATTGATTTTATTGTCTTGACATCAACCTGCCAAAGAGACTAAAGATGGAAATTAGCCATTGGCTATAATCTTGCATATTTACATGTATTTGTTCATTAATATGTATTGTCCCTGTTTTAGATAAATAAACTCAAACTCGAACTCAAATAAATATCATATATCGATATTCAGCCTGATATAAAATATATCAGGATATGACTTTTGGTCCATATCGCCCAGCCCTACTGTGGACATCATACAACAAATTATTATCTCCGCCAAGGAAGTTATGTTCGTGTGTCTGTTTGTCATCACGATTACAGAAAAAGCACTCGCCCGATTCTGATGGAACTTGGTGGAAAGTTGTAACATGGGCCAAGGAAGAACTCATTCAATTTTGGATCCAAACCAAGGGGCAGATACATAATCTATTTAACATTAACGTAGGTCTGAGGGCTCTGAGGATGCCCTTCTCTAAGTTAAGAGAAGGAAACAACCTTTCACTCTTCAAATGAACAGAATTGATTCTGAAACTTGGTCAGTATTATTAGATTAGATCAGATTAGATTTTATTAATCCCACAGCGGGGAAATTTCTTTGTAACAGCCGACCACAAAAATTGCACAAAAAATTATTTCCCTTTTATATAAAGATAAAAAAGAAACAATCTAATAGAAAAGGACATTTAACAATATACAATATACTATATACAACCTAGTGCAAATTAAGTGAAGAATGTGCAGAGTGCAAATATACAGACTCACTCAGTCAAGAAGAATATAAAGCACAAGAGAGAGCCTTGAAAAAATGGCTGCCAAATTGGCTGGTGGATCCGACCAACACTATGGTGTCAGTTTGTGTTGGTTTATGGTTTATGGTTTTAACTCCTATGTTTAAATCACTGGAGGAAGCCTTCTGTCCCTCTTTATGCTGCTTGCAACCTAAATACAAGTTGGAGATCACTCTGCTCGACAAATTATGTGATGACACGGTTTCTTTTTCTGCATTATATTTTGTTAATTTTGTGTTAGGACATAATATAAACACATAAGCCTCAGCCAGCAATTAGCAGCTCGTTGTTGGTGCATAGCTAAATTGTTATTCCACCCCGAACTTTAGGGCACTCAAACTTATGATAGTACTCAGTCAAATGCATCAGCAACTACAGAGATGTGCCCTTCCAAGAGTCACACTGCATGAATCACTTCCAATGTGACCATGTGAAAAGCTGACTTAGAGTCCACACAAACCCCGGAGCTTAACTCACCCTTATATTAATAGAGGCAGCTTTTGGGATTTGAATGATGTGCACCTGATGCTTTATTGTAAGCCAACCACAACTCCTGATTATTTGTGAATCTCACATGACCATATCTGAGCCAAAACAGGTAGGAAGTATTGAGTTAAAGCCAGGAAGTGCTGTTTGTCACCCACATGACCATCAACATGGTGGGTGTCGGGTTACAGCCAAACCATGTTTGGACTTGGCGGCTGAAGCATCCGGGCTATGTGGATGTCCGGGGTCAGAGGGAGAGGTAGAGACAATTGGATATAAACTGACAGACAGTTACACAAACAAATAGACTAGTGTGTGCAAATAGAGGTGTGTAATGCAGCACAGATTTACAGCCAGAGGCACAGATAGCGCCTGAAAGCAGACACCTTTGTATATTCTCTAGGGCCGTCTGATGGGGCAGACAGAGGGTAGCCAGGGTTCCCCAGACAAGCAGGCAGGCTGCCCGCCCCACACAGGAAGCAAACAAGCAAACAGATACAAAGTGGTGAGAGAAATACACTCCCTCCAATCCTCTCATGCTCTGCTAAAACTAAGAGGTAGGACGGGGCAGGCACTGAGGGGTAATTATACTACTGTGAACATGGCTGATACTAGGGCTGCACAATTGATCGAATTTTAATTGTGATCACAATTTTGGCCGGAACTTTGTTGCTATATTTAGCGACTTTTCAGACCCCCTTAGTGACTTTTTTTCAAAAAAGCGACTGGTGACAAATCCAGCAACATTTTCTGGTGTTATTGGAGACTTTTTGAGACTCGTTCTTACTTTTCTTGACGAGCTGCGGGGGCTGGTAGCTCGTTAAGAAGAGTAAGAACGAGTTGAAGCGGCACAGTCCTCCTGCAGCAGTCTCTCCCAGCTGCAGAGCCGGAGGGGATGTTAACCCCTTAGTGTCCAGTCTGCAAATTGCTAAAAGGCTAACAGTTAGCTCTGTAGCAGTACAGTGTGTGCTGCTGCTGCAAAAAAAACTGTTCTTATTGTTTGTTTAAAAGTAGTGCAATAAAAATACAGATGTTTTCCCTAACATGATGAATAATTGTGATTAATAATCGTGATTACAATATTGATCAAAATAATTGTGTTTATCATTTTGGCCATAATAGTGCAGCCCTAGCTGATACTTTATTTCAGTTCATGATCAGTTTCTAAATATTTTTCATCTGAACATATGTTTACTATTTAAGCCTTTCACACCCTCTTCTCAAATTCTGAATTGACAAGGTGCCATATCCGTGCCACTCAATCACCTGCAAGGGAATCAAATCACTCTTGGCGAATGAATAATGATGAAATCTCATTTCCATTCTTTCTTTGCAGTCCAGATTTCTGCCTGATGCTCTGATCCGAGTGTGCTGATACAGGCCACCTCGGAACATTGATTATATTTCTGCAGCCATAAAAAGAGTGAGGGACAGCACATTGCTCAGTATGTGGGTGGAGGAGAGGAACAGTTCAATAAGGCAGAGTGGAGAGTGGGGATGGGGTTTCCCTTTGAAAACTGGAAGACACCATGCGGTGCACTATTGGGATCCTCCGTGACAGACTGCAGTGTGAAGGCCCTTGTGGCACCCTCACTCTTCTTAGTCATGTTTTCTCCTCCACTTGCTGAAATATCTCCAAGAATAAAATCTCCCAATCAACCATTTTTTCTCCCTGACCCTTATTTTGTGTCTTTCTTCCAAACATTTCTGCACTGTAATAAATTATTCTGTAGTCATTTCATTTTACTTAATATATTTGATAAAATGTATTAAATATAAATGCGTCCTTGATTTTGAGGCAGTTGTTTAAGTAACTTTCATATAAAAATGTTTGAGATATAATCTACTTATTCTGATCACATTAAAAATAATCTTTATGTGTATGTTATTCTAAATCAAAAGAATTTTGAATGAATCCAACACAATAGAATTAGTCCGTTTTTAATTGACAGGCACTTCCTGTTAAGTTGTTATTAACTCAACTTGTAACGTAGTTAGATTTAATTAATAATATTGCGTGCAATCTGCTGCCTCAATTTTATTGAGTAGCTATTGTTTATCTTTTTTACAGTGTGTCTTGTATCATCATTCACCTCAAGATTATAAGGGCTGATTTTACTGGACTGTTGTGGTTGTATAATAAAGGTTATATTAAAGGTTATGGGTCTGTGCTGCCTGACGATATGAAAAGGTTCAGCCAGAGTAAATACAAAGGTCTGGCCGAGAATTTAGGTCACATTCGCTGCACATCATCTCTTACATATCAGCTCTAAAATAGCCAAACATCTCTCTAACTAATTACAGTGTCAACAGATCTAGATTTAGTACTGGACAAGTTACTTTTTCTTGCAGGTATCTACTGCTGACTGAAAAATTCAGTTTTACTGTCTTTCCATATATTAGAATGTGACAGGATAGATGAGGTTAACACTCAACAAAATAGAAAAAAACTGTTGGGTGCAACCTGAACCTGGAGTCCAGCCCAGCACCAAGATTTATGAGGTGGCTACATTTTTTTGAAAAAGGTTACAGACAGCATCTCAATCTGTAGCTAAAGAGCTCCACTACAGTCCTGAGGAGTCTTTTTTCTTCCCTTCTCTTTATTTACTCTTTGTCTCTAACACAACATGTTCTTTAAACTGCTCTCAGCTTTTTATGCACCATGTATCTGGAACAAACTCAATGAAAATACACTGCTGCCTCTGATTTAATCAAATTATCATTCATTTCTTACACTGCACTGTAACTCCTTGTTTTATGTAAAGCACTTTGAATAGTCTTGTTACTGAACTGTGCTATATAAATAAACTTGCTTTGCCTTCTTATGAACAGAAATCTTCTAAAAAAAATGTATGCAGCATGGTTCGTATGATAGCCTACAGATTAGGGCTGCATGATTATGGCCAAAATGATAATCACGATTATTTTGATCAATATTGTAATCACGATTATTCATCATGTTAGGGAAAACATCTGTATTTTTATTGCACTACTTTTAAACAATGGGAACAGTTTTTAGTGTCCGGTGCTTATTGTAAACAAACAGAGATCACTAAGTGAACACCTCCTGCAGCAGCAGCACATACACACTGTACTGCTACAGAGCTAACTGTTAGCCTATTAGCAATTTGCAGACTGGACGCTAAGGGGTTAACATCCCCTCTGGCTCTGCAGCTTGGAAAGACTGCTGCAGGAGGACTGTGCTGCTTCGACTCGTTCTGACTTTTCTTAACGAGCAGCCGGTCCCCACGTAGAAGAGTAAAAACGACAAAATTTCCGTAGGATTTCTACAAATTTCAGTCCATACTTGTGTAGAAAATCAGACATTTCCAAACACCTTTCAGGAATTCATATAATATTATGCTAGATTCCAAATGCGGCATACATCAGATTTGTAGGCAACTTGTTAATTACCTCTTTCATGTCACTTCCATACAGTTAAGGGCTCACAGGATCGCTGATGGCCTGGCATAGTATGATAACCCTAAAGTCCATTAAATCTACTCAAACCTTTATTATGATGCATGAATAACCATACAAATATTTTTTTAAATGTCAGATATATTGATACAAATTTTGAAGCTCAAAGAAACAGCATGTTACATTTTTTTGAAAAAAAAAAGCTTTACTCTGTTGCATCAAAGGCTTCTTTTTCTGCTTTTGTATTGCAACACAATGTACAGCATGGTATAAAAGCTGAACTTCTCTGTTTCCTCCTGAATGGTAAAAATGCCATGACATGACATTTATTCTGCTCCCAGCTTCAGGCTGCTGATTGTTGTAGCTGCAACATTACAGAATAAGTCACTGCAGCCTGTCTGACCCTGGGACACCAAACAACAAACCGACTATTATTTAATCCATGAACAAATGCGCAATTGAACAGCAAAGGCTACATTCATAGGTTTCATACTGCAGCAATAATGGAGAACTCATTACAGCCCTTTGAGTGTATTGCATGAGTGTCTCTGCTCTGAGTTCTCCAATTTAGTATGGATGACTGGGTTTTGCAGATAAGTTATGAATTGCAAAAGTTATAGGTGGCTCGAGACAGAAGAGTTATTGTGCTGCATTGAATTATTGATGATAAATCTTTCAACTGCAAGAACATTTAGAGATTTGTCTCTTGCTGTGGTCTCTTTCGGTCTTTCTCTTGATGTACTCTATTTTGTCTCTGTGCACTTATTATTTCATTGCAGTCCTCTTTTCTCTCCCCTTTTCCATTACCTCCACCACTCTGCTCTGGGCCTTCCCCCTCCACTCCTCTCCTATTTTAGGTGGCTGCACCTGTCACTATCACATTCCCTCCTTCTGCTGACCAGCAGATACTTAGAGGTCTCACTTGGAGATACTTAGAAGTCACACTGAGAGAAGGAGCAAGACTCTTTTGCTCACAGGGAAGGCACTGAGCACAGTAAAACTAGGTGATTAGATTTGTTCTTAGCTGAAAACTTCTACTTCTGATGACAAAAACAACAAGTTAAAACATTCAACCACTTCCAAAAAAAAACAAAAAAACAAGCAGATTACACTTGAGTTACCAAAGTGGGGAAATTGAAGGACTGTTATGGTACTTATATATATGTATATATACATTTTTGAGAACAAAATTAGGGTTAAAGTCGTGATAGCTACAATTACACTGCAAAAAAGGTGTGTCTAAAAACAAGATAAAAACACTAAATCTGAAGGAAATTATCTTGCTGCATGGACAGATTATTTTTCAACACTTCTAAATCTAAAGTTTTAAATAATTGTCAGTGCACTCTGCTTGGGCCAGTTCATCGCTGCTTGCAGCTTTAATTTATTTTGTTTTAAGAGTTAATTTCTTATTTTAAACGTTCAACATGCTTATTTCTAGATTTAACAATCTTAATTTAAGAAATCTTGTCAAGTGAAATTATCTGTCCATGCAGCAAGATCATTTCCCTCAGATTTAGTGTTTTTATCTTGTTTTTAGACTTTTTTGCAGTGTACAATTGCAAAAGTTCCATGAACTTTAAAGGTTGCTAAGAATAATAACTAATTAATACTATGAATATGTTTTTATATTTTATTATTTTTGAGCCACCAGGTACTCGGTACGGTTAAACAGAAATGATTCACAAATCATAGTCTAAGAAACACTGATGTTGAATTTCATTGACACTTATTGTTCTGAACGCCCACACACACACACACACACTGGGGAATTATTTGCCTCAGGCTCAGTTAAACTGTTACAAACTACCACACATCAAACATTAAAGAGCCTCTGCCCTTTGAAAGACGATAAGTCTGGCAGACAGCAGCAATTCAAAAGGAAAGACTGGTTTAAATAAATTATTTTAACTGGGTTG
The DNA here is from genome assembly GCF_030273125.1 of Centropristis striata. NCBI lineage: Eukaryota > Metazoa > Chordata > Actinopteri > Perciformes > Serranidae > Centropristis > Centropristis striata. The sequence goes on along the minus strand of NC_081520.1, from coordinate 16,713,141 downwards.
AAAAAAAGGTCTATTTCCCTTTAGAGTAAGCAAAGTACTTTCCTGACAAGCAGACCTGTTTAAAACAGATGTCTAATCCAGAAATTGAATATGGGCGTGAAGCTGGAGAGAGATTTATTGTGCAAGCTTAATAGCCTGAGAAAACAGGATTGGAAAAAACTGAAATATTTCAGCATAGATACAAGAAACTATTCATTAATTTACGTCCTCACCTCTAGACAGTAATACAAACCTTAACACTGTCTTTCATATGCACACAAAGTTAAACTTCATAGTCACATCTCAAACGTATTTAGTTAACAGACTATATTGTCTGATTTCTCCAGGCAGCTTTTGCATTATAAACCAAATGATTACACTGTGGATCCAAAGCATTTTGCTTTCTGGCAAAACTCTGGTTGCACACACATTCTGGAGAGATTTTGAGCATCTTGGAACAAAGCACCGTCAGTGAGAAATGATGGAGTAAACACTGGGCATCTGGACTTGTTTGGATACAGAACATTTTATGCTCTTCTAGCTTCTAACGGGCTTCAAACAGGAACATAGCAGTTGCTTCACAGTTACTACAAATCCAACTGACTTTACATCACTGCCAGTCATTTTAAAAACCAGTCTGTTTCCATTCACTTATGATGACACTTGATTAGTAGATTTGTGAAAATTGCCTCACTGTGATCTATCACAATGATCCTTAAGTCCACACTGTCAAAGCGTCATTATGGTAAGAATTAAAGCTGTGCAGTTTCAGGCAATGAAAATGTAACAGTGACACAAATAATTGATGTATATTGAACGCATGACTAATACATCAAAAAAATCTAAAACTGAATAATGCATTAAAAAATCTGCAGCAAAAATGTAAATAAAGTTGCTTTACTTAGAGCAGGGGTCTCAAACGCACATTACCTGGGGGTCGCTGGAGGCAGTATCAAAATAACCAAAAAAAGACACAAAATTACAAAAAAAAAAGACAAAAAATGACCAAAAAAAGACAAAATGACTAATAAAAAAATACACAAAATGACCAAAAAAAGGCACAAAATTACAAAAAAGACACAAAATAACAAAAAAGACATAAAATGACAAAAAAAGACACACAATTATTTTTAAAAAACACACAAAATTACTTTTAAAAAAACAACACGGTCCGCGGGCCGCGATTTTGAGACCTGTGACTTAGAGAGTATATTTTTCTTATTGTACATGGCCTGGTAGTTTAGGATGTGGTCAACAGAATCACTCTGTTACTTTAATTACACCGGATTTATTAGTTCAACTCCTCAATTTCTACAAACAAACAACTGGACATCTTTGAACTATGGCAGCAACACAAGGACTCTTCATAGAAAAGTAAACATTCCTGGATCCTTGTATTTGTTGTGACAGAGCTAATTATTCAGTCTGACTGTGCACACGCACACACACACACACACACACACACACACACACACACACACAGCAGTTTACATAACAGTTGTGTCACTTTACACCACTTTGCTCTGCAGGATCTCCCTCTTGCTCTGTTCCTGTCTCGTGCCTGAGAGAGCAGACCGGGCCACCTGTTTATTGTGTAAACTGCTGCGACCAAAGCAGACAAACAGGTGCTGGATTTGCGTTTGTGTGTGTGTGTGTGTTGTTGTTGCCCCACTGCAGACGTGTTCATCTCCTGGGCTCAGCACTTCTAAAGCCCTGCTTCACCCTCTCCACCTCCCTCGCCCCCATCCCTCATCGGCTGCCATCCCAGAATCTGCTGCTGCCGCCGTAGCTCACTGTTGTACGCACTGTGTGTGTGTGTGTGTGTGTGTGTGTGGCAACTTGAGGCCCGGGGGCCGCATACGGCCCGCACCCTCACTTGAAGTGGCCCTCAGTACAACTACATGCATTTGAGCATGAAATCTTAAAAGTGCAGTGTAAAAATGCACTAAAAATTACTTCTTGCAATTAATGTTGGTCTGAAAAATTGTGGCCCCCTGCAGCATTTAAGTTGCCCATCCCTGTTCTAGGGAATGCATTTGATGAATACAGAGTCCTCACAAAGATAGAAGGACAAGTGTGTGTGTGTGTGTGTGTGTGTGCGTGCGTGCGTGCGTGCGTGCGTGCGTGCGTGCGTGTGCGTGTGCGTGTGCGTGTGCTTATATGGAAGGACAAGTGTGTGTGTGTGTGTGTGTGTGTGTGTGTGTGTGTGCGTGCGCGTGCGTGCGTGCGTGTGTGCGTGTGCTTATATGGACACAAATAGACACCAGTGTAGCGCCAAATAAAATATGCAGCATAATGTCATTTCAACTGCAGAAATAGAAATCTGCATCCCAAAGAAGGAGAGAGTGATGAAAGGTGGGGTAAACGTTTCTGCAGAAACTAGTCAGGATACCCTGTGAAGGCAGGGGAGAGATAATACTTTCTGGTAACATATCACATTACTTTGTTGACGGAAAAAAAAAATGGTTTGGGACCTTTTAGATTTTTAGTGTTTTACTTCCTCACAGCCAAAGCACTAAACCGTCTTAATTGAGGGTCTTTCAGGCTCCTGCCTAACAGGGTGCTAGAGAGGAAATTGTAAAATAATCAGTTTACTTGACACTTCAATGCTCCCCCCCTGTGTTTTAACATCATAACATTAGCAACTTTTGGTTATTCCCTCAGGCAAAGTCTGTAGAAATGTGGACTTACAGAAAATGTGCATAAAAGGCTCAAAATGTCTGCAAGAGAGACAAAAACAGACCTCACAACCAGAACTCAATCCTAGAAAGTCACTGACTAAAAAGTCACTGGTGGAGCATCTGAATGCTTAAGACGCGTCCCAACCATAACTTGTTGCTTTTGTTCTCTGTGTCTCTACTGTCCATCAATAAAACAAAGAAAAAGACTGGTTGAATCAGCCTTAAAACACACAATTTAAACCCCTTAAAATCTTAAAATCCTGCACAGACCACTCAACAATAAACATCAACTCGTACAGCACTGAATGAGATGACTAGGTTGTTTGTGCTACATTTCAAAGACTTTACTTCAATGTAGTTCACTGTGAATTGGGACCTGTATGACATTGAAATATAGTTGTTTAAAAGTTGTTTAAACATTGGTTGTATGCAACCTTGACATCTAAAAAAAAACAAATCTAGCTTGGTTTTATTATTTTAACCAGGACATGGTGATCTTTTCACCTGTAAATCACTAAATCAGTGCTTCCTGCAAACAAACTGCCCGTACAGTCCTGACAAAAGGTACTATGGAGGCTTCAGGCCTGTATTTGTCACAGTTGACAGTCACAACAATGAACAAGATCTCACTTGACTCGCACACACACACACACACACACACACACACACACACACACACATCTACACACAGCGTGTCTCCCAAAGGATGCTGGCAAGTAGGACACTGACTCCTCTGGTTTCTCCCTCCAGAGTGTGTGCACTTATAGTGACACACTATAAAAAGAAACTGCTGTTATAGACTGGAACTTGAATACCCCTTCAAACTTGCTCGTCTGTGTGATTCGCACCACAAATGTGGCATCGTGAAACAGTGACACAGCTTTTACCATCACCAGCAGAGAAACAGCACCATTGTATGAACTCCAGGTTACCTGACACTGACTCTCATGTGTTCATAGTGAGACATTTCAGCAGTCTTCTCAATACCGAATACGCTTCTTTATTAAGAGAAAAGCTAAATCTACTGGGTATTGCGAGCTCAACCAATCTCTTGACAGTAAATATGGGGGCTGAAGTGCTTGCAGTGAGTTTTTTTAGTGAGGAGGTTGAATACCAGATACCTGCAGTTCAACATCCACTTTGTCTGAGTGCAAAGAGATGTTACTGGCTACTGTACAGCAGCTATTCTCAACCTTGGGGTTCCGACCCCAATTGAGGTCGCGAGATGATTTCTGGGGGTCGCCAAATCATTTTGGAAGTCGACTCTGTCTTCACTGTGTTAAAGTGTTCATGTGTTAATGTGTTTTAGTCTTTTTGGTCATTTTATGTCTTTTTTTTTGTCATTTTGTGTTTTTTTAGTCATTTTGTTTCTTTTTTGGGTCATTTTGTTTCTTTTTTTGGTCATTTTGTGTTTTTTATGGTCATTTTGTGGTCAATTACTGCCTTTTCGTCATTTTGTTTCCTTTTTTGTCATTTTATGTCTTTTTCTAGTCATTTTGTGTCTTTTTTGGTCATTTTATGTCTTTTTTAGTCATTTTGTGTCTTTTTTGGTCATTTTGTTTCTTTTTTGGTCATTTTGTTTATTTTTAGGCCATTTTGTGTCTTTTTTGGTCAATAATTTGTCTTTTTGTGGTCATTTTGTGGTCAATTTGAGTCCTTTTTTGCTTAATTTTATGTAATTTTTTGGTCATTTCGTGTCTTTTTTTGATCATTTTGTGTCATTTTGTGGTCAATTTGATTCTTTTTTTGATCATTTTGTGCCTTTTCTGACAAATCCCAAAGTATCAAGTTCTTACTTTCCAAGGAGTCTCTGGCTTGAAGCTGACTGTTACATACTCAGGAGGTCAGAATGGACCTTTAAACTTATAGCAAAGGACTTAGATTAAAAGTAACAATAAAATATAAACTAATATATATAAATGCACAGACAGAGAGATGTTTTAGTTGTTGTCTGCTTCATTATTTGTCCAAAATTCGTCATATCAACTGAGTTTGTATGATCTGAACTGTGAGATTGTGTTCAGTGAGCGGGGGTCCTGGACAACTGTACTAGACTGTATTCAAGCCGCACTTGGCGTTGTATGAGTCACAGGCCTGGGTCGTATTAGAAAAACACAATAAAACTCAGAATAGAATAGAGCAGCACTGTTGAGTAATCTGTGTGTGGCCTTTTGTGATGTGAAAACAATCACTGGAGATGTGCAGAAGATCATAATGCATCACATTTTCCCTCCATCTGCCACACTGAGAAGGAATAAGCATTTAAAGGATCTAATCTCCTCTTCCTTTCTTCTCTTGCTATTGAAAAAAATCCCATGAGGAAAAAAACAAAAACTAAATGCAGTGAGACGACATTGCCTTACTCACAAACTCACACTCCTACATATTTTTATCTTGTTTGGAGGATTCCCAGAAGGGAGGGAAACAAGTAGAGTAACGGAGCAAAAGGATAAAAATGAAAAAGGACTGACAGGATTACACTGCTGCTTCCTCAAATAGACAACAGGTTTCTCAAACTGCAGGAACACCTACATACTCACAATCACTTTGACAAGCAAACATGAATAACTTACTGGAGAGTTTGTGTGTTTGTTGTGTATTTACAACTAAGAGCCTCGTGGTGGACTGGACAGGTTTTTGATCTTTTAAAAACTGTGGTTAATTGTGTGTTAATTATAGTTATACAAGGGTCATACACTTTTTGAGTGGTCAAATTCAATCACTTTAAGGACTTTCAAGGTCCATTTTCAAGCTTTTCCAGGACCTTACAACGGTTGTAAGTTGCATGTTTTAGATGAGTACTTACATGCTATAAGGGGTAATTTCACTCAACCATACCGACAGCGATGATTTTTTCACTTTTAACAACCAAAAGTACAGTTTGCTAATCTCAATATTCAATTTAGTATATTTTTTATTGAACATGTGATTATCTATATTCAGATTGCAAGAGAAATTCAGTAAGAATTTCAAGCATTTTCAAGCACTTTATCCAAAATCCAAGCACTTTTCAAACCTTGAAAATGCTTAAATTTGAATGTTGTATTTTCAAGGACCAGTACGAACCATGTAGGCTATATAAGTTAACCTTACTTAAAAAAACAGCCAAGATAGCTGGGGCTGCACAATTAATTTAAATTTTACCAAATTCCAATATGGGCTAGAGCAATAATAAATGTGTCTGAATTAAGTATTCTGGTGCATCAGAGATGTTTTGTTTGGTATATATCACACCAAAATCATTTCAATGAAAATTAGACTATATTCAAACAATAATCATTCATAGAATCATACAATTAATCCTAGCGCAATTGCAATATCAAATGAAATAATCACAATTAGATATGTTTTCCAAATCGTTCAGCCCTTGTCCCCAGCGAATCTCTGTAAAACACATTTATTCTGTCAGCATTTTCCTAAACGTTAACCCTTCCTGTTTGCTATGGTGTCATGTAAAGGCCAGACCACTGTTAAAGTTCATCTCAGATCTAACACAGATAACATCGTTCCTACACAGTCTGTGAACAGTGAACCCTCATACTTTTCCGCTTAAGAAGCACTTTTTGGATGGTATGCTTGTTTTGTTTAAAAACATCTTTAACATGATATTTATACCCTGTACTTGTAGTGTAGCTGTACTCATTTTGGAGCACAATTTTGGGCACACACGCAAAGCCTCAGACTTTTTCTAAGCATGAGAAGCTGTTTTTCTGCTGGGATTGTACAAAACAGACATATTTACAATGCGGAGAACTCGATTATGAACTGTCCAGACCCAGTTTTCTCAAATTAAAGACCACATCTTTCAGCTGGATGACTGGATTACACAAACACACAGAGGACTGAAGATTTTATGAGGAATTATTTGTTACAGTTTTGTGCAGATGGGTATATGTAAATCCCTGTGAAATAAATCTTAGTATACAAATTCTATTTAATTACTTGTTTATCTTTTTTTTTTTATCCCAAATGCAAAATTTCATAGATTTATTTGTTCAGATAAATCTTGAATCTAGAGTCCATTTTGGGATTATTATCACAAGTTGTTTGTATTTGTATTGTCTTCTTTGATCATTTTAACTGTTAAGTGCTAGCACTATGAAAAGTGCTAACCAGTAGAATAAATGTGTGTTATCCTAAAAACTGTTGTTTTCACGGTAAAAAATCGGCAGCTGTGGTTGCCAGAACTTTCCTGTAATAAATACGCTGCAACTTTTTCTAATAGTACGGTAAAATGATATTAGCACTTTTGATTTCACATTTAAGTTTTTTTTTTTTTAAAGATTATAGTTTACTGTTAAAAAATAAAAAAGAAAGAAACACTGTTCTGCCATACAATTGACAAGAAAATACTTAAAGATTTTATCATTAAATATTACAGTATATTTTTGTTAGAGATATGGTGTTTAGTACATTAAACAGTGAGAAAAAGTATTTTTACAAAACATAAATGCAAAAATTACAGTGATGGCATATGGCATGTATATATATATATATATTTTACAGTATATTTTTGTTACAATCAAGTTTTTTACAGTAGAGTAATGCATTTTTCCCCACAAAAAATGTAAAAAATACTGTTTTGGCTGATACATACACTTACAATGTTTCATTGTTACTGAAACTGAATCAACCCATTAATCATTTTACAGTCTTTTACTTAACGTAATGACTTCCAAACAAAAATGAAGGACACACAGGCTGTGAACCTCCATGGCAGCTTATGTAACTATAAAAAGATAATATCAGGTTAAATATATGACTACAGTCTGCTGGCCCAGCTGGTCCAGGTGAGGTAAGACCCCCACTTCCATCACACCTCCCACCTCCAATATAACCGAGGGAAAAACCCCAGCAGAGAGAAAGAGCTGACTCACACACTGCCTCCCATCACTGGACTCTAATTAAAAGACTGATAACACAGACCGTTTGGTGGATGCTTTAATCCAAAGATTCTTACAGCACCATGAGCACAAACATTTTTAGCCCTATGGGGATTGAACCCATGACCCAGACAGTGTTCGTGTCAAAGATAAAGCCCATTGAAGTACACAAGACATTAATAATTCACATACAGCTGCATTGTTTTTCCTTTTGAAGCGTTGGTGTCTAATAGTTTCATCCTAACTGAGCCTCTTGCACCAAAGGACAAACCCACTGAAGGCATTTAAAGTGTTTGGCCTATGTGTCTCACAATCCATTCCCCAGTTTCTGAAGAGAAGATTAAAGAAACACTGTTCATAGTTTTGTAACAGGACTCTCTGTTGCTCTGTAATGCCGTCTTGTGGATATTGTGAGCTGACTCCTCAAGCTTGACAGGAATCCCACCCATCAATGTAATTTGCTTCTGCATGCTGCCGTCTGGGCTCTTTTGTACTTGGACTATTTTTTCACAGCTAACGAGATTCAAGTGGAGCTCCATTTTAACAGAAATACATTGTGGAGGTTTTATTGATGCTCTTCTTCACAAAGACAAATTAAGTCAGGGGTCTCAAACTCAAATTACCTGGGGGCCGCTGGAGGCAGTATCAAAATGACCAAAAAATGACACAAAATTACTAAAAAGATTTTTTTTAAAAGACACAAAATGACCAAAAAAGACACAACATTACTAAAAAAAAAGACACAAAATGACGGAAAAAAACTAAATTACTTAAAAAAAAAGACTAAAAAAACACAAATTGACCCAAAAAAGACACAAAATGACCAAAAAAGACACAAAATGACAGAAAAACACAACATTACTTAAAAAAAGACACAAAATGACCCAAAACCAAAATAAAGACATAAAATTATTTTAAAAAGACACAAAATTACCAAAAGAAAGACACAAAATTACAAAAAAAGACACTAAATATCGTCACAAGGGCCACAATTGGCCTACGGGCCGCGAGTTTGAGACCCATGAATCAAGTGATCATAGATGAGTCTCCTGTTTAAGGATATTTCTCGTGTAACTCTTGGTATAAACAGAGTCTGGCATTGGTTCAGTAACTTTGATTACTGGCTTTCAAAGGCATTTTATTATGTTAGTGTGCACTGTAAAATGTTTGTAGAAATTACAGTAAAACACTGTCAAATTGCATCAGAAATAGGGCGTAAAAGACCAAACATTTAAATTTACAGTAGAAAACCCACTCACTGTAATTTTTACAGTGAAATTCTGGCAACCACAGCTGCCGGAATTTCACTGTAAATTAAACAGATTTTTTTTTGCTTGTCAATATTATGATACTAATGATTTAAAGCAAATTGCCATTAGAAACTAACACAATTTGGTTTGTTTTTCTCTGATGTAATTAATGTTTTAAATTATTCTTAATTGATATTCTTATTATATTGCTTTCAAACATATTTTCCAGCTTTAGATAAAAACAAGATACAAAAACTAGCTCTTACAGTACCCTAACTTAAGATCTTCTAGGTGAATATTTATGTCAGTAATTGAGAGTTTTGTTCTAATTACCTTTTTGAGCTTCAAAAGGTTACAAGTTATCAGAATCAGAATCAGAAATACTTTATTGATCCCTGGGGGAGGGGATTGCTTAAGAAAAAATGAACAGGAGCTACTACAAAACAGGCAGCATGCAGGTTACGCATGCACCCTATACACTGCAAAAGGGGTGTCTAAAAACAAGTTTAAAAGAAAAAAGAAAATCTAAAGTTTTTTTTATCTTGGTGAGAAACAAATTATTGTCAGTGCACTCTGCTCGGGCCATTTCATCGCTGCTTGCAGCTTTAATTAACTTGTTTTAAGAGTTAATTTCTTATTTTAAGTGTTCAACATGCTTATTTATATGTAAGAATCTCAATTTAAGAAACCTTGTCAAGTGAAATTATCTGTCCATGCAGCAAGATAATTTCCCTCAGATTTAGTGTTTTTATCTTGTTTTTAGACACACCTTTTTTGCAATGTAGGTTCAAGTGCATGAAAACAAATGGATTAAATAAAAAAATCTATATTCAGGCCAATTTTTTTTTGGAGTATTTATCACAGATTTTGCATGCTTACAGTATCTATCTCTAGCTTTGGAAGCCCGTTTCAACAACTCAGCTGTTTTGGGTCATTTTTCGGGGTCCTCCCCCTTTGAGTTTGACACTGTGAAGTGGATATCTCTCCACTGTGACTGTGTGTTGGCTTCTCCAAGGAAGACAAGCAGCTTTTGGCCAGCTGTCCCCTGCAGGCACTGGGTAGCTTGTTGCTCTGCCTCCTCACCCCGCTCTGACAGGCTCTACTTTCCTCAGATAAAAATAGATAACGATGCTAACAGATGCACCAGCCGCTGTCTATCTATCTGGGCTCACACACACACACACACACACACACACACACACACGTACACACACACATACACTATTTTACCTATTCTTAAGCCCTGAACATTCTGGACGCAATATAAAAGAGATTAGGTGAGACAATGAGCAGTGCATTCTGAAAAGATCAAACTATGATCACGTAATGTAGGTTAGATTTCAGAGCTCACACGAGATTAAAGAAATCAATTACCAAGTTTAAAGAGAGCAACTAATAAGCGGGTCATGGCACATTCAGGGCACCGCAAAAATAGTCAACTATATACAGAAGCGGGGCTTGGCTCCGAGAACTGCAACTGCAGATTTGACTTAAATATCCATTGCCAGAAAAGCAAAAGTGACACAAGTGAAGTGAAACCAGAAGACACTGATAGAGCAATGAAGTTGATGCTAGAATATCAATAGTTGACTCGTGTAGAGTAGACATTAATTGCTTCTCTTCAGCAAAAAAATGCATTTCTTCCCTCACTGTTCTCATAACCTCTCATATCCTACAACTCCTGCCCAGCAGCCGGTGCAGGTTTCCCAAAAAGGAAAGTAAGCAGGACTCACCGTTCGCAGGAACTGAATCTCCTCCTCTCCCTCTCCCCCTTCTGCCATCCTTCGCCGAGGGTTATTCGCAGCTCCTCGGGAGAAAAGACAAAATCCTTCTGTTCAGGATTTGGATTTTTTTATCTCCTTTTGCTATGTCCCTCCCTCTCGCACTCCACGCTGCACCTCTCTACTTCCTCTCTTATTGCTGTACCCCTCTCTCTCTCTCTCTCTCTCTCTCTCACACACTCTCTCAGTGTCTCTGGCTCTCAGTGCTGGTGTGTGTGGGTGTGCTGGAGGACAGCATGGGTCCTGTGGCTCTCACGGTGTGGTGAGAGAGAGTGACGGGAGGGGAGGCTCTCCCCGGCTTCTCTCTCCTCTCCACTTGCATCCCCCAACCGCAGATGAGGGAGGGAGGGGAGGAGGGGGGGAGGGAGGGGAGGGAGGGAGGGGCAGGCACCTTGTTACACATTTACACGGCTCCCATCCCACCGTGCCGCCATGTTTGTAGAAGTGGGCCACTCCTTCACACAGGCTGACCCCCTCCAACAGACACACATCACCCTCCCCTCCCTCCACATGTCTGAGGCTATAAAAGGAAAAAGGGGGTGAGGACTAGCCTCTGGGGAGCGTGCAGTAAGAAGAACAGATGCACACACACAAACACACACCTTAAACCAGGGGTCTCAAACTCAAATTACCTGGGGGCCACTGGCGGCAGTATCAAAATGACCAAAAAAAAAAGACACAAAATGATTAAAAGAAGACACAAAATGACAGAAAAAAAAATAAATTACTTTAAAAAAGACACAAAATGATCAAAAAAAGCACACAAAATGACAAAAGAAGACACAAAATGACCAAAAAAAGACACAAAATGACAAAAGAAGACACAGAATTACCAAAAAAGACACAAAGTTATTTAAAAAAAGACACAAAATGACCCAAAAACAACACAAAATGACAGAAAAAACACACAAAATTACCAAAAAAGACACAAAATTATTTTAAAAAAGACACAAAATTATTTTAAAAAGACACAAAATTATTTTTAAAAAGACAAAAAATTATTTTTTTGAAAAGACACAAAATTACCAAAAAAAGTAATTAAAGGGACCTTCCGCACACAACACGGTAAAGGGCCATTCATATAAAACTCACATTAAACTTTCATATCAAGGTGGGGGCCACAAAATATCATCACGAGGGCCGTGAGTTTGAGACCCCTGCCTTAAACTCTTCAAAGTGAATAAATCAGCTGCACTGTATAAATACCGCTTCAGAATTAGGTGTGTTAACGCTGTGTTAGCTGCTCTGCATACCAAGGGAAGATATCTGGGAGAATTAAACACCTGAATCAGCTGACAGTCAGCTGATGGAGCTGTGTCAGTTTCAGTCAGATCTTAGAGTCAGATTTTCCTTTATTTTCATAGTAGTAGGGCTGGGGGATATGGGCCAAAAGTCATATCCCAATATATTGAGGCTGGATATTGAGATAAATTCGCTTAAAATAAGAAATTAACTCTTAAAACAAGATAAATTAAAGCTGCAAGCAGCGATGAACTGGCCCGAGCAGAGTGACCTGACAATTATTTGCAAAAAAACTTTAGATTTAGAAGTGTTAGATAATTTCTCTTGTTTAAAGAGTTAATTTCTTATTTTAAGCATTCAACATGCTTATTTCTAGATTTAACAATCTTATTTCAAGAAATCTCATCAAGTGAAATTATCTGTCCATGCAGCAAGATCATTTCCCTCAGATTTAGTGTTTTTATCTGGTTTTTAGACACCTTTTTTTTTTTTGCAGTGTGGTGATTTTAAAAAATATATTTTTTCATGCTTAATTACTTATTTCCAAGAAACTTTTCTGTGAAACACAATATTTAACATGGTGCTTTGTGGAGTTTTCCACATCTGTCGATTAAATCAACTCACTGACTAGTCAACAAGATCTCAACATATGAAGGTTTATGTCTAATTTTTTTAATTGAGGAATTCTTGCCATCATCGTTTTTTCTTAACACTTCAAAAATTAAATTCAAATACAAAACACGAATACAGAAATCTGTAACTGTCAAGTTGCAATGTGTTCAAGACTCTTTTATCTATGATCAAGAATTAGAATCAGCATCAGAAAATATGCTAAACGCCTAAAGTTTCTTCCAATTATTTATGTTGTCTGAACAAGAGTTTAAAAACCAAAGGGAATAACTGAATAATTTAATAATGATATAATAAAAGATGCAGAACTTTGCATTAGAAGAGGCCAATGTTTGATACTTCTGCTTGATATATAACCTTAAAGGTAAACCGAAAATTAAATTGGTTGTTGATTAATTTCCAGTTGATTATACACAAATAATTAATTATAATTTCCACTTACTTTAGTTATTATTCATTGTGTTTACCGCGTAATTCTTGGCACATTCAGTGCAGTGGAAATGCTTTCTTACAGTCGAATCAATAATGATGATTTGTCTGACATTATATCAGGCTTTTAATTAGCTTTGTGCTCTTTTACACTTTCCAATAATATTTTAGATTTTATGCTTCAGTGTTAAAGTAGCAAAGGTCTTTAGCTGTACTAAGAACTGCAATTTGTGTTATTGTTTTTTTATTAACTGTGGAAAAATCCCTGTCAACAGTGCCCAGACTTTTTGTAGTCATGCACGAAAAATCTTTGCAGTGATTTAAAAGGGATGAACCTGTTCTGTGTCTTAACGACTGGGCACAAAAAGGTCATTACACTGAGACATTAAGGTGGCATAAGGAAATTATCCATATCCTCTATTTTAAATTTTAGGTTTTAATGTAACAATGTCTGTAAAGCAGCAATTCCATCCTTTCTTATTTTGAGGGGTTATGTGGTATGAACAGTGCAGAAAATGTATTTAATCTTCATAACTGATTATTTGCAGAAGTCATTTATCAAGCCAAAATGCCTAAAACATTTCCTGATAGTAGTTTCTTTTATGGGAGGATTTGCTGCTCATCTCTGCTATATATTAGTGTAAATTTAATATATTTGGGTACTGGACTGTCATCTTGGAGATAGGAAATGATGATGGGCATTTTCAGTATATTCTGTCATTTTAGAGCATAAACATCCAATTCAATTTAACTGAATTTTAAAGATGCACATCCAGTTTTCCTGTCAGTCTCCCTGCAGCCTGAATAACATCCAGGTCTTATCAAAGTCTTATTTTAGCTCTGAAAATATCTATCTATACCTTGTCACAAAATTGCAAATAGATTAGGGCTGCAACTAAGGATTATTTCCATTATCGATGAATCTGTCGATTATTTAAACGATTAATCGATCAGTTGTTTGGTCAATAAATTGTTGAAAAATATCAATCAGTGTTTCCCAAACCACAAGATGACGTCCTCAAATCTCTTGTTTTGCCCACAAACCAAAGAGATATTCAGTTTATTGTCATAAAGGAACACTGATTGATATTTTTCAACATTTTATTGACCAAACAACTAATCGATTAATCGTTTAAATAATCAACAGATTCATCGATAATGGAAATAATCATTAGTTGTAGCCCTAGTATATATAGATATTTTCAGAGCTAAAATAAGACTTTAATAAGAGCTGGATTTTATTCAGGCTGCAGATAGACTGACAGGAAAGCTGGATGTGCATCTTTAAAATTCAGTTAAATTAAATTGGATGTTTGGTCTCTAAAATGACAGAATATACTGAAAATGCCCATCATAATTTCCTATCCCCAAGGTGACAGTCCAGTACCCAAATATATTAAATTTACACTAATATATAGCAGAGATGAGCAGCAAATCCTCACATATAAGAAACTACTATCAGGAAATGTTTTAGGCATTTTGGCTTGATAAATGACTTCTACAAATAATCAGTTATGAAGATGAACAAGCTCTAATCCATACCTTGTCACAAAATTGCAAATAGATTTTTATTATAACACATTATACCAGAAAATTATCCCTGCAGAGTAAAACAAATGAGATCTCCTGTGAATATTATCAGCTCTGCCTGGACCTGGACAGCCTGTACCCCAGAGAGAAACCGTGTCAGTGGCAGGCAGGCACACCCCTCTTGGTCAAAGCAGGCAGCAGGGATGCACCAGACAGAAAAGCTGGAAGTCTGAGCGGAAAAAAGCGCATCAGACAGAAACGGTGACCATCCTCCATACAGTGCACAAAACACACACACACACACACACACACACACACACACACACACACAACCTTACCTCCTCAGTCTCCATCTGGCATCCTTCAGCATGCTCTCCTTCTCGCCCATCTCCCGCTGCAACAGCAGCTGGCAGCGGATAAAGATGTTTTGGGACGCTGCTGCTCGCCGGGATACAACTCCGTCCAGGCAGGCAGGCAGCGGGTGAAACGGACAGGAGGAGGAGAGGAGGAGGAGAGGAGGAGGAGAGGAGGAGGAGGAGGAGGAGGAGGTGACACGCAACTGAAGCAGAAGTAACTTGAATTCTGGGAGTATGAGTCCTGATTCAGAAGTCACCTGCTGTTGCCTGTTTTTTTCTGCCAACTCACGAATCCGCCTCCATGAAGGTGCAGTTGCGTTGCCGCGCCTGAAGGTGGCGACATGGTAACGAGAATTAAACTGCGAATATCTGTACATTTATATTCAATTCTGACTTCAAAATGATCAATCAAAGGTCAAGGTAGCATTCCGGTTTGACAAAGTAAGCACATGATGATGGTTTGATGCAATGATTATACTGCTGAAGTCTTAAATTGTGATTAAACAGACGGAGGGAAAATAAATGATATCTCCATAGTAACGCATATTTACAATGGGCTGGCTCAGGGATGGGCAACTGGAGGCCCGGGGGCCACATACGACCTGCACCCTCACTTGAAGTGGCCCTCAGTACAACTACATGCATTTGAGCATGAAATCTTTTAAGTGCAGTGTAAAAATGCACAAAATTACTTCTTGCAATTAATGTTGGTCTGCTGTTCTTGCACTAAAAAAATGAATAACAGTAAGTGGTTAATTTTTATTTGCTTCAAACCTTTTGTATTCCTATTTATACTGTTATACATGCATTTGAGCATGAAATATGTGAAGTTACTGCACTGTAAACATATTTAAAATGGCAGTTTCATCATATATGGTGAAGTGCACGCTCCTATATGTGGCCCTGTGGTAGTGTTGATGAAAATTGTGGCCCCCTGCAGCATTTAAGTTGCCCATCCCTGGGCTAGCTAGTTAACGGTAGCTAACTGTTACTTTGCTCCCAACGACACAAAGTTAATGAACTTTACACATTAAAAACAAGTAACATTCTTTACAAATATATGAACTCTACGCTAATTTAACCGTCACCTCCCCCAACGTCCTGATTTAACACTGTTAACACCTAACTTAACAACAAAGAGCCCCGTAAGTTACCGTTTACTTAATTTTTCGATACCTTCAATTTAAGACTTCCATTTGTACAAAAACTATCAAAATAAAAGCCTCAAGGCCCAAACTAAACACAATAGTAACAAAACAAATCAAGACTTACAGTGGACATTTAAAAGCTAAAATGTAATTGTTGGGTTGAAGAATTTAAAAAAAATTGGCCTTTCTTCTTTCTCAGCATGTGTCAAATGTCTTTAGATTTACCAGCTGAGTTGATTGCAACTCTTCCTGTTTTACAGACCTATTGCTCAAGATTACAGTAATATTACCAAATTGCCAGGAAATAGCATACATTTTTTTTCTTCTGTGACATTTCCATGTTCCCTGTTTAAGTCAATGATCTGCTTTCTAATGCAAAACCAAGTGCACTTTTGGACTGGGCGTGCATTGACTGCAGGATTCCTGCTTGGTGCATCTTTCCCTGCTTTTGAATGCCATATCGCCTACTCTCTCTGCCAGCCAGCCAGCTTCCTGCAGCAAAGAAGCCACCTCTGCAGACTTGGGGACATTAATGTCCCCTGTTTGGTCGCCTCTTCCTCTTGGTGTGTTAAAACAAGGATGCCTTTGAGTCTCCCTGTCCAGCTGCACAGCCACATTCACAAGCACAAACACTACCTCCCTGTGTAATCACTTGCTGCCCTGAGAAATGACAGAGGGAGTTAAAAAAAAAAAAAAGAAGAAGAAAAGGAAAAACTCAGGGTGATAGACGTGATTTGGGGGACAATGGAGACCCTGGATGAACAAATCTACAAGGGAGACATGTGTCAGGATTCAACAATGTTATCAGACGTGTAATGATTTCTTTTCAGGAACTGATTCTTTGCCAAGTTCAGGCGATGCCCCAGAAAACTGCATCAAAAAGTGACATTGAGGCGTGGCCTATTTCTTTCTGTGTAGATGCTCTGAAAAAAGAACCGCAGATGTCGCTTCCTGGAGTACACTGATGGTGCTCAGATGATTGCTCATCACTATCTCCCTCTAACTCTCCTCCTCCTTCCTCTATGGGTACTGCATTTGTGTTCACTATTCTCTCTCTCTCTCTCCTCTCCCCTCCCCCTTGGGCATGCACACACATACACACGCAAACACACACACACAGAAACTGATGTGAGTTCCCCTATCTGTCAGAGCCAGTTCCTCCATTTAAGATGCTGACTTGTTTATGTTCAAGGGACAAGTGAATGACTTTTGCGAGCTCTTGCAGTCTACTTTTAAACTTGTTTGAGCTTTTTTCTTTTAGCATGTCTGCTTTGTTGCAGGCAACGGGAGCATGAAGACTGTTTTATCGCCGATTTGTGGTTGCTAGATATCTTCAGATTGCAGATAGAGAGAGAGGGAGGCTGACTGACTGACACAGAGAGGTTTGATAAGCAGGGTTTAGGCGTGGAGTTTAGTCTACTTGATGAGTGTTGGGTGGGCAGCCCTCAGCCCCAGCAGCTCTCCGTCCTGTGCCCGCGCTTGCTGTCCTGGGTGCATAAACACAGAGGACACAGAGGAGGAGGAGGAGCAGGGTCAACCATGGAGCTGTAGGGACACGCTCAGATGCCCAAGCGGATCACCAGTGGAGGAGGAGTGCCGCTGAGGAGAAGAGCTCTGCAATGAACAAGACCAAGAGGTAATTAAAAAAGAAAAGAAGAAAGAGAGTGAAGCAAAACTGAGAGTCTGGTGCAGTCAGACGCACTTGCAACTCGGTTTCTTTACAAGTGTAAGTCTAAGTATGTGTCAGCAGGGAGTGTTTGGTTTGCAGCAGAGATGTGTGAACCTTGAGGTTATGAGATACAGTGTGGTTTGTGCAAAGGCTCTTGACAAGTGAAACGAGGGCAGTAAGTTTTATTTTCTGCATGGTGCTTGTGTGTGTGTGTGTGTGTGTGTGTGTGTGTGTGTGTGTGTGTGTGTGTGTGCGTGTGTGCGTGTGTGTGTGTGTTTTCTGCCACTTATTTGAAACTAGACAGCATGCAGTGGAGAAAGAGGCTTTGCATTAAAAAAAAGAGTTTGCATACAGACAAACATACACACGGTCACAGCTAATGTGTTTGACCTGCATATCAGAGAATATCAACATCTTAAATATTTTGTGTGTACTGCACACAAGGGAGCTCTGACAATCAACAGTTGTGCATGCCTGTCGCGCGCTGCCTGCTCACCTTTCCATGGAACTGTGTTTTCTGCTTTTTTTTCTGCCCTCGTCATCCGCATTTACATGTCAGTTCAGTGATGTTTTTTGCATTAGATCTCAGATACTGATGATAACATTGCATGTTTAGTAGCCTGTGTTTCAGTGGTATTTTTTTTTGACTGATGTAGTTGTGACCGCAGCTCTTATCAGATTCCCTGGAATTAAAGGGTTGGGTGTCGAATGTTAAGGTAGTCAGATGTGTGGTATGTGTGACTGACCCACCTGAGTTTAAGGTGGAATGACAGATTGGACACAATATTGTGCTTCCCCTTCACGGGGGAGGTTATCTTACAGCTTTTTATAATTGCAAACCAAATTTCTCAATAAAAAGTTCAGTTTTTCACAACATAAATTAATGTTGACTAAACTGTGGGTCACTTTTAACTAACTGTACATTGAAAACTTTAAGCAGCAACATGAAATGACTGACATTAGACTACAATATGCTACATCGATATCTAATAAGAAATGTAATAAATACAAATTAAAGATAACAAATCCCCAAATACAAGCACTTATTCCTTGATTAACTCTATGAAAGACTTGATTGATGCAGAATCCATAAAAAATGATCATGAGGAAGGAAAGTTTATGACCACTAGCCTTTTAATCAGATGTCCCCATAGGATGCAATGAAAGCTGGATGTCTGGACATCCCTATCATAAGATTGCCAGGGATGGATCAGGAAGAAGAAGACAGGGGTTTCTATTTCTGAAGCTATCCTATACAAGTATGTACGCTATATTTTTGCACTGCATAGATGGAATTACTTTAGTGTCATGTAGTGAACATTCAAAATTTGCAACATAAAGTCCCCACTGAAGCATGTTGCAGCATTGTGGATTAATTTATTTGATATATGCAAGTAGCACAATCCATGCAATATAAGGTACAATATAATATAAATATAAGGTCATCATATTTGTTGTAATGGGGGGAAAAAAGGAAGACAATAGTGATATTTTGTAATGCGACTTGTTTTTAGGTTCTTGCATGATGAGTGACTACTGTTGCATTAGTGCATTTTTAATGTGAGATTAAATGTTATGCTGTTTTGCATCTCAGTAAAGAGAACAGTTTGAAAAAGTGAACTCAAAGAAAAGATTTACTGTAAAAAAAAAAATGAAATAAAAGAGCTGTAGTTTAATACATTTTTGGATTTTGTTAATGTGCACAAATGATTAAAAAGGTAAATAAATACATTTATTGTATATGAGACTAATCTTTTAAGTACAAATAGATATATACATAAAAATGAAACAAACATGCCATCTAAAAAACAAATAGAGGATACAGATTATGTGTGTTTGTGTCAGAAAGAAAGAAAGAAAGAAAGAAAGAAAGAAAGAAAGAAAGAAAGAAAGAAAGAAAGAAAGAAAGAAAGAAATAGAAAAAGTATGCATTGGTACCGATGGTGTGTGTGGTTGCACAGGTATAACTTCATTGTCAAACAGATTCAGTCCTGCACAGTATATAGTTTTTGAATATTTTCTGCAATTTTTCACGATGCAAACAATTGTTGGTACAGTGGCTTTATTGTTGCACCAAATGGATGAATGGCTCAGTGCAGAAGATGCAGAGGGAACAAGAACGCAGGTTGTGAGAGGAGAGAGAGAGAGAGAGTGGGAGCAAAAGAGCAGCTTACAAACAAGGCCTTCAAAGGGCCTTGGCTTCAATTAATCAATTAAGGAAAGAAAGAGAGGAATTTGCATATCCCCCCGCCAGTGTGAGAGCGAGAGAGGGAGAAAGAGGAAGGGGGGGGGGGGGGGGGGGGGGGGGGGGGGGGGGGTGACTGGATCTGCAGCCAGGAGTCTTGACACGGATGGGAAAGGGAGTGAGAGGGGGATTTCCAAAGAAAAAAAAGAGGAGAAGCTGTTTCCTGAATGGCTTGAATAGAGCAAGGATGAAGGAAGAGGAAAAAAGTAGGAGAAGGAGTAGTCAGTGAGGAAAAGGAGGTGTGGAAGGTCTTCCTAAAACCAAATCAGTGATATGATGGACCAAGAGCCATTCATTTATAGTCAGTAAAGAGACTACTTAGGGCTTTGTCCTCATCGTCATTCACACAAGGATTCACTGTCAAGTTTGGGCAGTGAAGTATTTCCCTGGATGCTCTGGTAAATAATATAGAGGGGGACTCTTAGGAAAAGGTGGATGCAAATGCCCAAACAGAAGCTCCTATTGTGTTCAGATTTGCATGGGAGCACATCACACGCTGACTATTTACCAACAGCTCTCTGTCTCTTGAGCTGACCAGGCTCATTACACAGAAAAGATCCCAATGTGCAATGTGCAGTGTGTGCTACCTGCTCAGCACTCTGGGGGAAATTCCCTCACAGACGTCATGACATCAATAACATTTCCCCATCAGCACTTCTGTTTGTAGTAGCTTGCATGTCTCCTCATATGTGACAGACGGAGCTGGATTCACTCTGAGTCAAAGACAGAGATGACAAGTTGTAAAGGGCAATGAGATAAGAAAGCCATTGATCAGAAGTCAAATGTATGACAACAAATTAATCACACTGCAAAAAAGGTGTGTCTAAAAACAAGATTAAAAACACTAAATCTGAGGGAAATGATCTTGACAGATGACAGATAATTTCACTTGACAAGATTTCTTAAATTAAGATTGTTAAATCTAGAAATAAGCATGTTGTACGCTTAAAATAAGAAAATAACTCTTAAAACAAGATAAATTAAAGCTGCAAGCAGCAATGAACTGGCCCAAGCAGAGTGCACTGACAATTATTTGTTTCTCACCAAGATAAAAAAAAAAAACCTTTAAGATTTAGAAGTGTTAATTTATCTTGTTTCACTTCATAAAGGGCACTTCAGACATCAATCAGATGCTCAAGCATATGGCATCATATAAGCTAGAAGACTGTGGGAATAAATTAATATGTCATGATATTTTGCTGGGAAGTGAATGTAATAATGCTCAAAAAGTCAGTCAAAATTTTAGTACAGAAAAAAAACTGACAAGGCCTGAGGACTGAGTCACTTGACCTCTGACCTCAATATACTGGAATGAAGATAGGCTCAATACACTGCAAAAAAGGTGTGTCTAAAAACAAGATAAAAACATTTAATCAGAGGGAAATGATCTTGCTGCATGAACAGATAATTTCTCTTGACAAGATTTGTTAAAATAAGCATGTTGTATGTACACTTAAAATAAGAAATTAACTCTTAAAACAAAGCTGCAGGCAGCGATGAACATGATTTGTTTACCAAGATAATAAAAAACTTTAGATTTAGAAGTGTTAGATAATTTATCTTGTTTTAAGAGTTCATTTCTTATTTTAAGCATTCAACATGCTTATTTCTAGATTTATTAATCTTTATTTAAGAAATCTTGTCAAGTGAAATTATCTGTCCGTGAAGCAAGATCATTTCCCTCAGATTTACTGTTTTTATCTTGTTTTTACACACCTTTTTTGCAGTGTGGAATAAAGATAGGCTCAATGGGTACCCTCAAGTCTCCCCTTTACCTTTATGCTGATCTGTTCTGCACGTTTTGCTGCAAAAAAAACAAGATCGCAATGGCCAAAATGTCAAACTCAAGGTCCAAAACCACAGTCCAAAGACCAATGGGTGACATCACAGCAGCCTGTGCCCCCACATCTACATACTGTTAAATCCTAGATACTGGCCCTTTAAACTTAATGTGAAATTTCTGAAAATGAGCTAAATGCAGTGGCACTGTTGTTGGATGAAAACCACTTTAAGGAGCTTATGAAAACAACACGCCTTAAGCGCCATAATCCTTTTTGACATTGTTTACTGGTTGGCTTATTCTCACAACTAACAGAGAGGTCAGGTAAAATCTATATTATTAAAAAAAAACAAAAAAACAAATTACAAATAAGCCCAACAATAAGCTTTACACTCTTGACAGAAAAAACAAAGGATAGATAGTCTTAGGATAGAGACACATTGTAAACTTTCAATTTATCTTAAGGCATGGGTCTCAAACTCACGGCCCGTGGGCCAATTGCGGCCCTCGTGACAATATTTTGTGGCCCCCACCTTGATATGAAAGTTTAATGTGAGTTTAATATGAATGGCACTTTACCATGTTGTGTGTGGAAGGTCCATTTAATTACTTTTTTTTGATAATTTTGTGGCTTTTTTTTTGTAATTTTGTGTCTTTTTTTAAATAATTGTGTCTTTTTTAATAATGTTGTGTCTTTTTTTTGGGTCATTTTGTTTCTTTTTTAAGTAATTTAGTTTTTTTCTGTCATTTTGTGTCTTTTTTTGTAATTTTGTGTCTTTTTTTGTAATTTTGTGTCTTTTTTGGGTCATTTTGTGTCTTTTTAAAGTAATTTAGTGTTTTTTTCAGTCATTTTGTGTCTTTTTTGGTCATTTTGTGTCTTCTTTTTGGGGTCATTTTGTGTCTTTTTTTAGTAATTTTGTGTCTTTTTTTGGTCATTTTGATACTGCCTCCAGCGGCCCCCAGGTAATTTGAGTTTGAGACCCCTGTCTTAAGGGAAAGAAAATCACAAAGCATGTGATGAGAGATATAAGAGTGTAATAGTTGGCTGAGCTTAAGATAAAATGAACCCAATCACCTGCATGTGTTGTGAGGCACACTCTCAGTGGTACATGCTGTTCTATGTTTAGTGTTATTGTTTTGAATTCAGCAGCCAGTCGGTGTAATGAGGCAAAGAGGAGGAGAGGAGGAGGAGGAGAAGAGGTGGAGTTTTTTTGCACGGCAGGTTTCCAAACCAGCCTCCTGGAGCTGGACTAGCAGATGGAGTTGTCACTGACATCCCACCCCCATCAGGGTTTCTGAATCCAGGCATGACTGAGGGGGACCTGTGTGGTGTGATAACTGTGACAGGCTGCATGAAACAGCACATACAGAGCAGCTTGTGGTATAAATAGATAATGAATGTCACCACGTACGCCTGTATGAAAATGTGCATCCATGAGTGTCCATCCATGTGTTGTACCTAAAGCAAACGATTAAGTGTGACTGAAGTGAGTGTGGATGCATGTGTATGTTCAGTTATGCATTATAAGTGTGTATGTGTGTGTATGTGAGTGGGCTGGGGAAATGAGCCACGCACACACACACACAAACACACTGTAACCAGAAGGGGATGCAGGTCTGGTCATTCAGGGAACTTGTCACCAGTTCTCTGAACTCAGAGTTTCCTGGTATTATCATGACATTAGCTGCAGTATAGAGACGACAGTTTCACAGCGTTACATGACACACACTGTTTTTATCGATATGCAAAGGACAAAAAAAACACTCAAGCACTGAAACAACACTGAAAATGTTACCATGTTTTTAAAAAAAGGAGGCACACACAATGATCAGGTTTCTTTTAAATGTTGGTTTCATTTCAAATTTGCCAGGAAGATTGTGGATGAAGCGTTATCCCATAACTCTCAAACTGCAAAACTGAAGCATGAATACCATATTAACTCTAACGCTTTAACGCTATTTTGTCCATTTTTGAATCTTTTCATGTCTTTTCGTGTCTTTGTAAGTAATTTTGCGTCTTTTTTGGTCATTTTGTGTCTTTTTTTAGTCATATTCGACTCATAGTCAACCTTGTCTCCAGTTTTACTTGGTATATCATCATCAAACTGAATATAATATATATAAAGTATGAAAAGGGTCCGTTACTTATTATTGTGAAATACAGAGTGAGTAATAACTCCATGTTAACATTAACAGAAACAAAGTGTTGCACCCTGACCTTCATTGGTTAAAAGTCTTTTGCACCTCTGACCACACTCAACATCAATCTAGCTTCATTCTGATGCCCCTAAATCAGGGATGGGCAACTGGAGGCCCGGGGGCCGCATACGGCCTGCACCCTCACTTGAAGTGGCCCTCAGTACAACTACATGCATTTGAGCACGAAATCTTAAAAGTGAAGTGTAAAAATGCACAAAATTACTTCTTGCAATTAATGTTGGTCTGTTTTTGCACTGAAAAAAAATCGCACTATGTGGTTATTTTTTATTTGTTTCAAACCTTTTGTATTCCTATGTATACTGTTATACATGCATTTGAGCATGAAATATGTTAAGTTACTGCACTGTGAACATATTTAAAATTGCAGTTTCATCATATCTGGTTCAGTGCACGGTCCTATATGTGGCCCTGTGGTAGTGTCCATGAAAAATTGTGGCCCCCTCCATCATTTAAGCTGCCCATCCCTGGGCTAATGTATGCAGCTCTTAGGCACCTCCAGTGGATCCCTGTTAGTTTGTCAAAAAATGATATGGAAGTGATTAATGGTTATTTGTTGACATTTACATTTTTATTTATCATTGTTAAATGCCTGTATAGATTATTACATTCTTCACTTGTGTGCACAGCTATTCTTTTTATGTTTTCCGAGCTACGATAGCTATAGATTCAAAATCAAAATCAAAATAGAAGTCTCAAATGAAATGGACAGATTTGTCCAGCTTTTGTCCAGCTTTGTCCAGCTTTTCTCCAAAATATTTTTTATTTTATTTTCAGTTTTTAACACTTTGACATACAGCCTTTACATTCATGTATCTTCATTCGACTTCCATATTCTAAGATAGCTGCATTTACTTAGATTCACAAAATAAAAACAAACAGTACATAACACTTTGAACAGATATGCTCCTCCTGTTGAAGAAAATGGTAATCTATATACAATTGAGTATCGTTTGTAATTGGTGTAAATTGGTGTAAAGAAAAGCAATATGAATCTGACAAGATCAGAATCTGCAATGTCCACAAAAACTAGTTATCCACTTCTTCGTCCGTTAGATCTAAGTCTGTAATGTAGTTGATGAAAGGGCTCTCAAATACATGCTGTTTACCTTTAATATGTAACTTACTCTATTTGTGCAGCTTTTACTGCCAATGCTGCAGGCTTACTGGTACACTATGATTCATCTGCAGTAAGAAGCAGGCAAATACCTTCATTATAAGGCTCAAATATGTTCTGTGACTTTTTTTTTTTGCTATTTTGATAATTGATTAAAATATTGCTGAGCCCTGCAATAGCCAAACGTGTGTTCTGCCATTTAAGCTAAGGGAAACACAATTAGCATCATGATGAACATAAAGCAAAGGAGTTCAATAGACATAAGGTTTTCTTCCAATATAGATTGTTTTTAGAAATCTCAAGAGATAAAAGAAAAAACATAAAAAATAAACAAATTAGTGTGGCAGATATTTTTCATTTCCCAGTGTCCTAGTCCAGTGGTTCTCAACCTTTTTTCAGTGATGTTCCCCCTGTGAAATATTTTTTCAGCCAAGTACCCTCTAACCAGGGCAAAGCATTTTTGGTTGGAAAAAAAAAACAACTTAAAAACAAAGCGCTGTGCCATCAATGTCTAATTTATTAAACTTTGGAACTGATAAACACACACAAAATTAAAATATTTGAAAAAAAAAACACTTTTTCAAACATTTTAAATGTTAATAAACATAAAATGACTAAATTTATTGCAAATATTTCTCATCACTAAAATGTAGTGATTCAAACTAATGTAGTAAAAACAGTGAGCATAACCATTTAAAACTATAAAAATGAACCATTTAAAACTCCATAAATGTGCAAAACACTGCTCATTTGTAGTGGTCTCTCTTTAGAAAAAAAAAGAACGAAATAAATAAATAATGTAGTTAAATATAAATAAAGTGCACATAAAAATAATTACCAACATAAAGTGTACTCTTTTGGGATCATAGTAAAGATCTGTTCTCAAATTTTTTTTTAAATAAAAGCAGAAATTGCTTAAAAAATAAAAATAAAAGTATTTATCGTCTTAAAATATCTTTTTAAGAATCAAAAAGAAGACTAACATCTTAACATTACAAACTGTCAACACTGAATATTGCATTGTTGCACTGAACTGAGTGTTTTTTCACCTTGTGTAACGGTTGTCAAGGACCTCAACAACCGTTACACAATGGTGACAACACTGAAAGTATACAGCATTGATACATATATAGATTTTATTGTCAACACTAAACGTTACTCAGCAACCACACAAGCCTGCGTACATGTGGCCCAGTTCTTCTAGTAAGCAGACCTTTGTCTCCTCCATCCTGGAAATAACTTTCAGTAAATAATATCTTCTGCCACAGTATATACCACAATGGTTGCGGATCTTTAGTGAATATGTACGCATGCTGAAGCGAAATAGTTTCATGAGGAAATACTGAAGAATGACAATGGCGAGCAAACCAATGTTGGTGTAGACGTGACATATTTACTACTGACTTCAAATGTTACGTAATACTGTACTTTCCTCAGGCTGACTACTTCTTAGGGTATGCTGTAACTACTGATAGAAAGCATGCATTAATACGACAATGGCCAGAAATAATTTAGCTTTTAACTCTATGGAGTTTTGGGCTATTGTGTCCATTTTTGAATCCTTTTCATCCTGCCTGTATACACCACTTAAAAATGTTTAAATGCCATGTTGGTATTTATTTTTTCAGCACAACCTCACCTATATGACCTGATAATAATTGATTTTTTATTCTGACTTACTGGATCAACATTTTGAACCAAAAGGAAACAAAGAAAAAAACAACATAAATGTGATCTTGTGATTGTGTGTGGTCCTGTCATCAACTCTGGTTTTTATTCTAGTGGGACTCTATTTTATTTGTGTCTTGTGTGTTTAGCGTAACAATTTTGGTCATTTTGTGTCTTTTCTTTGTCATTTTGTGTCTTTTTGTGTCTTTTTCTGGTCATTTTGTGTCTTTTTTTAGTCATTTTGTGTCTTTTGGGGTTTTTTTTTGTCATTTTGTCTATTTTTTTTAGTAATTTTGTGTCTTTTTTTGGTCATTTTGTGTCTTTTTTAGTCCTTTAGTCCAACATAAAATATGTGATTTTGAATCTTTTTTTTAACTTTCAAAGCACTATCATGCTCAATAAAGAATTTTAAATGTTGCAAATGTCAACAAAGGTTGCAAATATAACATATAAGAGGGTTCCATCCAGTTCTATCATTTTATACTAAATATATTTGAGCTTGTCTCCAGTTTTACTTGGTATATCATCATCAAACTGAAACTGGCCTCATGGAGTTTACAGCCAGAACTTTAGAGGTAAATTTACAGTAGGGCTCCACGCTGCTTTGTTTTCTAGTCTGGATGTCATGAAGAAGTCTGAATTTGGAGCTTTTGGAGACTCCAGAGGGTTAAAGTGGATATCTGCAGTTTAAAACCACTTAACAAAAACAAATGTTTTGCTTGGTTTTTAAAACTTATACTCACAACACCAACACTAATTCATTGAGGAAAATCCACAGATAACCGATATTGAAATAGGCCTTTCCTATGTGGACGGTGCACCAATTTTGCACCAATATAAGTATGCAAACAAATCTGTCAACCACTTCTAGAAATGATATAAGTATAAAAATAAAATAAATGCCTAAATAAACATCAGTGCTGTATTTTCAATATCAGTCAATTACTGACCATTTAAAAAAAATAATACATGTTTTAAAAATAGCTAAAACCATTCCTTAATCACCCGAAGGATTATTTTCTGCATTTTATGTTGTGTAAAAAAAAAAAGTTTGATATCGGGGCATGTTTGAGCCTTTGATATTTGCCAATTTTAGCCGATAATATCAGTCCACTTATATATCAATCAGGCTGTAATTAAAAGGAGTTTAACACAACACAGGTATGAGCTCCATGCTCCACAGAGGATGAATCGGTACATTTACACGACACTTGAAAAAAACAAATTATTGCCTTAATCTGACTATAACTGGACAACTGAAGTGCTTGTAAACGTGTTAGTCTGACTAATGTTGCAGTTCTCCAACTCCGATTAAGACACCCAGATAATATGATTGGAATAGGACTTTCGCCAGCATTTATGACAAGACAACACATGCCGTATGACCCCGGAACAAAAACATTAGCCGGTCAGTAGCGATGGCAAAAAATGTCGAACTGAGGTCAACCGGAAAGGGCGCCATATTAACCCGCTGAAAAAATGCATATCACCACCCAGTGTTGAGAAAAGGGGGACATATTCCCGTCAGTTATGCAATTCTCTCAGTTGCATGTACACTGGGACAAGGACAGAAGTCCTATTAGACACCAATATCTTAAAACCAGATAAATTAAAGCTGCAAGCAGCGATGAACTGGCCCGAGCAGAGTGCACTGCTGATTATTTGTTTCTATCAAGATTTTTTTTTTTTAAATCTAGAAATAAGCAGGTTGAACGCTTAAAATAAGAAATCAACTCTTAAAACAAGATAAATTATCTAACACTTCTAAATCTAAAGTTTTTTTTTATCTTGGTAAGAAACAAATAATTGTCAGGTCACTCTGCTCGGGCCAGTTCATCGCTGCTTGCAGCTTTAATTTATCTTGTTTTAAGAGTTAATTTCTTATTTTAAGCGTTCAACATGCTTATTTCTTGATTTAACAATCCTAATTTAAGAAATCCCTCAGATTTAGTGTTTTTATCTTGTTTTTAGACACACCTTTTTTGCAGTGCAATGCTAACTACTACTAATAATATATAATAAACTAATAAGTTCTAGCATAATTTGCTGCCTGCCAGCTTCACTTGGAGAAACACAAGAAGCTGTGCAGCTGTTTGCAGTTGTTTTGCCAGTGCATGATGGTTCATAGAGCTGCAGCGCTGTAGAAATGCTTATCAGATTGAGGGAGCTGCGTTTCCTCAGATGCTGACCTGCGCTACCTCACCACACACTGCTCTACTTATTTCTAGACTACTTATACTCCCTGTCTGTCTCTCTCACTCTCTCACTCACTCTCTCTGCTCTCTCTCTCTCAGGAAACCAAGTGGAGAGGGCAGGAAGCTGGTCCAGCGGAGGAGGAACACATGCCCCAGTCCTCAGGACATCACCCGGGCCCTGCAGAGCCCCAGCTCTGCTCCCAGCGCCAGTGCTGCCAGCCTGGATGAGCTCATTCAGCGCTGCCTGAACTGTTTCGGTCAGTCTCTGTCCCTACGTGTTTGCATGCAGTCCCCAAGTTTGTCATGTGCCTTTACTCCCCATCACAACCAGGTTATATAAATGAGGGATGAGAGAGAGAGAGTGAGGGGGGAATCCAGGGTGAGAGAGACAGACAGGGAGACAAAGCAGTCTCATACAATCAGGCTTTGTTCTGCTGGGCTGTTCTGCAGAGGCCAACTAGCTATTCCCATGCACTGTTAAACTACACAAACCGCTCTCTTCTCTGCTGCTCTGCCCTTTCTTTCATTGCTCTTACTCTCTTTATTGGTCCCTATCAAAATAAAAGCACGTCTAGGTACCTCCAGTGGCATCCAGCACACTGATAGTTATATTTCATTTAAGACAGGGATGGGCAACTGGAGGCCCGGGGGCCGCATACGGCCCGTACCCTCACTTGGACTGGCCCTCAGTACAACTACTTGTATTTGAGCATGAAATCTTAAAAGTGCAGTGTAAAAATGCACAAAATTACTTCTTGCAATTAATGTTGGTCTGCTGTTCTTGCACTGAAAAAAAGAAACCACAGTAAGTGGTTATTTTTTATTTGCTTCAAACCTTTTGTATTTCTATTTATACTGTTATACATGCATTTGAGCATAAATTATGTTTTTGTGTCTTTTTGTGTATTTTTTTAGTCATTTTGTGTCTTTTATTGGTCATTTTGT
Organism: Centropristis striata; assembly: GCF_030273125.1. Taxonomy (NCBI): domain Eukaryota; kingdom Metazoa; phylum Chordata; class Actinopteri; order Perciformes; family Serranidae; genus Centropristis; species Centropristis striata. The sequence goes on along the minus strand of NC_081520.1, from coordinate 16,683,396 downwards.
GTCTTTTTTGGTCCTTTAGTCCAACATAAAATGTGATTTTGTATTCATATTTATACTGTTATACATGCATTTGAGCATGGTACAGGTCTAATAATAATAATAATAATAATAATAATAATAATAGCAGTGATGCAGACAGAGTTATTTTTTATTTTATTTTTTAATTTTTTTTATTATTTTTTTATTTATTTCTATAGCACCTTTCAAAACCAGGGTTACAGGATGTTTTACAAAATACAATATCATTGATGCAACACAACAGTTAAAACAAAAATAAAAGAATGTCATCAAAACAGTTAACAAACATTAGATAAAATAATAGATACAATAATATAATATAATATTGGTTGCACTCTTTATGTCCCATTATGATACAGTGTATGATGAATGGTACATCAAGTTGTTTTGACCTTATTTCTGAGTGCATCTCATATATTGGGTGAAATAACGGACCACAACTGGGGCAGGTTATCATTTCATCACAAAGTTAACACAGACACAGATTCACACCTAAAAACACTCAAGTTTAACTGACTGAAATGAACTGAACTGATTGCACTGCAAAAAAGGTGTGTCTAAAAACAAGATATCTTCCAAGCCACTTAGAAGGTCAATCTTGGTGTCAAAATCTGGGTCAAGGAATCATTAAAGCTATTGAGAATATCACTAGATGATTATTTGATTAGACTGGTAGGGAACTCGCTTCAAGTGCTGCAGCATGTAATCCTGAGTTGAAAATGTTTGGAATCTATGTTCACGGGAGAGTGTGGATTAGCTGCCATGTACACTGCTCAAAAAAATCAAGGGAATACTTTCATCTCATGTCAGATCTTGTATATACATTTTTCCCAACAGAAAATAATTTGACACCACATTGACCTCCTAAGTGGCTTGGAAGATATATATTGGTTCTCATAGACTTTATATGGCTGCCATCTCCGATCCACAATCTTGATGAAGTGGCTCCTACTAAAAATTGAAACCTATAGTGATAGAGAGCATGTGGAAAAAATGTGGTGCTTTTGTCCAGCATGTCCCCATTCTTCCTAGATCTGGTCCTAAGCCGCCTGACTAGATAATTTCCCTCAGATTTTGTGTTTTTTTCTGGTTTTTAGACACCCCGTTTTTGTAGTGCAGCCTCACACCTACAGGAAAAAAAACACTCAAGTTTAACTGACTGACTGAAATAAACTGACCTAAACTGAACTGAACCGATTTGAACCACTGACCCTCTGTCCAGCCCACAGTTTGCTCTTGTTGTTTTTAACCTCACTGCTGCTGTGTTTTGTTTGCAGATTCAGAGGGAAAGCTCTCCAGCCCCAGAGGGTCCCAGCTGGTCCACATGACCCTGATGATGCACAGTTGGGTTGTGCCATCTCAGATGTTCGCCCAGAAACTTCTCACTCTATATCCTCCACTGTCACTCAGTGCAGAACTCTGGTCCCACTGGTGCACTGCTCCTGATCACATGTCCACTCTCATTAATCAGATCAGGAAACAGCCGTGGCTTTGTTTTGTTTGTTGACGAAGCAGATTTGAAGCACATATCCCTGCTGGTGTAATGTTGTTTCATACCTGCACAGTGTATTTAGACCCTTGACTCGTTCTTCCACTTATAAGGATTGTCCATCGGACAAGAGGGGACTGAGGCGGACCCAGATCTGCCACCTCATCAGGTGAGTACGGATGGATGACAGACTGTGACAGAACTGGTTATCCTGCTCCGTTTGCGGGTAGTAAACATATTTTCTGTGCTGCTTCGTTGCAAGGCAGTGGATCAGCCAGTTCCCGGCGGTGTTCGAGGCAGACCCCCTCCTGGAGCAGACGATGGGGGACCTGTGGGCGCTGGTCCGCTCAGACGGAGAGGAGACGCACTCACAGCTCATCGACACCTCCTGCTTGTGAGCCGGGTTTTCATTCAATTCACCATCATGCTGTAGTTGCAGTTTTCCAAAATATTGAGATTGTTTCTGAATCTCTGAAGAAAAATGCAAAAGACAAAAGAAACTTTCCATACTTATATATATATATATATATATATATACACAAACAGTCTTACATGATCAAAGGACAGGAGGTTGTTAAAGATGAAGTCACATTTTAACTCTTTATCAGACGAAGAACTATATTTGGTAACTTCAGTGCAGTGGCGGTTCTACACAGGGGCCTCCAGGGGCCACTGCCCCTGTGAAGAAGGCCTTGGCCCCTGTGGCCCCTGTGTCAAATTAATAATCAAATGATCGATTTATAATGATGAACAACAGAACAATTCTTACCTATTTTTTGTTCAAACAATATCTCATTGTACACAAAATGAATAATATGAATAATATTTCGAGAAAAAAGTTGCAAAATTACTAGATTAAAGTGGCAAATCTACAAGAAAAAAAGTTGCAGATTTAAGAGATTTAAAGTAGCAAATCTGCGCAAAAAAGTTGCAGATTTACGAGAAAAAAAGTGGGGAAAAGAGCAACTTTTTTCTCGCAGATTCACCTCTTTAAATCTCATAAATCTGCACATTTTTTTCTCGTAGATTCGCCACTTTAATCTCGTAAATTTTTTTCCCAAAATATTACCCCCCTCCCCCGGGTCCCTATGGCTTTTTTTACACATTCTGGCAGTATGTAATATCCTCCAATATTCTCTAATAAGTTAATGTTATTAACCCTTAATAGGGCACTCATTGAAATACTTGCAAATTCCAAATTTCAACCCTAGAGAATATTGGAAGATATTACATACTGCCAGAATTTGTAAAAAAAAAAAAAAGAGATTACGAGATTAAAGTGACAAATCTACGAGGAAAAAAATATGCAGATTTATGAGATTTAAAGTGGTGAATCTGCAAGAAAAAAGTTGCTTTTTTTTCACTTTTTTCTGGTAAATCTGCGACTTTTTTCACACAGATTTGCCACTTTATATCTCTTAAATCTGCAACTTTTTTTCTTGTAGATTTGCCACTTTAATCTAGTAAATTTGCAACTTTTTTCTCTAAATATTATTATATTATTATCATACTGATTGGTCAGATGTCATGGTGTCACTGTCTGTGACGTAGTCTGATCTTTGCTGATTAGCTGGAAGACATCCATGTGGTTCTACGACCAAACAGAGAGACATGGGGACCTCATTTTGATATCCACTGAAGTTACCAAATATACTTCTTTGCCCAATAAAGGGTTAACATACATGATCCAGACATTACAGAACAGTGAGAAAAACTTCGAAGAAACAATAGAACGTGGATTTGGAACACAGCCAGTCAGATACTTGTCAGGCAAAATATATTGTAATCCCCTGCATTTGTCCATGAGACATGATTTAATTAAATGTGGTGTAAATGTTTATTGTTTAAATATCAAGAATCTAATACGATTTTCCCACAATGCCCTGGAGGGATTGTGATTTGGTCATTTGGCCACAACTCAAACAAGTTTTTCTATAAATAGGAAAAAAAAAACTATTTCTGTTCTGTTGCTTGGCTTTGTTTCTCTAGAGGCCCTCATGGGAACATATTCCAGGCACCTTCACCCTCTGTGAAGAAGAGGAAAGTGTCTTTGATCTTCGACCACATGGAGCCAGATGAGATGGCTGAACACCTCAGCTACCTGGAGTTCAAGAACTTCTGTAATGTTTCAGTAAGTTCAATGAACAACTTCTCACTCGTTGGTGTTCTTACTCGTTATGAACATTTTCACGTTATAAGGACAGTTAGCAGAAAGCAAATAAGAAACACAAAAAAACAGAAAAGAAGCAAACAAACAAAGGCTCAAGGGATGATTGGGTCATAACGAAATCAAGCAAACTTGCCTAACTTAAAATAAAATACTTCACAGTAATACATACAGTATGAGAGAGCTGAATTATTGGCTAAATAAACACAACATTTTGCCCACAAGAATAAACAAACCCTCTGGGATCTGAGCCTATTTTGGCCATTTTTAAATACTTTTGATTTTGCCCTTCATGTACCACATAAAAAATGTTTACTATACCCATATTTGGTATCCATTTTTTCTTCACCTTTATGATCTGACAATTATTTTCTCACTTTAACCTACTTTATCAACATATTGAGCCCAAAAATCATGAAATCCGAGTTGAAAAATTATACTATTTACTACAATAAAAACCACAAACATGCTCAATGAACTGTTTTGGAACTTGAAAATGTAAACATAGGATATAAATATATGAACATATAAAAAGGTAAAATTTAAATATAATAAAACTATATACAAAAAAGTCCCATAAAAACATGTATATGTATAGGCATTATTTTTTCCTTATTAGCTGCAACTCTTCAAAAACAAACTATGTGCAACATTACATATTATCAATATTATCTTATATTAATATCATATCTTTGGTTTTGCATGACCTGGGAATGTCAATGTTGAATGTTTTTTTGTTAAACTTCACGTGATCTGATCAGGACTGAACAATCACAGACCCCAGAGGGTTAAATCAGAGCAAACAACAGTAGATGATAAAATATATAAATGAAAGTTACAAAAAACTAGAGACAAAAAAATCAATAATTTTAAGCTAAATTAAATAAAGAGGTTTTCAGCTGTCATTTAAAGATGTTCTGTCAGGATTGGGGCGGGTATTCCATCGTTTTTGGCCATGATTTAACAAACTGTGCTGCCTATTGTGCATATAGTTTGCTGTATTTTAAAACCCATCATTTGAAGATCTGATAGCTTGTGAATCATTATAAAATGGCAAAAAAAAATCTGCAATGTAGGCCAGTGAATCATTAAGAGCTTTAAAAACAAGTGCAGCTAAAACAAGGGACAAAACCAAGAAATGTAGCTTAAACTGGGGGAATGCTTATTCTCTCTCCTCAATGTTTTGGTTAAAAGGCTTGTAGCACAGTTCTGAATCAGCTGAAACAAAACTTCAACTAAAAGTACTTATTATTTACATGTCCAGATTAAAATCCTACGTATTAGAAAGTAGTGTCTTATATTCTTGAGAGGTCAGGTAAGATAAGATATTGAAGAACTGTTTTCTCTTTCAGCAGAAAAGTAGTGTAGTATATTCTATTGTTACTTTTAATGTAAGTCTTCTGTTTTAGTTAAAAGGCCCCATTCTGACCTCCTGATTGTGTAACAGTCAGGTTCAAACCAGAAATAACTTTCTATAGGACTTTGGGATTTGTCAGATATTAGAGCCGTTTGGGAGCAGAATATAAACAGTATGAGTTGTATCGTTTTAAGGTTAAAAGTAGACCTAGCGGCATATGCATGTACGAAAAATGTGCGACATACATTAACTGTGGGCTGTCACAATTCTGGTTTACAGAATGTTTAAATCAACATGGTCTCACAGGAATCCGTGAAATAGCCACGGATTCGCTTAACTCAAAATCCCAGGAATGGCCACGGAATCACTCAAATTTCCGTGAAACTGACACGGATTTCGCTACAATGCAAGTTAATGACAGTCATATCCCGTGGCTATTCCAACATACAAAGTGATTATGTACATTCACTGAGTGAATATTTAGAAAATAAAACATATTTCTCACTAGAAATGTGATCAAAATCCATTTTTATGCAGAAACTAAGTCAAAATATTGATTTTTTCACTAAAAATGAGAGAACTGTCCGCCATGTTTTTTGTTCTGACCGCCTGGACCTTAAAAGTCACGTGACTTGGAACAAACCAATAGGAAAAAATGTCCATGGAATAGTCACGGGAAATTGCATTGTAGCGAAATCCGTGTCAGTTTCACGGAAATTTGAGTTATTCCATGGCTATTCCACGGATTTTAAGTTAAGCGAATACGTGGCTATTTCACGGATTCCTGTGAGACCAGGTTCGTTTAAATACGCCCTGACACAGAGAGAAAAACTCAGAGGACACAGGACTAAATTGGAGACGGGACCTTCTTTTTTCAGCAGCCCTTAAGATTGGACAAGTGTTCTCCTGCTGTGCCTCGGCAGTGTATCCTGATGTCTGATAATAAAGAAAACGAAAAGGAACATCGACATGCTCTTTCATTCATTTTCTCACTCAAGAGAGGTAGTAATTCCACTACAGTAGTTAGAGCTTAGGACTAGCTAGGAAAATATGTTCTCCTCTGTGGTCAATATCTGGTTGGTGAAATGTCAACTAGGTTGAACTTGGTGACAGATTTAAATGGACACCTGAGTGCTAACGTTGTTTCCTTGCGATCTGATTGGCCAGTTCCTGGACTACCGCAGCTACGTGGTGCGAGGCTCGGTGAGGGACAACCCTGCTCTGGAGCGCTCGGTCATGATGTGTAACGGGGTCTCCCAGTGGGTCCAGCTGATGATCCTCAGCAGACACACGGCCCAGCAGAGAGCCCAGGTCTTCACTAAGTTCATCCACGTGGCTCAGGTAAACCAGCCGAGGGATCAGACATCACACTGCAAAAAAGGTGTGTCTAAAAACAAGAAAAACACTAAATCTGGGGGAAATTATCTTGCTGCATGGACAGATAATTTCACTTGACAAGATTTCTGAAATTAAGATTATTAGACACACCTTTTTTGCAGTGTACTGAGCTAAGAGACTCACAATTGTTTGACTGACACCAACTGAAAATGACTTCATCTCACTTTGCTCTTTACCGTGTAGAAACTTCGAGTTCTGCAAAACTTTAACACTCTAATGGCAGTGACCGGAGGCCTCTGTCACAGCTCAATCTCACGCCTCAAAGACACCTCAAACCTGCTGCCTCCTGACATCACTAAGGTATTTGAAATATTACTCACAACCACGAGGCAGTCTGCTGAGAACTAAAGCTATAATGATTATTAATTATGATTACATTTTTCTGTTCTGAATCATTTTCCTTCTTGGACTTAGCCTTTTTTGGTTTCAGCATCTTCAAGTGAAATTGTGGTATTGTTACTTCTACCTTCTCTCTCTGTCAAGATATTCTGTGCACGTCAGCCTTATACAGAAACACAAATTTGCCTTTTTCTCTGCATCTCCACAACATTAATCAAAATTGTGACATTAATAGTGCTGTTAGTTTAACAACAAATTCTCTTTCAGATTTGTTTTTAAGTAACAAAATAATAATACATCAATAATAAATAAAAGCACATAACCCTTTGCCTTTTGTTTGCATCTCTATATCAAAATTGTGACTTTAATTTGTTCAGGAAATATGGTCAGAACAAGTTAAATGCAATAAAGGACACTCTAATAACAGATTAGAATTATTAAATGGGTTTAAAATTAGCCTCATAACAAAAATAAGCTTTTTGAAATTAGCTGCTTTTTTGCTTTTTTTTTTTTATTTCTGTTTCCAGCCACACCCATATTTTGGAGAGGTCAAACACAATTTAGTTTTTACAAAAAACAAGGTTTTTTTTTGTTTTTTTCCAAAAAACACAAATAAAAACACCAAAAAAACACACAAGAAACACAAAAAACACAAAAGAAATCCATAAAAAACACAGATAAAAACACACAAAATTACAAAAAAAACACCAAAAAACACACAAATACAATTTTGTTTTCACAAAAAACAAGTTTTTTTGTTCACTTCTTGACCATCACACCAGGGTGTTGAGTATGTGTCACTTAGGGATTTCAGTGAATCATAAAGCTAAATATGGGATATAGTGTTTGTTACACGGGTGTCACCATAGGTTCTTATGGGTTAAGTCATTCCTCTCTTGATCTCTGTCTCGTCTCAGGCCCTGAGTGAGATGACGGAGCTTCTCTCCTCGCGTAGCAACTACATCAACTACCGGCGGGTTTACAACGAGTGCAGCGGTTTCAAGGTGCCCATCCTGGGGGTCCACCTGAAGGACCTGATCTCGCTGAACGAGGCCCTGCCAGACTACATAGATGAGGAAAAGATCAACCTGAGCAAGCTGCAGCACCTTTACAGCAACATCAACGACCTGGTGGGCATCCACGCCTGCTCGCCGCCCTTCGAGGCCAACAAAGACCTTCTGCATCTGCTCACGGTACAAGACACAAACAAGGATTTTTAAGAATTCAGTTTAAAAAAAACAATACACAAGAACATCTTAAAATTATGTTCTTTTAATGCTTCAGCTCTCTCTAGATTTATACTACACTGAGGATGAGATATATGAGCTTTCATACACCAAGGAACCCAAGGAACCCAAGAACACCAAGATCCAGGTCAGTAGAGCTTCATGCTTTACTTTGAAGTCGAGCTCTATCTAACGCCATCAGGCTCACACTTGTTTCAAACCGTTTTCACAAGAGGAGGGACATGCGTGTGTTCTCTGTGGGTGTAACATCTTTATCAAAACAAAAGCACACACTCTGTGCTGAAATACATCAAAATCAGCCACATCAAAGCGCTGTACGTTAGGGAAGCGTGTTATGTGGTGGGTGTGCTCTTTTTTCTCCTTCTTGTTTCTCACAACCCTTCTTCATGTGTCATCACCGTCTGTGTCGCTCCACAGCCTGTAGCTCCAGTTAAACCGCCCGCCGTGGCAGAGTGGGGATCAGGAATCACCCCCCGGCTCGACCCCGACACCATCTCTAAACACGTCAAACAGATGGTGGATGTGAGTATGTGACACTGCAACGACCTCCCGTCTTTCACTTCCTTATTACTCTGCACTATAAAGCAGAACTAACCAACTGCTCTCTGACAAGTGCAACTGAATGTCTGACTGCTCTGTTGCCCCCTGCAGTCCGTCATGAAAAATTACGACCAGAACCAGGATGGTTACATTTCACTGGAGGACTTTGAGAAAATAGCAGCCAACTTCCCCTTCTCCTTCTGCACGCATGAAACTGACAGGTGAGGAAGCTGCAACACGCACAAAGGCCTCTGGCCGTGACGCGGCTGCAACAACAACATCAATGCTTTATAGAAACCGCACCTCACTTACTCACTTTTGTGTTGCACTTTGGAAAATCCTGCTCAGGGAGGGTCAAATCAGCCGTGAAGAAATCACCTCTTACTTCATGAGGGGAATGTCTGTATGTGCCAAGCTGGGCTTGAACTTTAATGCACATAACTTCCATGAAACCACGTATAAGCGGCCTACCTTTTGTGAGACTTGTGGGGGCTTTGTGAGTATCCTTTGTTGCCATTTTTGTTGTTTTTATATAACTGGCTATTCAAAAAGGCAATATCACATTTACCTGTCTGTCCTCTTTTAGCTGTGGGGAGTCATCAAACAGGGCTACCACTGTAAAGGTAAGATCATAATCCATGTCCCTTTATCCCCCATTAAAGAGTAATTCGCTTCTGTTCCACAATATGAACGTAAACCTCAGCACGTAGCATTAGACAGTTATTTTTCAAATCAAACCATATAAGAGAAGAGCAATATCTATAATATCTATGGAAAATACATTTTTACAGACTTGCATTCATGTGATGTTGGTCCTCCTAACTTGTGTGGTATGTGTATATGTATATTTATGTGTGAATGTATGTGAATGTATATATATATATATATATATATATACATATGGTGCCTGCTCAGGTGCTCTTTGGGTTCACCCTAGAGTGCACAATAACAATTACAAACTGCAAAACAACATGAGTTATTAATATCTCCTCACATCTTTATTTTTGGTATATGAAATATACTCCGACCCAAGGCCAAACGACTCATCCCCATGCTCTATGATCCAGCTCATGAGCCTTTTTGCAGAGCAGATTTTAGTCTGTATGCATTGAACCCCAATTATATGACGCCGTTATTTTGTGGTGCTCAAATCAAGAGAACTTTTGTAAATTTAAAAACTGGATTCTTTAACATCTTTTCATTGAAAATACACTGAGCATGTTTTATTTACAGTAATAACTTTATTTATATAACAGATAAGCTCATTTAAGTTTCTAATTTACATGCAAATAGACTGGTTTATAGTTTTATTAATCTATTATTTTTTCTGCTGTTTCTGTGTGTATAAATAGTAAAAACAAATAAAATGGTACATTTCCATAGAAACCTGTGTCTGTTTGTTTGTATTCTGGCTTTGTGGCAGCTTTATACTTTGTTCATTTTTAAAAATGAAAAATCTGACTGATAGCCAAGTTTGTGTGTAGAAAAAGGAGCCATGCATGTGATGTAAGGACAGACTGAAAGATGCTGAACAGAGACAGAAATTAATGCATAGGAAGTTGACAAATTTGAACCAAAATCTCCTGGACTTCAGAGGTTTAAGTAGCTGTGCTTCTGTTAATTCTCAACATTTTTTCTGTCTTTCAGACTGTGGGATAAACTGTCACAGACACTGTAGAGATTTGGTGGGAATGGAGTGCTTGAAAAAACACAAAAACACAACTGGGTCCTGCCCGTGCACCCCGGCCCCCGACTCCAGAACAAAGGGCAACAGCTGGAGTACGTCCTTTCTCCAGAATACGACGCTTGAAAATGACTTGAACGCAGCATGCTGATGTCTTATTCTTGTTCCCGTCAGGTTCAGAGGAGGAGACCTTCGTTTTCCCCCAAAGTAACGAGACAGAAAACAACTCCAGCTCCTCTCCTTGGAAAAATAACGCGGGTGATTTTACGCTGTCGGACCGCTCCACTCAGACAGATCCTGGAGTTTGGACACCTGAGAAAAGGGACAAGAGAGGAAACCTCCACAACTCTCTCGTACACGCATCCCCGGACAGAAGGGTGAGACAGGATGTGATTCCCTGAAAGCAATCATACAGGAAGACAGTTTCTAGACCTTCTAGACCTATGCTTATGTCACAAATGCTCAAGGCCCCATATGGGGTCAGTTCAGAGCACAGATTTCTTAAATTAAGATTGTTAAATCTAGAAATAAGCATGTTGAACGCTTAAAATAAGAAACTAACTCTTAAAACAAGATAAATTGTGTAACACTTCTAAATCTAAAGTGTTTTTTTTATCTTGGTAAGAAACAAACAATATGCAGGTCACTCTGCTCGGGCCAGTTCAGCTTTAATTTATCTTGTTTTAAGAGTTAATTTCTTATTTTAAGCGTTCAACATGCTTATTTCTAGATTTAATAATCTTTATTTAATAAATCTTGTCAAGTGAAATTATCTGTCCATGCAGCAAGATAATTTCCCTCAGATTTAGTGTTTTTATCTTGTTTTTAGACACACCTTTTTTCCAGTGAGCTACTTCAGGAGCTTATAAATGACGAGTCAATCACAAATTTAGGCTGTTTAGAGTGTAAATGAATTCATTTCAATAACTTCCCTTACAGTAATTTTCCTGCAGATGTTAAGCACTTTGTAAAATCTGTAGTTTAAATTCTGCTGGTGTATTAAATTGAAGTAACTTCACTTATGAGAGTCTTAACTATATTATATTAGGATTTTAGAATTCTATGTTAATTTTAAGCCTTTCAAAATAAACATTTGAACCTGATGTCCTTTTAGTGGGGGAAGTGGGACTCGCTTGTTCAGGAAACAGTGAAAGCTCCGAGAAAAGATCTTGTTCAAAATGATTGTGTGAGACTCAAACATAGATTATTTGTGCGCACACATTCACAGGCAGTCACACTCTGTATAACTGTAAAATTATATTTAATTATAGAATATAGAATTTCACAAGCGTCTCCTGGAGTAACACTTATGATGCATGTTTTAGATAGATATCCAACTCAGCTGATTTGAATGATGAACTCAGCATGAACTCCTGAAACTGCTCGATGACAAGCTGATCATTCGAATCAGAAGAGGGAAATGTAAAACATGCAGGACAAATGGCCCTTCAGGAGATTTTGGAAATGCTGATATCATGTATTGTAATTTACTGTTGTGTAACATTTTCGTTAACTGAAAGAAAAAGAAAAACAAGTTTTTTTAAAAACGATAACTAACTGAAGAAATCTATTTCATCTATCTGGTTTCATGACTTAATAAACTTATTGGGGCTGAGATGGATCAGACAAAGGAAATAAAGGAAACATTTATTGTGACCTTATTGAATCTCGCACACAACAAATACCCCATTACAAAAAAACTAAAACTAATAAAAACTAAACTAAAACTAAGCATTTCCCCAAAAATAAAAACTAATTAAAACTAACTGAATTTGAAAACAAAAATTGACAACGAAATTAAAACTAAAACTAATGAAAAATCCAGAACTATTATAATCTTGGTGGACAGGACAGGGAGACAGAGATGAAAGAAAAGAAATACAACGTGAGGAGAGGAAGAAGGTTAACCACTAACTGAAGTGAGATTTTCTGATGAACCAACCCTAAGCTTTCCCACAACAAAGAGATAAACTCCACCCACCAGCCACTTTATTAGCCAGCAAGGTGTGCCTAATAAAGCGGCAGTCTGTTCTGATGCTGCTGTAGTCAATCTGCTTTGAGGTTGGACGTGTTGCACTTTCAGAGACTCTGCAGACCGAAGATAGAAAAATATAAAATAGCCTACAACAATAACTGTACTTCACACATCACCCATTCAAGTACAAAATTTGATAAAAGCACACCACAGTACAAATCAAGTTTACAACTGTAGGTCTAAGACCTGCCTTATTCAGAGAAAAACCCTCAGCAAAGGAAAAAAACAGGAGTAATCAGGGTAAATATCTACCGCATTCTGGTCTTATTTATAGGGTTGACAGCTTCTGGGACAAAGGACTTTTTCTATAGGTTCTTCCTGCCATCGGTAGCCTAGACCAGTGGTTCCCAACCTTTTTCTTGAGGGACCCACATTTTTACCATTGTAAACTTTAGCGACCCCCCCATTGTCCATTGCTTCTATGAAGCCGAACTCAATGTGACTTTCATGGTACCCTCTCTTTTTCTTTTTGAGATTTTCAGCATTTTCGTCTCCCTGACGCTTCACCATTTTTCAATTAGCTCTGTGTTTCTGTTGTTGGGTGAGGTTACCGCTAGGTGAGGTTACCGCTAGGCGAGGTTACCGCTAGGTGAGGTTACCGCTAGGCGAGGTTACCGCTAGGCGAGGTTACCGCTAGGTGAGGTTACCGCTAGGCGAGGTTACCGCTAGGTGAGGTTACCTGTGTATACTGCAGGAGGGATGTTACACATGTCCTTATTCTCGCGATATAGCCTTCATTTTTAAACTTTTCTGTAGTGATTTTTCTATTTAAATAAATGAATAAACGTTTAATGTTGCCCTTATTTAGTTGTTTTTGTCCCACTAATTAATTAATTGCTGACTCATCTATATTTAACACATTAGATTTTTTACATCCCTTAAAATCAAGAGGGCTTCGCAACCCCCCGTCAATCTTTGGCACCTCCTGTTGGGAATCACTGGCCTAGACCGCTTCCCTGAAGGTAAAAGCCCAAATTGGCTGTACATGGGATGAGAGGGGTCATTAATTATCTTCTCAGCTTTACTTCTAACTAATTCATCATAAAGACAGCTCAAATGATTCTGTGGCTTCCTTAAAATTTTAGAGGCCATGTTCACTATTTTCTGCAGTTTGTTTCTTCCTTTAACCCTCTGAAATCTTGGGCTGTTATGTCTGTTAAAAAATCTTTACCATGCCATGTTGGTATCAGTTTTTTCAGCACAGCCTCGACTATACGTCCTGATAATTACTTTTTAACTTTGACTCAACTGATCAAAATTTTTAACCCAAATGAAACAAAGGAAAACATAAAATCTGATCTTGAAAATTATGATTCACACACAGAAATGTACATGTTGCAATTATGAAACAGGTTGCAAATATAACATATAACAGATAAAATGAGGAAAATATGTAGTTCTATACTTTTATACTAAATATATTTGACATTATCTCCGGTTTTACTTGGCCGAATATCATCAAAAAAAAATCTGGTATGGAGTTTCAAGCCAGAAATTTAGAGGGAAGCTGATGGCAAGACTTGATGTTGCTTCATTTTTATGTCTTCACGTCATGAAGAAGTAATGTGCAGCTGCTTTCATGGACTCTAGAGGGTTAATATTTAGAGCTAGTCAGAGCTCTGTATGACCGGCCAGGTGAGTTCCTGATTTTTTTTTGATATATCTGATCTGTTTTCCAGATGCACACACTGCCACAGAGGGCCCGAGGCTGCTCCATGCCCGTTTCCTGCCTGCAGGAGAAGATGGAGGAGCTGCATCTCTACAAAGACAAAAGCAGAGAGCCGGACTGAACGCTCTGTCTTCATCTGACATTTCCTTCTCATGGACAAAAAACCATCCAGACACCAGCACGTGCCTGGTGATGAACTGATTTACTGGCTCTGGCTCTGTACGGACTCTCTACTGTTTCATTATTTTATTTTTGTCGGTCTTGTTAGTTTGGTGTTTAGGTTTAGGCTTCAGACATCGACTGTAATTTATAAAAACACCTATTTTTTTGTTCTTTTTAGAGCAGGTGCCTTGGTTCTCTGGTGCTAAGATTCAACCTCAGTCCATTAAGGTCATTTATGAAAACAGACAAGAGTTTCCCGGTCCTTTATTCACATGATTCATGCAGGGTAGGAAATTAACACTAACCTCCACCAAATTCTGGTTAATTATAACTTCGGCAGCTATATGACAACTCTGCTTATTATTTCAGAAGCAGACAAAACATGCTACTTGTTTGGCTTTTGGTGAAATGTAAACATGAGATCATTTGTCAACCAGTCGATTAATATTGTAACTGTGTATAAGGTATCTATCCCTTTAATATCTTTGGTTATATTACAACCCCACTACCCAAAAAAAGTTGGGATGCTGTGTAAAATGTATATAAAAACAGAATGTATCAAATTCAGATGGGCATATACATTGTAAAAAATGAGAAATAGGGCGAAAAATAAAAAATTGCATATCACCATAATAGACACTTTTAATTACCGTAAATCAAGGAATAGTACAAAACTTTTGAAAACACAGTTTTACTGTAAAAATATTTTTTTAAATTAATGTTAAATTAAAGGAGAAATACCATATTGTCACAAGGACACAATTACCCTAAAAATAAAGGGACTACTCAGTCTCAATTACAGTTTTGGTTGATATTCACATATACATTTACAGTAGAAAACACACTCACTGTGTTTTTTTACGGTGAAGTTCTGGCAACCAAAGCTGCCAGTATTTTACCGTAATATTAAACAGATTTTTTTCTACAGTGTAGACATAAAATTAAAATATTAAAATATCACCTATGTAGATGCTTTTAATTACCGTAAATCAATGAATAATATAAAACGTTTTAACTGTAGAAAACACACAGTTTATTTCATGTAAAATTAAAGGAGAAATACCATATTGTCACTAGGACACAATCACCCTAAAAATAAAGGGATTATTCAGTCAAAATTACAGTTTTTGATAATATTTACATTTTAATTTACAGCAGAAAACCCACTCACTGTCATTTTTACGGTGAAATTCTGGCAACCACAGCTGCTGGTATTTTACCGTAAATTAAACAGATTTTTTTTACAATATAGTCTGAACATTCGCTACATTGTTCATTGTACTGTTTTCAATTGAATGTAGGTCACAAGGGATTTGAAAATCATTGCATCGTTTTTATTGCATTTTTCACAGTGGCCCAACTTTTTTAGAATCTGTGTTGTAGGCCAGACAGGTTGGCAGAGCCTTTTCTTTGCTGCAATATTTGATTTCCATGTGATTAACTACCTTCAAGCATATGGAAGTCCATTTCTGCCAGTAAAAGAAAACGGTTGGATGAAAGATCCTCTTAGTCATTATGAGAAACTTTTAGTTTTAGTATCAAAAAACAATGATACATTATCTCAAAATAACTTGGTGTGTCAAAACGAGAAAGTATAATTTAGCGAAACTATTTTGAGATCCTGATTATTTTGAGGAAGTTTTTCATTATCTTGTGATACAAAGTCGTTCAGAGTTCATGCAGCTTTTTAAGAGTGAAATGTAAGCACTAAAAACAAGATAAAAACACTAAACCTGAGGGAAATTACCTTGCAGCATGGAAAATACAAATAAGCATGTTGAATGCTTAAAATAAGAAATTAACTCCAAAAACAAGATAAATGATCTAACACTTCTAAATCTTAAGGTTTTTTTTTATCTTGATAAGAAACAATTTGCAGTTCATCGCTGCTTGCAGCTTTATCTAGTTTTAAGAGTTAATTTCTTATTTTAAGTGTTCAACATGCGTATTTCTAGATTTAATCTTAATTTAAAAAATCTTGTCAAGTGAAATTATCTGTCCATGCAGCAAGATTATTTCACTCAGATTTAGTGTTTTTATCTTGTTTTTAGATACCTTTTTTGCAGTGTGCAGGAACATTTTAATGCTCCTATCTTAATTCCTACAGCTTTTCGAACCGCTTCAAAGCAGCAGGTCTGGACTACTCATAAGAAAATTAGAAATACAAGAAATTGGTGACTTGCCACTTAGTGGTTCTGAGATTATAAAGTTAAGTTTCTCATTTAAATGACTAACTGGATGTTTTTCTTCTTTACATTGGCAGAAAAGGGTTTACATGCTATCTGGTTTGATTCATGGTTAAATTTCCATAAGATGTTAAACATTTTTATCATTACAACACAATGTAAAACTTTTTTTTCTTACTACCCATCCCTTGTTTGGTTGGAGCTTGTAAAGTCTAATCCGTTTATTTCCTGCCCTGACAACATTTTTGACCTTTAAATTACTCGGTTCAACAGTTCATTCAAGGTTCAGCAGGACTGCACTGGAACTTTAAGTATGCTATAATTTGTTTTTGCTAAATGCTTCTTTGTTTTGTCCTCAGTCCACAATGTCAATATTGTTGAAAATAAGAAAGATACACCAGCAACGATAAATCATGCAGTATGTGTTGTGTTTGACTTGACTGGCAGAAAAAAAGGAAAAAAAAGAATAACATCTCCAGGCGTATACAATTGCATTTATTGTATAAAGACAAGAAGACAGCTCGGGTAACTGGTCATTATCAGGTTTTCATTTTCAGGTAGAAAAAAAATGAGTGCCAACTGGATTTTTGACTACAGGACTCAATGAACAGCAATCACAAAGGGATTAAAAAAACAAAACTGCACAGACAACTACTCAGAGTGGCAAAATATTCTTCTCAATCAAAGACCGGATTAACGCTTAAATACTACAGTATCAACACCTATATAAAAAAAAAGTTCCTTAATATTTGAATTCTATTTGGAGTAAATAAAATGTGCTCACTCGTAAACTGAGAAATAAAGAGAAAGACAGGGGGAAAAGGGGTCATGAAGGTAAAAAGCATGCATTTTGTTCTTTGTTAAGCTTCTCAAAACAAGCAAAATTATTCAGGCCTTGCTGTATTTTTCCTGCCCCGTCATGACTTTTACACTAAGCATCCTAGAAATATACAATAACCTCTTCAATCTGTAGGAAATGTGGAGTTTGCAATTCGACAGACGTCCACATTAAATGCATAATAGATAACATTCATGAAATGTTTTGATACCTATCCTCTACCACCTCACGGTCACTGCTTAGAGTAAGACTTCATTCAGTAAAAAAAAAAAAAAAAAAAAGAACATCAAATTAAAAGACATCAAACTGTGTACAGGTTTAGTGTACATTGGTTGGTGAGGAATGAAGGCTACTGTGTTAACCCGGACAGAGACAGTAACAGCTGGGGACTTTAATGTGAGACTGTACAAAATCGATTTGCTGCAGAGGTCAGAGAGTTTAGGACACGGTAGGATGCAGGTGAAGATGCAGAGCGAAGCTACTGGGAACCAGACGAGCCTTGGCTGCCCTGTCCAGGGTAGCCGCCGTACTGGCTGTAATACTGGTTCCACTGGTTCTGGTTCTGGTAGTACTGCTGCCACTGCTGAGCATACTGGGAGAGAAACAGAAAGCAACACATCAATGACAGCATGACATTTTATTATATATAACTTCCCACAAACTGCCCCTGCATTTCTATTTTTGCACCTCCCTTCTGGACAGCGGATCACTTTCACAAGAAGGTAAACTCGGGTCGAGTTCATGTGTGTCACACAGTAAACACCAAGGTTATTATAGTTAATGAAAACTAACGAAATAACGAAAACTAGAATTTAAAAAACATTTTCGTTAACTGAAATAAAAACAAGTTTTTAACTGAAACTGTATTTTGTGGTTACAAAACTAACTAAAATGATAGTGAAAATGTCCTTCGTTTTCGTCTTTTTAATACATAATCCAGTGTTTCTATTTATCCTCCGCTGAGTGTGTGTATTCCTGCTTTGTGGGCTTCCAGGAGAAGCGCGAGTGAAATTACCGTAATGGCACCATATTGGCTGTAAAGATAAACTTCTCAGCTTTCAGAAAACATTGGAATTTTCCCAATAGCACAAACCGTTTAGTGATCATAGCAAAAGTGTCGCCAGCACAACACTCTGTAAACTTTGGATGTTGTGCTTTTACTGTGTGCAAGTGAAAGTCTTCAATTCAACCATGATATTACAAATCACTTTTTTTTGCCTAAATATTTATATATGGTAAATATGTTTACTGAGACTGGGATGTCTACACTCGAACCAAAATTCAAAACAACCGGAACTGTAAGAGTTAATAACCTTTTTGGGGAAATATTATGACCTCTTTGAATCTGGCACCCAACAAATAGCCCATTACCAAAAAAAACTAAAACTAATAAAAACTAAACTAAAACGAAGCATTTTCAAAAAATAAAAACTGAACTAAAACAAGCAAACTCACTCTAAAAACGAATTAAAACTAACTGAATTTGAAAACAAAAACTAATTAACACTAAAACTAATGAAAAATCCTAAACCTTGGTAAACACCCCCTGCACAATTTAACAGTTGGGATTAAATGAAGTGGGGTTGTACCAGGTACTTCTCCAAAGTCTTATTTCGGAGTAGCAGGCAGGAATACTGGCATGGAAACTAAGCGCTGTACTTCAGTTTAAGTGTAGGCTTAGATTTAGAATATTTCCCCCACTTTATCTGGTTGTCCTGACTATGATCCCATGACCCTGTAGATCCCTCACACTCTGAAAAAACATCTGCTAAAAAACCACCAGAGTCACACTAACAGAAAAACTAACTGATCAAAGCAGCAATAGAGTAGCAACTCCCCAGTTCTGTGAAGTAGCATTACTGTTTGTGAATGTAGTCTGGTGGATTAGAAAGAGCTGTCCGACAGGTAAGGTAAAGATTAACAGCATACAGGATATAAAGTAAAATATGCAGTGTTTTTTTTAATGCATTTTGATTATTTTTTCTGCCTCTTGGTTACTGAGACAACAAGATCTATTGTAACTACAATCATGCTGAATACAGCCGACTGCTGTGTATGGAGGCATTCATCACCATCTGGCCTCCTGTTATTTTGTTATTCTACCCAAACTGAAAGGTTTAGCATCTCCCAACCTCTGTTTTTGTACCAGGCAATGTTTCCTGAGTCATTAATTACCTGCTGATACTGCTGGTTGTAGCTCTGTTGTTGTTGTTGCTGCTGCTGCTGTGGCTGCTGCTGTGGCTGCTGCTGCGGCTGTTGCTGGTGGTGGTTGTACGTCTGTGCCGTGGTGGGCGTCTGGCTGTAGCTCTGGCTGTATCCGGGGTACTGGCTGTAGTTGCCGTAGTAGTTCTGGTTGTAGCTGCCCTGGCTGTACCCTTGGTTGTAGCTCTGGCTGTAGCCCTGGAGGTGAAGCAGGAGATTCAGGAGAATACATTAACTTACTGATAACATTTGGTGTTGTCATTTTCTAATTCTGTACACAAAAGCTTTATTAATTACCTGGTTGTATGCTCCCTTGTTGTAAGGGGCCGGGCGGTTGTAGCTGCCTCCTGACGGCTGGCTGCGGTTGTATCCGCTGCGTGCATCAGAGGCTCCGTCACGGTAGCTGCTGCCCCAACGGTTCTGGTTGTAGCTGCCACGATTGTAACCTGACAAATAAACACAAGTTATGTAACAACAGCAGTAGTTTACTGCAAACACTCCAAATGATCCTACTTTAACTTTACATCATCAAGATGAATAAAACGCAGTGTTTCCCCTACATTCATGCGCTGCTGCTGAAATTTCACCTGATCATTAATATCAATGTGCCACTAATGATTTTTTTACTCTAACACACAATGTTATTTTCAACTTGTTTTGAGTCAACGAGCACATCAAATCCTGTCGGACCTTTTTAGGACATAAACGTAAAGGGCAGTGAGCGGCAGTGTTGCCAACTTTGCGACTTTGTTGCTAGATTTAGCAACTTTTCAGACCCCCCTGACGACTATTTTTCAAAAAAGCTTTTTCTGGTGTTACTCTTTTGGAGACTTTTTGTTACTCTTCTTAATGAGCCGCCGGCCCCAGCGGCTCTTTAATTAGAGTCGAAACGGCAGTCCTCCGGCAGCAGTCCCTCCCAGCTGCAGAACCGGAGGGGATGTTAACCCCTTAGCGTCCAGTTTGCAAATCACGCATGTGCAAAGTCGCCCGTTTACAGTCAGTCTCTTTTGGATCACTTTAGTCGGTCCTGAGACCGGATTAAGGAGGAGGGTTGAAATTGTGACAGAAGACAGTGCACTTGCAGTTCTAAAGATATTTAGGATGTTTTTTTACTCACTTTTTGTCTTCGCCACAACGTTAATCCTCTCTCCTACAGCGTCTATTACAAGGACATGCACATGGTCAATTATGCAAATTAGGCGATGACGTCATTTAGCGACTTTTTGAACAGCCAATAGCTACTTTCCTTACTGAGGAGTTGGCAACACTGCTCATGGCCACGGACAGAGCAGCACCGCTGCTGAAAAACATTCTAGAGGAAACTCTGAAACGTATCGGCTCACCTCCTCTGTATCCGCTGCCTCCGTCTCCACTGCGGCTCTGGTAGCCGCCGCGGGCCCCGTCGCGGTTGTCATAGCGCTGGAAGCTACCGCCGCCACGGCCGCGGAACCCGCCCTGCCTGTTGTCAAAGCGTTTATCGGGGGGTGGCCCGGCCTTGCGGCCCTCCTCATTGTACTGCTTCAGCAGAGTTTCGGCCTCATCGCGCTGCAGCTCAGCGTAGGTCACCGCCTCCAGGAAGTCGCAAGCCTCAGGGAGAGTAAAGTTGGCTTGAAGAGTGACAGAGATGACCACAGGAGGAGGAGGAGGAGAGAGAGACAGCCCATCCAGCAAGAGACGGATGGAGAGGCAGAGAGAGAAAGAGAGGGGTAGGGGGTTGTAGTGAAGACCAGAGCAGCCACACCACCGGGAGACAAAATGAAAAATAATTACAACCACACAGAGGCAGTGGGAATCATAGAGAAACTAAGAGCAGATAGATGGAAGCAGATGGCAGGGTAAAAGGGAACAAACGTCACCTCCAGGGGAACATGGAGGAAACATTTGTTGAAGCAGACATAGGAGAGGGAGTTCAGTAGAGGTGGGGAGGGGGACAAAAAGGACAACTAGAAGGTTGGTGAGAAGAGGAAACAGCACTGCAAACCAAGGACAGCTGATGTAACGCTGTTACAAACTGACTTCCAACAACTTAAGCATGTAACTGCTTGTAAGTTTGCCGTTTGGAAATGTCCTTTTTCAGAAAAAGCAAATTGTGTAATCTTATCTCTACTATTAAGTGACCTCGGCAAGGTCCCACGTCTCAGTTTGCAGTGCGTCAGAAGTAAGCTGTATGGCAAGTGGCAGATAGAGGGCAAAAATAAGGAAGAATTAAATTCATGTGGACTGTTTAAAAAAATGTCCAGGTCTGATATCTGGCCAAAGGCTATGATGGGGGGAAGGGGGGGAGGGAGCATCTTCCAAGTTTGATTTTAGAGACAACACATAGAAAAAGTAAAAAGTAGATCTGGTGTTTTATTTGTTGTTTCCACAGCATTCCTACCTTTCATTTCTAAAACAGCATGATCGGGCACATCCTTCCCCTGCTCATTGGTTTGCTTTAATGTTCGTTCTTTTAAATCCTCGTCCGTGGGACAAATTACAATAGCCTTGCGTTGAAAACCTTCAAAAGGACGCATTTTTCGTCTCCTTGCTGATCCATATACATTTGTCTAGCAATGGTGACAAGAAAGAAGTAGAAGCTTGTTTGTTATTGTTTACTTGTAATGGCTTTCCACTGGAAGGAAGCTGGAACCCTGCAATAATGAAGTGAGAGAGGTTTGGCTTGGATGTCAGTCTACGCTTTTACTCAAGTTCTAATGGCCTCTCGTCACTCCACAGACTTACCTCCAGGTCAGCGCGTTCAGGTGCCACGTGGCTGCTGATGAATGTTAGTTATAGACACAAAAAGGGACCCCACAAATATTCACACTGACTATACTTCACAGTCGCTCCATCGCTTCACAACATGGACACGTGAGTTTCAGATCAATCGCTTAGAAAAGTAGATATTTAAAGTATTTATTGTGCTTCTGTATGCACTAACAATACTGCTGCTTGTGAATGTTTTTAAAAAGGCAATATTTCTGGATTGTGAGCAGGTTGCCTTGTATATTTTGCACCAAAAACTACTTCAATAGAAGGATCAAACGCAATTTAAACACAGGACCAACTGACCCGATTCGAATGAGCCGGAGCAGCGCTTTGTAGTCTTTCTGAGGTAAGTTGTTGTGCACAGTAAGCGACTGTAAGCTATTTTTTTAATTTTCGTTTTGGCAAAATGCTCAGAATGAGTTTCTCTAGGAAACAGTAACGCAGTGCATGTGCCTAGTCTAGGGCTTTTATTGTGAAAGTGAGAATGGAAACTGTGGGTCTGGGTTGTGCAGCATTTGTCAAGTTTATACGGAGTAATAAAGTTTGCTGTCTACAGAGCGTCCGCCATGTTAATGTTTTATAATCCTCGTGTGGTGGAAACTCTCAACCCTCAGCTAAACTGTAACGTAAATTTTCAATATGTCCGTCTGTTGCTCCGAAAAGAAATATCTACCCTGTTCAGAATGTAAGACGCTTTTCTGTTGCATAATACTCGCGCTGTGTAAAAGTACCCGTGACTTAAACAACAGTTCAAATATTAACTGACCTGTGAATTAATGATATACATCTATAAGATTAAATCAGTATTGATTCAACATATTAATTCAGAACCAGAGTTCTGGTACAAGAAAAAAAAATACAGTGAAGTCAAAAACTACTACATCCAAATTCAGCCCGCTACAAACTGCAATTCACCATAAATAAATGAGATATTATACGATTTTTACATTGTGTAAAATATAAATCTTCTATATCTTGCTGTGTAATACTTGAAATACCCTGTATTAGCCATTACCAGTGTATTATGACAATTGGGAACATTAAAAATGTATACATGAACATTTCTTCAGGTTCACTATATTGTAAAAACGTCACATTCATAGACGCATGTGTACTGACGCAGTAGGTGTAGATTTAGCATAAGTATTTATAAAAGTGGATTCAAAACGTTTCTCAACAACCCTCAGGTCTTTTAAATTTGTAACAGGTGACAATTAAGAACAGGATGTTAATAACAAAGCCTTAATTTAAAATAAAAATCTACAGGGTAGATTCAGAATTCAAACTTCCACATATCTTCAATACAAACAGTCAGCGCTGTGCCATGATATTCAAATGGAAAATTCACTTAAATACAATTTACCACTCAACAGCAAACTTTCTGAAAGCTTAACATTCCCACTGCACTCAAACAAACAAACTCCCTGTCCACTTAACGGCAGATGATGCTTTCCAAACAGAAAATCTACAGTAAATGACACTAGAATAGTAAAAGCAGTCCTACAGTAATCTCAAGATTAATATTTAAATCAAAACAACACTGTTATAATCAGTGAATTATTAGATTATTTTTAATAGTACAAGTTCCGCCAAATCCTTCATTCATCATTTCCAACCTCGACAAAACAAGCGAAAGCCGCTGACAATTCCTAATTTGTTACATTACATTTTCTCTCTGATCCACCAAAAAGTACAACTTTCTTTGAGTAAATAAACCAATCCAAGACATAACACACTACAGTAAAATCAGCTTGCTGCCCTAACAGGTCCCCCCACACTTACCTGGACTTACCTGATCTTCATACGCGTTTCTAGTCCCAGTCGAGACAACAACAGACAGATATTACCTACCGCCTCATACTCACAGTTTCCAAGGTCAAGTTCGTCCGCCTTCAGACCCACCTACCTTTTCTCATATTTGCTGAACACAAGGACTCTAAAAATCTAAAAGCTGTTAGTCATTACTTACCTTCAGGGTCAATTTATTAAAAAACACACTCAAAAGTTCCATGTATCTCACTTAAAAATAGCTTTTAAAAAAGCTATCAACTCTGTCTTATTAAATTAGCAACGGAAGGTGTTTTTCTTACTCACCAGTCAGAGCTTACTTGTTTCTCAACATCTTTACATAGTCATGGTTTACTTGTACATTGTTGAAATTCACAAGACAAAACAATACTGTATTATGACAAGAAATAGCAAGTGCAAATATACTGAGGGATGAAAACATGAAATATTCTGTCACTTATGAGAGCCATTAATCATTTTCGTTTACAATACACGACAAGCAAGTGACAAGAGGGTGATCAATGCTTCTTCTACTCTATAATACACAGAGCCCCCCTGAAAGATAAATAAATAGTCCATTAGAGAGAGTGATCATCAGGGCACATAGACTGACTGTGGCGACTATCAGAGCAGAGTGTGGCTGGGAGGGCAGTACCTGATCTAGGATGTAGTTGCGTCTCTTGCGGGCAGCGATCTCAATCAGCCTGTTCAGACACTGGGTGGCCTGCTGTATGAGAACGTCCCAGCGGCCCGAGTAGTTCTTCTGGCGACGCAGACCCATCACCTGCACAACAAACAGTCAGATAAAACAATCAGTATGTTTACATGACACTTGAAAAAAAAATGACTTATTGCCTTAATCTGACTATAACTGGACAACTGAAGTGCATGTAAACGTCTTAGTCCGACTGATATCGGAATTCTCCAACTCCGATTAGGATACCCAGATAATGTGATTGGAACTGGATTTTCGCCGGCATGTATGACAAGACAACACATGTGCGCATGCTCCGGATGCTCCACCTCCCACGCTGGTGTAAAAACATCCAAGAAAGCCGGTCGCACATTAGCCGGTCACATTAGCCGGTCAGTAGCGACGGCACAAAGTGTCGAACTGAGGTCAACAGAAAGGCGCCATATTAACCCATTGAAACGACACATATCACCACCCAGTGTTGAGGAGGAGGACACGTTCCCGTCAGTTATTAGATTTTCTCAGTTGCATGTAAACTGGGACAAGGACAGAAGTCCTATTAGACGCCAATATCGATTTTTAAGCATAGCTCGATTAAACTGTGCATGTAAATGCACTGTTTGATAGGCTGCAATACTGTGTGAATGTTTGTTTTGGGGGGGGTTGACAGTCACAAACAAACCTTCATCTTGTCCATGATGGCGTTTGTGCCCAGGATGTTGAACTTCTTCTCAGGGTTCGTCTCTGCATGCTTTATGGCCCAGGTGGTCTTTCCACAGGCAGGCAGGCCAACCATCATCAAGATCTGAAACAATGGAACCAAGAAAACAGGATTTTACACAATATGTATGTAATATATAACAATGTTAATGAAGTTTTAGGATTGAGAAAGTAGCTCCCTGGGTATAGACAGAGAACACACACACAGAGACACGCACACAAACACAATTATCTTACATGACTTCCTCTCTTTTTCCATTTTGAAAACAGTTCAAATTGTAACCTAATAATTTATGGGTGACAATCATGGTCCAGAGGCAAGCACACTCAAAATGCCTTCAGAAATCTTTTAGTTAAGTTTTAGGATTGATAAAGTAGCTCTCTGGCTACATTTGCAGAGTGGTGAACAATCGGTGCACCATCAACATAAAAAAAGTCAATTTTCCATTTCTGCACTATATCGGCCACCTTATTGGTTATGTGAGAATTCATTTTCCACTTTAAAACCAGTATCTCATCAGTCTCAAAAATCCAATATCAGTCGAGGTTTTGCTTGATGGGTATAAGTACCCTCTTTACATACATTATTTATGCTGATGCTATAAACTAAGAAGAAAAAAGTTTCCCTCATGCATTAAAATGTGTTATTTTCTTCTACTACATTTAAATATTTCCATATACTGGGATCCCTAAACGACTGGAGCACTGGACCTCATTACTGGGCTTCATGTGTGCTTTATCTAAGTCAATCACAACCAAAAACTCCACATATTGTTCAGTAATAATTCCAGCGCTGCCCTACCTCGCATTCAGACTTGCTATCCGGTCCCTTGGTGCCTCTGATCTTGCTCTCCATGCTGAGATCATGGATGTAGGTGTATCCCTCTGGTGGGGGGAAGTACGGCTGCTTCTGTCCAAAGTTGAACTCCACAGCACAGTTCTTCACCAGGACATGAGGGAACAGGGCCCGGCCTGCCAGCTCCTCCTTGGTGGTCCGGAAAGCCACGCCCAGCGGTACTCCGTTCTTGGAATAACCCATCTCCACCTCTGCACCAGTGTCAAAGTCCTGAAACAGGAAAGCATAATGAGTTTTACTTGTTAATACTGTAATGTCAAATACATGGACAAAACTATACAAAAGGGTTATGAGAGAGTATTAACAAAAACAAAAAAGTACTTATAAATTATCTAGATCATGGGTCTCAAACTCGCAGCACTCGTGCTGATATTTCGTTTTTTTAATAATTGTGTCTTTAATAATTTTGTGTCTTTTTTAAATAATTTTGTCTTTTTTTAGTAATTTTGTGTGTTTTTGTGTCATTTTTAAATAATTTTACGTCTTTTTTAAATAATTTTGTCTTTTTTTTTGTAATTTTGTGTGTTTTTGTGTCATTTTTAAATAATTTTGTGTCTTTTTTGGTAATTCTGTGTACTTTTTGGTCATTTTGTGTCTTTTAAGTAATTTAGTCTTTTTTTTTCAGTAATTTTGTGTCTTTTTTTTTTTTTTTTAAGTAATTTTGTGTCTTTTTTTGGTCATTATGATACTGCCTCCAGCGGCCCCCAGGTAATTTGAGTTTGAGACCCCTGATCTAGATGGTCTGTTTTAGCAAAACTGTTTTATTACGATTTATTACGATTTTTAAATCAGTATATCCCAGTTATACTTAATTTATACTTTTAGTACATATTAAATGCTATTAAAAAGAAGATAAAGTTGCCATTACTTACAATGTAACAGCCGATGACGTCGTTTTCACCAAACCTCTCACCAAAGTCAGCAAACTTGCAGTCAGCCGATTTCTTCCCAGTTCCTCCATATCCGTAGGAAAAGGGCTCCTCACCTGAAACAGGACAGAACAACATGAATGCTTTCTATTTGAGGAAACAGCTCTCTTTACAGCAAAGTTTCATCCACGTCAGACATCATCTCGTCATTGTTTTAGCTCCTCTCACCAAGCTGAGTGCTGCAGTGGTTGAGTGACCATCCGATTCTGACCACATGGGGATCTGGCTCACTGCCCGGCAGGTGCTTTACAGGAATCTCCTCATTGATCTGAAGAGAAGGAGACAAATCAGGTTAAAAAAGAGTTTTTTGCCGTGTGGACACAGTATACAGAAAAGACTTGTTTACAATGATGAAGCACACATCAGTCTAGTTTTAAAACCACCTTGGGATTAGAGGAAGACACCTATGACTCATTACCTTCATCTCGTAACACACTCGGCCGTGGGTGACGCCGTGTGTAGCTCGTGCTCCGGCCCAAAGGTAAGCAAAGCCTTCAATGGTCAGTGGGTAACCGCTGTAGCGATCTCTGGAAACTTTGAAATGCAGGTCACAGTTGTCTGAAAAAGAAGCCAAAACAGATTATTAATTATATTTCTTTTGTAAGATCTGGTCCAGAATTTTTAATGCTTGCATGATACAGACATGCAATGCTGTAGTCTAAACTTTGCAACTGCATTAGGGAAGGAAATACATTTTCATATGAAGCAGCTTTGGCATTAAAATCCACCTGATGTGATAAACAGAGATGTGATTACAGAGCGCCAGCAGACTCTCTGGATCCATTTTTCGAATTCATATATCATTGGCTACTACCAACATGTCATTGTGAAATATACAAACACATACTGCAGATAAGTATCTCACAATATGTTGGGACCACGGCCTTTGGTGCTGATGTAACAGCATCTAACATTTGGTCTACAACTGTTTTGAGACGAGAGTCAATTCCTCATTTCACTTCTCTGAGAAAAGGGTCTAAATATTGTATGGCTAAATCTGAAACTTTGCACTGACAATTAACCCATTTAAGGCGGGAAAGCATTACTGCATTTCTACCATTAAAACTGGGGGCGCTGTTGCGTTATTCTACCATTAAGCTGGGAAAGTGGATACGTCGTTTTGTAGTATTTGTAGTTTTTTCCACCTATTTTCGGTCTCTTTGCCAGTGAAATGCATCAGAATACATGTGGGAGTGTCGCAATGCAACATGGGACTTTCCCAGAACTTTGAAATCATGGCGGATGACGACTGTAACAGCTATAAGCGCTCAAATACTTTTTGAATTTCATTTCTATCTGCTACAGAGGCTGAAAAATCGATTATTTAGTAGAAGCGTTGACACTTCTGTGGAATTTCCAGAAAAACTTAAGGTTTTAGGGGATTATTTTAAAATCTCCCAGAGGTTTTACAGGCATTTTTCCCCAGGCGTTTTAGGCCTAAATGGGTTAAACAGATTTCCTCTGTGCTCGAGTCTCTGGGTGCTTTTCAAATCACTAAATTATGCTTCATTATGTCCTCGCTCCTCTAGCGATGCAGACATTGCTCCCCCTCTGCCATCAAAAGGATCTTCCATTCCCTTTAAATGCATCTTGAGTAGACGAGCGCATGTGGAGGCTTCTGGAGAAGTGCTCAGATCGTATGCTTTATCTATAGTGTATCCTACTCTTCTATACTGAGGGAAGCGAGGAGACACAAGCAGCAGTGCAGATGTTGGCTTGTAACTTTAGTTAGTACTGGACATAACGTATTATGAGCTGAGTTGGAATATCGAAGAATTGAAATAGAAAACTCATGAAGACTGACTGGAGAAGGAAAATGAGCCAGTTTACAGTCAGACAGCCACCAGCTGACACGTTATCGTAGCTTGTGTAGAGAAGATTTTATCCTCTACTTTACTTACATGTGTCAATTGTGACCAGAGTGTCGTCTATGTTCTCTTCCTCATCTTCAGCAGGGGGTTGTGGTGTGCGGGATCTGTAAAATATAAGCAGAGTATGAAGCAAGGTTATTATAGTTAACGAAAACTAACGAAACAACGAAAACTTGAATTGAAAAAACATTTTCGTTAACTGAAATAAAAAAACAATAACTAACTGAAACTGTATTTTGTGGTTGCAAAGCTAACAAACTAACTAAAATAATAGTGAAAATGTCCTTCGTTTTCGTCTTTGGCAACTTTTTTCATACGTTAACCTTTTTGGTTGATATGAAATCTATTTCATCTATCTGGTTTTATGACTTAATAAACTTATTGGGGCTGAGATGGATCAGACAAAGGAAAAAATAAGGTCACATTTATTGTGATCTTATTGAATCTTGCACCCAACAAATACCCCATTACAAAAATACTAACACTAAAACTAATAAAAACTAAACTAAAACTAAGTATTTTCCAAAAAATAAAACTAATTAAAACTAGCAAACACACTCTGAAAACTAATTAAAACAAACTGAATTTGAAAACAAAAAAATCACATCGAAATTAAAACTAAAACTAATGAAAAATCCAAAACTATTATAACCTTGGTATGAAGTAAACAGGCTTTAAAACCACTTACATTACAAATTTGATATTGTGTATTTTAAAATCAGCTAGAAATTTAGTTCTAGACTTGATGAAATAACCATAAAAGCAATGCAATAATTTCACAAAATGCACCTGTAGGTAAAAAACCAATGCATATTTTAAATTACGTGTAAAGACTGTTAAAAATCACCTGGTTTGTTAAGTTTAAATACAACACCTGCAGTAGAACTAACACTACCATTCGCAAAATTGCACCGTTTTAGGACGAGCGTACCTCTTCTCCTCGCGGTGCTCGTAGTAGTTGTAGCGACCGCCCTCCTCGTACGGTCTCTTGCGGCCGTAGTGTCCGGCCCGATCAGCCTCCGCTTTGACCTGCTCAGCCTGACCTGCAGCAGCTTCAGCTGCCTGATGTTCTGTGTCTCCACTATCCTGCTGTGTGCCTTCAACGGGCACAGGTTCATCTTCCTGTTTCACCTCCTCTTTGATTTCTAAAATGATAAAAAATGAACAATGACAGTGAGCTACACATTCAGAGTTACATCTATACGATCAAGCTCAGTCACAAAACAAACACCTGTCAGACTCTGCTTTTATTTTATTTATTTTTAGGATGAATGGATTTTTTTTAAACAGCTGACTGACTCCTGTAGCACATACGCACTTTCTTTAATAACTTTTTTGATAAATATGATCATGCTAAATGTAATGATAATTTCTCTTCTTCTGACAGATTGCTTTCTTAACTTTATAATGAGTTAAAACTTTGAACTAGTTTGCACATAGTTAGGTGAGCAGTAAGAGGGTTGTGATTGTTCTTAAGAGAGTTTGTATTTTATGTGCAATAGTTTTGTAGCAAATAATAGAGCCAAACAATAAAAACCTGCTTCTTTTCCCTGCATTGTTCTACTTACTATTCATAATCCATATGGAATTATCAGTGACCAGCCCCCTTCTCATATCTTGTGAACACCATATTAGAATACAAACACTGCTCATTTCCTCTAAATGACCAAGATGGAGTTTTTCAGTCAGCCACAGAGCGAAACACGCTGCATTCAAACTCCAACTTGCACAATGAGGTGATAATACAAACCAGTCATTACTTTGCATGATGTGTGTCACTATTAAACTTGTTACTACAACTTTACCGTGTCTGCAATGCAAAAAAGGGGTGTCTAAAAACAAGATAAAAACACTTAAAATAAGAAATTAACTCTTAAAAACAAGATAAATTATTTAACACTTCTAAATCTAAAGGTTTTTTTTAATCTTGGTAAGAAACAAATAATTTGCAGTGCACTCTGCAGCTTTAATTTATCTCGTTTTAAGAGTTAATTTCTTATTTTAAGTGTTCAACATGCTTATTTCTAGATTTTAAAATCTTAATTTAAGAAATCTTGTCAAGTGAAATTATCTGTCCATGCAGCAAGATCATTTCCCTCAGATTTAATGTTTTTATCTTGTTTTTAGACACACCTTTTTTTTGCAGTGTGCAGAGTTTTTCTCATTCGACACTTGATGAAATAACCATAAAAGCAATGCAATAATTTCACAAAATGCATCTGGAGGTAAAAATTGTATTTTGCATATTTTAAATTGTGTGTAAAGACTGTTAAAAATCACCTGGTTTGTTCTCCTTTGGCTCTGGAACAGGCTTGGCCTCCTCTTTGGGCGTCTCCTCAGTTTTCTGTATCTCGACATCTGCTGTGAAGTCGGGCATGCTGTGACCGGAGTCTGACGCTGGCTGACTCTCATACGGCTCTCCTTCTGCCTCCTCGTCCTCGTAGTAACCGCCTGAATCACGACCCTCGTCTTCATCTTGAAGGATATCACCTTCATCGTCATCAACGTCACCAACTCCATCACCAACTCCGGCAGCTTCAGCTTCAGCGTCTCCATCTCCATCCCCTTCAACATCTCCATCTCCATCACCATCGTCATCAGCTATTTCTGCATCTGAAAAGTCAGAGATTCAAAACTTTTACTTCTCCAATTTTTAGGAGCTGCAAAATATAAACTCAATGCATGCTGGTAGAAGGTTTACTTTTCATCTAATTTCCCACATTAACTTTAACCTCATTGAATTTAACACACTGAAGGGGCAATGCTACAGAGTATCAATAAAGAGCCAACTTTTCATTTAAAGACTCAGAACCCAAGGATTGTATGCAATGGGTTTTCTTTTTCTTCATTTTTATTAATTCTTCTTTTCGAACTGAAAAAATAAACAACAACATAAACTCCAACAGCGTAGGCTAGATGCATATACATATACATACTCACATAGACACCATTAAACAGATTTACATAAACATAAAAACATTTACACACATACAGTATATATAGCCCTACACATACACATGCATCTGCCCCGTCTAAGTAATAAGATAGATATAAGAACCAGTTAACTTAATATTCAATAAGCATTTCCTTATATCATTTTGGTCTGAAAAAAAGGGAGAAGGCTGAAGTAAAAAATACTTATCTAGGCCTCTCCTCTGGTACTCAACACTTCAAATAAGAGATTTTCTCTCTATATGTAGCCACTTAATGTCATAATAAATATGTATTATTATTATTATATAGGGTTAAAAAGCTTTACAAAGACACCGTCCATTTAGATCCAAGTAGTGTCCTGTTGCAAGTAAACATTTCAATGGAGGGTGCACATAACTTCAAAATCTGGCATAAAATTGATTTCAAGATGCTTAATATATAACCCACAAAGATAGAAGACAATAGACTCTTAAGTTAAATAAAACACCTGCAGTAGAACTAACACAACCTCACTGCCACTCATGTGTTACTATTAGCCTAATTTAAACTTACACCTCCACTTTTTTTAGACTTCTGGGTTACAAACTCATGGATGGGAAAAAGAGAGAGCTAACCTAAGTTTAAAAAGCATTATCATATGAAGTGTTACCAGTTTCATAGATAACAGCCTGCTAAACAGGGTATGCCTTCTCATGCTGCAATAATTAATTTCTAGTGTGCACAGAGGTTATCAAACACATCCCTTTTCCTCCTCAAATTTTATGGGTAAAGTCAGGCAGTAAAACTGTGGCTTGACTGAATACAACCTAATCATGGTTTATAAATTTAGCCATGACCTTTCAACTAGCGGCTGCAACTAACGATTATTTTCGTTATTGAATTATCTGTCGATTATTTAAACGATTAATCGATTAGTTGTTTGGTCAACAAAATGTTGAAAAATATCAATCAGTGTTTCCAAAAACCACAAGATGATGTCCTCAAATCTCTTGTTTTGTCCACAAACCAAAGAGATATTCAGTTTATTGACATAAAGGAACAAAAAAAACAACAAATATTCACAATAAAGAATCTGAAATCAGAGAATTTCGACTTATTGTCTTTAAAAAAACGCTCAAACCAATTATTCGATGATCATAATAGTTGACGTTAAATTTAATAATTGATTGTTCAAATAATTGTTGCAGCTCTACTTTCAACTGCGCTTGTAACCAAGTGATGCACATAAACTGCATTTATTTTCTCAAATTTCCTAATTTAAAAATGAATACTGCATGCACTTCCTACTGTAAGTGCTGCACATGCTGGTACTAATTATACCGGATGTATCCTACAGTTTCCAATGAACATTGTTCATACTGAATATATCTAGACACACTGAAATCAATTATTGCAGCATGAGAAGGCATGCCCTGTTTAGCAGGCTGTTATCTATGAACCGGTAACACTTCATATGATAATGCTTTTTTTAAACTTAGGTTAGCTCTCTTTTTCCCAGCTCTTTACTGATCACCTACACACTTAATCAACACACAGCACACACACACACACACACACACACACAAAACAACGTGCACTTGCACATGACTCAATGTAATATACGTCACTAAATTTTGCTTATTCTTGTGTTGTTTCTTGACTTCATCCTTGCTTGTGTTGTATGATCTCTGAAATGTACGTGACTTTGGATAAAGCGTCTTCCAAATGACATTGTAGATTGTAGATATCTAGCATATATACTCTCTACTGTTTAACCTACATTATGTATTTTATACACATAGTACTGTTTATTGTATATATTGAGATGTAAATTACTCTGAACTTTACTTAAACCTCTGGTTAGATGTTGAACTAGACTGCACTTGAATCGTAACAAACTAAACGTCTAATAGTTAATAAGCTAAATATTACTTAAACACAACGGCATCATTGCTGCTTACCTTGTTGCTCCTGCGGATCCTCTCCATCGTCATTGTCCTCGTTCTCCTGGAAGTCCTCTTGGCCGTATTCATCCTCCGGCTCCGCTTTCTCCGAGACATCCGCCTGGTCCTCGGTCTCCAGAGCGACTCGGAGCCGCTCCACCAGGTCCGCCTTCAGGCCTTTAGTGTCCAGGCCACGGCGCTGCAGCTCCTCTTTCAGCTCGTTTACTTTCAGTTTCTTCACGTCGAAACTCATTGTGTCCCCGGGTTGTTTGTTGTCTTTATTTATTTGCTAACAAAACACAGAAAACGATAAAACACAGATTAAAACACTGCGTCCAACTTTTAAATCGATATCTGTTGGCGGCAGTGTGTCTAAGCCGGGATGGGCAATTTAAATGCTGGATTTTTCATCAACACTTCCACAGGGCCACATATAGGAGCGTGCACTTAACCGGATATGATCAAACTGCATTTTAAATATGTTTACAGTGAAGTAACTTAACATATTTCATGCTCAAATGCATGTTGAACAGTATAAAAAGGAATTCAAAAGGTTTGAAGCAAATAAAAAATAACCACTTACTGTGATTTCTTTTTTTCAGAATAACAGACCAACATTAATTGCAAGAAGTAATTTTGTGCATTTTTACACTTCACTTTTAAGATTTCATGCTAAAATGCATGTATTTGTGCTGTGGGCCACTTCAAGTGAGGGTGCGGGCCGTATGCAGCCCCCGGGCCTCCAGTTGCCCAGCCCCGAGCTAAGCCAACATTAGCACGTTAGCTCGGCTAGCAGCGGTTCATACATTTCGCAACCTGGGTTTAAATAAATATCAATAAACCACGGTGTTTATAAACGCCCTTATCCAACTAGTAATACCCAAATGGTAGCTAACACGTGGACATTTTTGTTTTTATTTAACATTCCGCCAACGTTACGTGGCCTCGCGCTGGCTAACGAACCGACAACCGATGCAGAACAAGTAACTTTAACTCTTGATTCATGCAAGTTGCAAGCGATTCTAAGCGTTTAAAGCACACCCTGTGTTAAATGCATAGTTTATTTAGTTAATAATACGGTTAAGTTGTTAAATAAGAACAAAAATAAAGGTTTAAGGCCTACCTCCTGTCCGCCAGTTGCGCGGGTCAGCCGTGATAAAGATGGGGAGTGACGCTGCTGCCCTCTATGGGTCGGAAGCAGACCAAACCTGCAGCCGGAAGTCAACAAGACCTGCGCATATTCGAGGGTTTATTCTATTAAACTTTAAACACCAGAGTGACCGAGTTGGATCTACTAAACAAGGCTTTGGTTGATAATAGTGGACTAGGTTTGAGCGGCCGAATGTGAAGGGAAATAGACTTAGTTTGTGGGGGGTTTTCTCGTTGCGCACTTGGAACGCTCCAAAGTCGGAAGTGACGCAATGTTTATACTTAAGGAATACTGGGTAGTGTAGTTTCAGAAGTCTACCCGCCTTATTGCCTCGACCAACAGCTGGCAAATATACTGCCCTACAAAGTCTAACTGCCGTAACTACACAAAGGGTAGAAAGGGTTAAAAAAAAATTGGTTACATGTAGATAAGTGATATGACACTTATTTCTACATGTACTGATGATATAATTTTTATGCTCAAAAATCATGATAATTTATTTGACCTTCGACCCCAAAAACGTAATTACTGCAAAGCTGCTCATCGTAATGACAGAGTTGAGTAACAACAATGTTGTTGTCTTCTTTCAGCTTTTATATTTTGTTTTCAGTGAACATTTTCAAATTAATTTTGTTATCAGTGTATTAAAAGTGTTTAACAACTCTATTCAAAGATATGCATATTTTAGATTAATATTAAATATTATATTATAAAGAAATGTTATATTTTAGTCTTAATATAATTGTGTCACTTTCTACTTCATCACTATCTAGATAACAATTTCCCTTTCAAATAAACTTATAATTTCTATTATTTTTATGTTTAAATTAATATATATATCGAAAGCAGACCGTGGTAAGTGCAATTACTGCTTTGTTTTGAGTTTGATATTGTGGTTTTTATATCATTATTTCTCTGAAATAAAGCAAAATTGAAATCTAAAACTTTGTTACAAGATAAAACAGACATCAAGGAGTCC
Organism: Centropristis striata; assembly: GCF_030273125.1. Taxonomy (NCBI): domain Eukaryota; kingdom Metazoa; phylum Chordata; class Actinopteri; order Perciformes; family Serranidae; genus Centropristis; species Centropristis striata. The sequence continues at coordinate 16,647,474 of NC_081520.1, read as the reverse complement.
ATTTTTGAGTTTTTTTTAGTTATAACTCATTATAACTGATTAAGTAAAAAAAAAGTGAGATAAAATTATATTAAGACTAAAATACAACATTTCTTTATAATATTAAGTTTAAAATACACAAATCTTGGAATAGAGTTGTTAAACTCTTTTAAATGCACTCATAACAAAATCAATTTGAAAATGTTTTGCAGTGAAAACAAAATATAAAAGCTGAAAGAAGACAACATGTTGCAATAAGTATCACTCACCTACCTATAACCCATTTGGTTGGCCAGTTAAAAAACGTTAAAAAACTTTAAAGCAGTTTTTCTCAGCAACCAAACTTAAATAGTGATGCATGATCATGTTAATTGTAAAATAACTTTAAGTTATCTGAAAGTTAACGAGCTTCTTCATCATTCCTATTAACGTTACCCAACCTTATTTATATACAGTCTATGTACCCAACACAAGCGACATTTAATTTGTTGCAGTTCCTCAACGACACCACAAGAGGGAAGCAAACACTTAAATTCTCAGCCGAGACCCTAGACCAGGGGTCAGCAACCTTTACCAACAAAAGAGCCATTGTTGTAAAAAATAAAATAATAAAACATAAAATAAAATAATACAAAATATTGGAATGGAGCCGCGAAACCTTATTTTGCGCCTTACAATGAAGAAGAGCTCAGCCTATGAAGTCCTAATTAGCCTACCAACATTACTAATACAGTCATAGAAAAAAAATATTAGACCAACCTTGTTTTCTTCAATTTCTTGTTCATTTTCATACCTTGTACACCTAAAGGTACATTTATTGGGACAAATATAATGATAACAGAAATAGATCATAAGAGTTTAATTTAAGAGCTGAAATCTAGACATTTTCTATGGTTTTCTTGATAATAAAGAAAATCATTATCAAGTATTCTCATCTGGTCCCACTTTAGCCCTACCACACACATACATTAAATTACATAAAGATTCAGTCAGCAATGACTGACGGTTTAGTTTTTTTGGCAAATATTTGGATATCGTTTGATAAAAGTTTAATGCAAAAATGGTTCCAGCTTCTCAAATGTAAGGAGTTGCTGCCATTTCATATAATATAATAATATATTATATATAATAATATATTATATAATATATTATATATAATAATATATTTATTAATTTTACTATGGGGCCATCATACCACAGTGTTGTATTAGTACTTTTGCCTTAGTACAGGGTTTGTATTCTGCGTCCATCTCTGCTTGCAAAATGACTGAGTCTCTATTGACAGACAGCAAACCATTTTATTTTACACTATATCCTTTTACAGTTGTCATCACATCCAGTGTACATGAACCATAAAAGTGATTTACAGTGTTAAATACAACATGACACATCCATTAAACTGTAGGGGCAGAGTCTCACACTCCTAAAAATAATCCAGTAATATGTCCCAATGTTTGCTTTTGATTTCTTTTTGTTGGCCTTCAATCAAGTGCACAAAATGTTGCTCATTTTTGCACATTATTAATATATAATCTTGAGTCATTCGCAATCCAAGCATGAAATAAAGCCTGATCAAAGATTCCTAAATGATTAAGGTTATTGAGGCTCATTGAAATAAAAATGAATATGCTGGCGCTGTTACAAAATATATTAACTTCAAGGATGCCATTGCATTTTATTGTAAATCTTTATAGACAGTCAACTTTACAATGAACATGCAAGATCAACCATAGAAATGCACTATGAATATCATAGCAATCTCTTCTTTTTTTTCAACTAGTTGCTCAAAAAATGAGCAAATAATAGCATCCAAATCCACAGCGCACTGAAATGCAATATTTCCACCTCTTTCACCAGGCTCAAAGGGCCGGAGACGGAGTGTGAAGCAGGATCGTTACCAGGCTGTACATGTGGCAGTACTATGATCTTTCACACCCAGACCAACAAACACCTGATTTAATCACTTTTTGGAGGCAACAGGAAATGACACCAACTGCCTGTTGATCTCTCTCAGCTGAGCATCTAGAGTCTCTGTTGTTATTGACAGCTCAGCCAGCTGAGTCTGTAGGCTATTGATGGTCTCGTTTAGCTCGTCTTCTTTACGGCGAGAGTTTGCAGCCTGCCTGCTGTACTCCAGCACCATGCATCCACCGCCGATGAGGAAGATGATTGCCTCTCCCAGCAGCTCTGCACCCAGCTCTGCAGCCGAGTCCTCATTCAGGGGCTTTATGGTGGCACCCCGAAAGCCCATGATCCGCATCTTTGTTCTCATCTCAATCCAGTGGTAAACTGTGAGGACAAACACAATATAGAGACTCTCAATATGATCTTTGGCTGTTGCTCACATTTGGTAGATAAAACACAATGCAGTATCTATAATGTTGTTTTAAAAGTGTTTAAAAATTCTATTCAAAGATTTGTGTAATTTATAATTATTATGATAAAGTAATGTTATATTTTAGATAAGAATAGATAATAATTTCCCTATCAAATAAACTTATACTTTTTATTATTCTTGTCTTCACTATTCAACACAATGAAGAAACACAAGACTACACTGTATCACAGTATTATTTCTCTGAAATAAAGCAAAATTGATGTCTAAAACTTTGTCAGAAGATAAAACAGACATCAAGGAGTTCGTTTTTAGTTATAACTCAATTTCGACCAAAAATGTAGTTACTGTAGTTAGGCTTTGCAAGGCAGCAGATACCAATTATAAAGCAGTATAGTATGGTAATAAAAATACAATAAACAATGTTATTTTTGCTAACAATGGCTGTCATAAAGACTGCACTCTTGTTTCATTTTCTGTTTCATTTGTGTTAATAGTGTAAATGTTTTTCAATAAATGGTAACCACCACTCAGAAACACGTTTTCAGATTAGAAAAAAAAAACTGTTTATATAATCAGCTCTACCTTACTGTGGCAGTGTTAAAGTGCCATACAGTGTCTAAACCATAGATATCTATGGTCTAAACAACAACAACAGAGCATTAGCTGGTCAAAAGCTATTCAGTGCTGTCCTGAAAGGCTTCATACAACCTGCTCAATGACACAAAAGACCCGCCCTATTCGAGCATTCCTGGCTGCTATTGGTCAATCATATAAACCGATAACAATGATTGGTTAAGAGGTCTTGCAATCTACAATCTGATTGGTCCTCCTCGCTTTACTCCTGGTCCGGGTGTCTGACACTGCAATCTATAGCGGTCATCGCTAGCCGTTAGCTCGGTAACTCACTCTGCGCAGGGGGCAGACAGATGTAGGTCTTAAAGAACTCGCTCCTCCGGGCTCCGGCCTTTATCCGGTTCGCTACCGGCTTGCTCATCTGCCTCACTCCGAGGTAGAGGAGCTTGGCGATGGGGAAGGCACCGACAACCATCTTGGCGGAAATACTCCACCAGCGAGCGTCGGGCGGGTCACGTAGTAGAGATGACGCAATGACGTTATATGATTGACAGTCGTTAAGCCGCCCACGTGTTTATGACGTCAGCAGTTCAGGACAACAGTATTATATTCGCTTCTCTCTTTTTTTTAGCAATGTCAAGTTCACAAAAGTACTTTTTATAATAGGAAACTATTTTTTAATTTAATTATTTTATTTTATTATTATACATGAAATACCACACAAATGATCAATCAATGAGACTTTATTTGTATGGCACTTTTCATTCAAGAGAGATGTAACACAAAGTGCTTTACATAACAAAGGAGAAAGTAATAACAGTAATAATAATAATAACAAAACATAGAAACAAGCAAACAAAAAAATATCTAATCTAAAAATGATTCAAGTAAAAGCCAAATTAAAAAAATAAGTCTTAAGTTTGCTCTTAAAAATGATAGCATTCTCTGAACTGATTAACCTTTTTTTAAATAGCTACTTTATTTACCACTCAACCCTTGACATATTTGAATTTTTCTTGTTATTCCACAATTTTGCAATATATATATTTTTTAAAACCCCACCCACATGTGCAAGTTAGGAGGCCAATCCTTCAGTGAATGACTCACCTTTTAATTAATGTGTACTTACGCCAGTCGAGAGAACCAGGTAGACATTGACGTTTTAATTGGAAGAGGTCCATTTGATTTCACAATCAGTGATGTAGTGATACTGTACCAAAATATTGGGTAATGTTTTATCTTTGTCTTATTTCAACAACACCAGCATTAATAAGATGTAGGCTGTGGTGAAGTGTATAGTGTGACACAGGGCTATGAGTGAAAGTGCTTCAAGTCATGCAAAAATGTTACTGAAGTAAAAGTGCAAAAGTATTAAAACTTTGAAAATAAATTCAATGTACAAAATTAAAACTACTGAATATGCAGAACGTCTACTGAATTATAATTATTGATCCATTAATGTGTAGCCTACATTATTTTAATGTTGGTAAGTAAGGGTGTATTTTATTTTATCTTTTAATATATGTACTGCCAGGTAGCTTGTTAATGTCACCAATAGATCAATAAAGTTTTATCCTAATCAATAACAGTACATCATAAAAAAAAAAATGAAATTATATTTTGTATTATTTTTACCCTGTAAAGGTCCAAAAAAAGTATAATATTTACCAATTAACTGCAGTGGAGTCAATATATAAATAAGCAGAAAATGTAAATTATCTTTTGAATAAAATCCCTTTTTGTATCACTACCCTTGTAATGCACAACAAGGGTAAAAAATTACCCGTATTCATTTTCAATGTTATTTCATGTATGGCTGAGTGTTTCTATGATACATCTTTGAAATAAATGTAAATGTAATCATTAATTATTCCAAGTATTCAGTACATATCTTATTTTTGTTTTGCACAAATCAACATTTTTATGTTTTCTTTTCTTACTTTATGAACAAGCACAGCTTTTGTATTTCTACATCAAGCTTGGTCAGAAATAATCCACATGCATTTATTGAACCTGTGAAATCTGTTTGTTTTCAAGTAGGAACATATTTTCAACTATTTACCTGGCAGACATTTCATAGCTCAGCACAAATCCCTTTACACATCTGATACTTGAAAGCAGGGCCGGTTCTAGGCAGCATATATGAGGGGGCAGTCAGAAATGTGAAGGGGGGCATCATGTGTACACATCATGCTCCAGCACTTTTTTTCAGTGCTTATAGTAACGATGCTTTCTTCATTGAAAGGGGTCTATGTGTCCAACAACAACCTGGAGAAGTGGATTACACTTTGTCAGATCTTCAGACCTGTCCAGGTGTCCCACCTGAAGACTAGGCTCCTGCTGGTGTAGCTCTTAAGGTCACTAAGGCATGCAAACCCCCTGACCACAATAAGGTGGAATCCCTCAGGAATAAAAATAAAATAAAACAGCCTTCATCCAGATTTCAACCAACAATCGTGTATCTTGTGTCCCTTTTTCAGCGAATTTTTCCGCTACTGCAGATCATTTTGTCAAATTGTAATGTATGTTAATTTTGTGAGTATATTAAAATGTGCTTTCTCAACTTCTAAAATTTTGATTTGAGGGGGCAAGACATTTATTTAAGGGGGCTCGGCCCCCTCTTGCCCCTGCGTAGAGCCGGCCTTGCTTGAAAGGGCTTGTTCTAACGTGAAATCAACTAATTTCCTTTTACCGTAACATTATTTTCAAAAAGTTGCATCGTATTTATTACAGTAAAGTTCTGGCAACCACAGCTGCCGGTTTGTTTTTGTTTGTTTTTTTTTACCGTAAAAAAAACAGTTTTTTTTTGTTTTTTTTTACAGTGCAGTACTCGAGTAAATGTAGCATGCTTTCGTGTTACTTTGTGACATCACCACTGATTATAACTGCGGTTTGATGTGTCTGAAATGTATTTATGCAACATGTTCTTAAGACGCCAATAAAAAGTGTCATGTCAGACGCGGAGGTTCACCTGCAGCCAGCTGTGGCAGGAACACCTGGCTCGGGTTACAGCAGCAGCGCAGAGCCAGAGGGGCTGGACTCTGAGCCAAAATAACTCCGCTCGGTACGCAGCGATGACTAAATGTCTGGAGCAATCGCCAGAAGAGAGAAACACAGTCTGAGCAGCTCGACTTCAGGAAGACAAGAAACCCAGAACAGAGCCCAGGTTTCCTCTCGAATTTGGGGCAAAAGAACAAAGAGGCTCATTGATTGAGGTAAGTTTTTTTAAACCGCTTGTGGTGTAGGCTATATGCACCTATCTGCGTGGTAAATACTCAGAAAAACTGATTTATTATAAGATCGCTGTGCGACTTAGTGTAACTCTTTAAGTTTGTTCGTAGCTCCAGTTGGTGAAACCCCCTTTGAATAGTTCTTTCCATGCTTTTCTCGGTCATTGTGAGGGGTCTTTGAATGCAAGGAGGAGCTTGTTCTCAAACTAATAGAAATCAGATGTTTTTACCAGCTCTGCCTGGCATGCCTCTCAGTCTACAACCACAGAAGAAAGCTCCAGTGCAGCTGCTGGTCACTGATGTGCAGCCAGTTCAATATATATACCATTAACTCCACAGCAAAGTTACTGTCTACACGGACCTATGGGGGTTGTGACTTCATTAACCCCCTGATTTTTTCATACTTTATAAATTCCCCTTTTAAGGGAACTTGCATGAAACATAATACCCAAGTGTTTGATGTGGAAATGTGCAGAACAAACATAGTGAAGCCAAATTTGCCCTAGATCAATGTGTAAAGAGATTATTTGGCCCAAAGGCTAACAAATTTAATTCTGCTTTTTGAAATATTCATATGAAATAATTCCTCTACTCATGTGTTTGGGTGCTTGAAATAAATTTCCCCAAGTCTTAGGTTAACAAAAGTGGTGAAATATATGAATAAAATAGTATAGAAATGTAAAATAAATGTCTAAAATGGAATTTTGTCAATACCATTTTTAGAGAAAAATAGTTTTCTGTCACTCTACTTTCACCATAAAGCTTCATGGGATGAGCATTGCAAACTTTTTTTCTCCAAACAAAATATTTACAATATAAAGAGAGAAATAAATCCTCTCTTCGTTTTAAGGCCATTGATAGTAATGGTGAGCTTATCTGTCTGAATGGACTCTTTATGATCTTTTATGTGCTATTAATGTTGGGTGTTCCTACATTGTGTAGTAAATAATTTATTTTAATTGTGTTTATGTTGCTTTGATAAACAAATATCCATCTAATGCCACTTGGAGTTTCTTACACACCGCTCCTTGTGACTGTCTGCAAGTCAGAAATGCAAATGTGTCAGTTGTTTGCAGAACTTCTTAGCAGGGCTGCTAATCTGCATGTAAACCAAACCTTCCTGTCAGAGCAGGATTTGAAATGGCACTCATCCAACATGTGTGCTGTACTTTGGGTCCAAATCCAAAACCAGCTGGGCTGCATTTTGTGATGCACTTGCTGCAACCTGTTGTCTACAACAAGAAGCTACTACATTCATCAGAACTGGTGATCAAAGCCGTGCATGCACATACATGCAAACAGTTATACATATCTGACTGTCACTCCTTGGTATAATTGCAGTGTTTTGTGCATGAATCAGGTCATGTAACTCGCCAGAAATGTCTGTTATGTTGTGCAGAACTGAGAGATTCCTGAGTCACATGCTGCAGGAACAGTTTTGCACTAAGGGGATAGCTGGGATAGTGATAGAAGAGAGAGCCTGCAGCAAAAGAAGACCTTGTAGGCTTTTGTTTAGTTGTTATCATTTGATCTTTACAGGCATTGTATAGACCGCGACTGATATATCAGTTGACAGATATTATTGGCCAATATCGGCCTACAAAAGTCATATCGTATCAGTGTATATGCTGGCTGATATTTGCCGTTATGAAAACTTTTTTAACACAATATATAACGCCGAAAATGTTGCTTGGCATGATTTAGAAATGGTGTTAGCTATTCTTTTTTTTAATTCTTTTTTTTAATAGTCAGCGATTGACTGAAAGGGAACAGTATTTGTATTTTTTTTAGCTATTTATTTTATTCCTTTTTAATCTTTTTTTTTCTCACTTATCATTTATGGAATTGGCTGACAATGTTATACATTGTTTCTATTAAGTATGATAATGTTTAACAATGTTAATTAGTTAATAAAGTTTTATGTTTGAGAAAGTAGCTCTCTGGGTATATTTGTAGAGTGGTGAAAAATCGGTGCTCAATGCACATAAAAAAGGGCTATTTTCATTCCAGGTAAAAAAAAAATAAAATCATTATATTGGCCACCATATCGGTTATGGATGAATTTTCTAAAAAAATCTTTATACGAATATGAAAACTTTATTATCCACTGAGTGGAAATTCCTCTTTGGTTTAACCATAAACATATAAACAATAAAGAAAAAAACATTTCAAGGATATAAAATAGCCTACAGCAATAACTGCACTTCACACATCACCCATTCAAGTACAAAACTTCATAAAAGCATACCACAGTACAAATATGGTATTGGCATTGGCTTCAAAAATCCCATATTGTTCGGGCTTTAGTAATGTACCCTGAGTTTGTGCAGAGACATATTGTTATCCTCACATTGAGAACATCAGTAGAGCTGCATTGTTAAAGGATGTTGTCTTTGGCAAAGGCAGTTACTGTCATGAATACAATGTGTGCACACATGCTTGTTTATATACTTATATTGGTAGAAAGCATTTCTATGACTAAATAGGTCGGAGGCAAAATGAAATACTTTGGGTGGAGTAGTTGAATCTGAAAGGATTACAGTTGTTGACGTGTGTAAGAGGGAGATATGATTAACCTATGAGACATTTATTGTCATCTCTCATCAGTTGTCAAATTTGACTCAACAGCTGACATAGTCTGGGAAATCTTCAATGGAAGTTTTTACGTTATGGGTGTTTGGTTATAGTTTTGTAATCGATAAGATCTGAGGTCATTTTCATTAGAAAACGTTTTTTGTGATTATTGGAGACAGCTCATAGATATTCTGATCCAGATGAATGACAGCTCCACTATGTTTTACACAATAATTACTCAATAGCTCCAATTTGTAATGCACAATTTACCGTAATCTCCTTCCCCATCCAGACAGGCAAACAGTCCATGTCAAACAACTCCCATCACATGAGATAGCTGTGAGCCAATGTAAACAGTAGATTCTATCTTTCACGTTGGACCTCTCGCATGAAAAAATCTTCAGGGGACCAATTTTTTTCAGGATTTAAAAAAAAAATGGTTGAAAAAGTGATTAAGAAAGCTTGTGGAAATTAAAATTAATAACTGCAGTGCAAAAAAGGTGTGTCTAAAAACAAGATAAAAACACTAAATCTGAGGGAAATGATCTTGATGCATGGACAGATAATTTACCTTGACAAGATTTCTTAAATTAAGATTATTAAGTCTAGAAATAAGCATGTTGAACGCTTAAAATAAGAAATTAACTCTTAAAACAAGATAAATTAAAGCTGCAAGCAGCGATGAACTGGCCCGAGCAGAGTGACCTGACAATTATTTGTTTCTTACCAAGATTAAAAGATTTAGAAGTGTTAGATAATTTATCTTGTTTTAAGAGTCAATTTCTTAATTTCTCAATAAATTGTCCTTCAACGTGCAATATATCTTTACATTATATCGTATATATTTTTCTTTACATTTACTTGCCTATGTATGTTTATGTTTATATTGTATATTTTTTATATTTTATATGTATTTTATTTATTGTCACGCTACTTTTTGGAGTCAGCTCTCAAATCTCATTGTACATGTGTATAGTGACAATAAAGGCATTCTATTCTTATTTTAAGTGTTCAACATGCTTATTTCTAGATTTGATAATCTTAATTTAAGATATCTTGTCAAGGTAAATTATCTGTCCATGCAGCAAGATCATTTCCCTCAGATTTAGTGTTTTTATCTTGTTTTTAGACGCACCTGTTTTGCAGTGTGTTTATATTTTTCACTGGGTCATCTGCAGGAGGTTTGTTCTCCTGTGGGGCATGATTTAGTTTGTTGTCTGCATTAACACATACAGATTAAGGTGTTACAAACATGACAAAGACAAATGAAAAGCTAGCCACAAAGGGAAGCATTTATTGTGTCAGAGTCTCAGCCAAGTTCCCTGCCAAGAGTGGGCCGAGTATTTGAAGGAAGGATATGAAGGAGGAACCAACAGGAGGGGGAGGAAATGAATGGATGCCTGTATGGAAATAAAGACTTCAGCAGAAACTAGAGAAATAGTTTGATGCGTAATCTGGAATGGTTGGTGGAGGCTGAAAAAAGGAAAGGGGGAGAGGCAGGACTGCTCGGTCAGACACACCCAGGAATTCTGTAAAGCTAATGATTATTGTCTTTAATCTTTAAATCTCCCTGCTGCTTCCCACAGGATCTCTCTGCCCCTCAGAGTGTCCTTTAACAATGTTTCGGAGTTCCCGGATTTTTAAAAAAGCCTATTATGCAGGAGGTAGCTAGTAGTTTTGTTAAGTGCTCCTTGGTGGTTTCATCTTGTGGCTTCCATCTTGGCTTTACCACTCGAGAGAGCTAATTGCTGTATGTTAAAACGGTAGAAGCAGCTGGCATTGTAATCACAGCACTGGGAGGGAACTGGACACAAAGTGCATGTGAGGTTTTCCTGGAAATTTTCTCTGGAGAAAGAAGTGAATCGGCAACCCTGGAATAGACCAGTGACCAAAAACTGTCAGTCAGCTTTAAATTTTCAGATGATTAATGTTTCTGTGTTTCACCACTCAAATAACAACACCCATTCTTCTGCCTGTGTACTTTAAAGTCCAACACCCACACTGTAAAAAAAATCTGTTGTTTTTACGGTTAAAAACTGGCAGCTGTGGTTGCTAAAACTTTACCGTAATAAATACGGTGCAACTTTTTCTAATATAACGGTAAAATGATATTAGCACTGTTGAGTTCACGTTTAAGATTGACATTTTATTCCATTTTTTTACCGTATAAATAAAAAGTTTTTCCATCAAATGAAACGCTGTTCTGCCATATAATTGACAAGAAAATACTTGAATGAATTGAAGATTTTACCATTAAATATTACAGTATATTTTTGTTAGAGATATGTATGTTTAGTACATTTAACAGTGAGAAAAAGTATTTTTACAAAAAATAAATGCAAAAATTACAGTGATGGCTTGTATATATATTACCCTATATTTTTGCTACAAACACGGAGCCAGTGTATTTCACAGTAGAATAATGTTTGGGGTTTTTTTTTAATAAAAATGTAAAAAATACTGTCTTGGCTGATATATATACATTTACAGTGTTTCATTATTACTGAAACTGAATTAACCCATTTATCATTTTAAGGTCTTTTACTGTCACGGTTTAGCAGTTTTTCACCGTAAACTCTACAGACATTTTTTTTACAGTGTACTGTGTGTGATACCTGCATGTATGTTCCTAAAAAACACATTTATTCACAATTTATTTCTCTATACACGCTTCTCTTCTTGAAACCTCTCCTCAGCTGTTGAGTTTACTTTATTTTGTTTGCACAGTAATATAACATGCTGATAGCAAAAGCAAAGGACAGCAAGGTGCAAATTACATACATAATCTGTCAAGGTTTTTAAAAAGGTAGATGATTAACAAAACAAAAAGTGAAATCTGACACAATATAAATGACAACAGAACACAAAATTGTGGGAGACGATGAAAATGAAAGGAGAAGTTGTCGTTGGAGAAGTGAGGCATTAACTTTGGTTCCATCTATTATCTTTTCAAAAAGAACTTTTAATATGCAGCAGAAGTTGACAATAACACCATGTGAACATCCAGCCAATTTAATTATATGTTATTCCGCCTGTTTTCTTATTATACAATTACTGTTTTGATACAAATGCCTCTATGTGACCTACATAAGCAAACAAACAACAACAGAGAAGTTGCCTTTCAACAGGTCAGATTCCAAACAGAAAAGTCATGTGAAACATTTTACGGCACACAATGTTCATATTGAAATGTTTATTTTGAAATGTTTGACAGTAAGTAATCACCAGCTGAGCAGTTAGCCAGTTAAAAGGAAGCAGGAGGAGATTTTTCTTTAGAGAATTAAATTTTTTACTTGTGGTTGTTGCTGATATTTTGTCAGGATCAGCAAAGAGAAAAGACCAAAAAATAAACAAAAAAGCGTAGAGGGACAGTGATAGAGCACAGGCAAAGCAGGGGTTCTACACTGTAAAAATGTTTGTAGAAATGACAGTAAAATACTGTCAAATTACATCAGAAATAGGGCGTAAAATTGAAAATTGTATGTCACAGTAGTAGACACTTTTAATAACCATAAATCAAAGATTAGCACAAAACTTTTACTTTTACTGTCATAAACTGTAGGAAACACACAGTTTTGCTGTAAAAATATAACATTTTCATGCAAAATTAATGGAGAAATACCATGTGTGAAAGAATGACACAATTACCCTTAAAATAACAGGAATATTCAGTCTAAATTACAGTTTTTGCTGATATTTACATTTAAATTTAGTGTAGAAAACCCACTAACTGTATTTTTTACTGTAAAGTTCTGGCAACCACAGCTGCAGGTACTTTACCGTAAATTTAACAGATTACTTTTTTTTTTAGTGTATTCAAACAAATCCTGAAATGACTTTCTATCTAATCATTTTTATATTGAAATACATTATGAGATGATTTGACATCAATATATGAATTTATTGGTGGCTTTAAAAAAAAGTTATTCATCTTACGTAGCCACAAGTAGATACATCACCTCATCATCTTTACAGCTGTGTTTAAAACAGAAAAAAATAAATTTAAAAATACTTGTCATCAGTGACAGTGGATTTATTAGTTATTAGTTCAACTGGGCAGGATTGTAAATGGGGGACAGGTGTGTTAGTATGGCTCATAAACATATGATTTTAATTCAATTTAAGATATTTTGTTTAGCCCAAAGATGCACATTTTTACTGTCTAACAGAAAGAAAATATTAGATTTAGACTAAAATGCGTTTATCTCAACAACATGAAGGCTTTACAGAACTTAAAAGAGAACTCATATTTTGTTCATAATTACAATGGAAAATTCATAAAATGTGAGACTTGTTGGTGTCTTTCACTTTTTTTCCAAACACTTGCACAATAGCACAAGCAGGATCCGGTTTTTCCAAGGCTTTTGTCTACAGGGGCCAAAATAAAACCAGTTTTGGTGGTGTGTTACCAATAAAAAATGGAGTAACACAAACAATAAAAGTTGTTGTAGAACCAGCGAAAAGAAAACTGGGAAAACGGGAGGGATGAATGACTTTCTGGGCAGGACGGCGAGAGTTCAGTGAGTGAGTGATCGACCTGACCTTTGTGAGTCAGTGAGAGTGTAATCTCTTTTTTTGTGAGCTACTTTTGACACAGATAAGCGTCCCAGACTGTGTGTGAGGTGAATGCCTCACTGAGGAGTGGTGAGGAATGTGAGCCTGTGACGAGGCCCGACTGAGACACACTGCTGACTCCCGGCGACAGTTCAGTCGAGCCAGATAATAGCTGTTCTTCACACTGTGTGCTCTGCTGTACACTTAAGTTTGATGACCTTACGTAACACGTGTTTTCCTCTGGCCCTGGCTAATATTTAACTGGTGCTAGTGGGCTTATCCCGACGAGGCTGGTCTAGTTTCAAGGGTCCACAATTTCTATTATGTGCACTTATTGTATCAGGTCTAATAACAAACAAAGATAAATGCCCCCTTCCTCTCTCTGATTGTGCACAAATTCAAAAGGAAACTTAAAGTAACCCTGCTGCCCTTTGGTATTGTTTTCACCTTGTAAGTCTGATTATGCATTTGTGTGTGTGTGTGTGTGTGTGTGTGTGTGTGTGTGTGTGGGTACTTGTACGCTGTTTGAGGGAAGACTTGGTTTCAAGGTAAAAGTTAGGTTAAGGGTGAAGGGTCCTCACAAAGTGATGTATACAGGAATATGTGTGTGTGTGTGTGTGTGTGTGTGTGTGTGTGTGTACTTGTGTTTTCCTACGAACGACTTGGTTTCAAGGTAAAAGTAAAAGTTAGGTTAAGGGGGTAAGGGTTGTGGTGAGGCATTTAGAAATAATAGTTAAGGTTAAGGAAAGGGAAAGGGGTTAATGTATTAGTGAGGACCTTTCAGCTGGTCCTCACTTTGTCAAAGGCCTGTTTGAGGGTTAAGACTTGGTTTCAAGGTAAAAGTTAGGTTAAGGGTGAAGGGTCCTCACAAAGATAGATGTACAGGAATGTGTGTGTGTGAGTTATCATGTGAAAATGTGCTCCTGGAGAAACCTACTGTAGTCCGAACTACAGATGTGGTTTTGACAACTTTCCCAGGTGTTTGTGTCTGTGTCTGTATGTCTGTGGACAGATATTGTCAACAAATTGCATCACAACCGTCCAGGATTTAGTCCAAAAACTGTACAGGTGTGTGTAGTTGAGATCAAAATGAAGGCAGCGTTACAAGATGGGTGTGGTACGAGCGAGGGCGCTGTAAGTAGGGGAGTAGTCTTTTTTTGCCTTTACCAAAGTATAATTAATATTGATATCAGATAAACAATACAATCTTACACATTTTAAGGTAGTTTAACACACTGTTTGTCAATGTGGGGGTCGCCATGGGGGTCGTAGAGACTTTGAAATATGTTTTTTAGTGTATGTCTTTTATAAGAGAAGACACTGCACTGCAAAAAAGGTGTGTCTAAAAACAAGATAAAAACACTAAATCTGAGGGAAAAATCTTGCTGCACGGACAGATAATTTCACTTGACAACATTTATTAAATTAAGATGATTAAATCTAGAAATAAGCATGTTGTACGCTTAAAATAAGAAATTAACTCTTAAAACAAGATTTCCCTCAGATTTAGTGTTTTTATCTTGTTTTTAGACACACCTTTTTTGTAGTGTAAATGTGATGAATAAATAGACCTAACAAAAGAGAAAAAATCTATAAGAAAATGTGTTTACTGTAAATATTACTGTTACCTAAATAGCTCAGAGAAGTATTGAGTGGTTACACAGCGGGCCGAGAAGTTGAATCATCAGTGATAGTGGACAGTGTTGTTCACAGACTGAGGGACTGACCTCACTTTATGTCTGTCTGTCTGTCTGTCTGCCTGCCTCCCTGCCTGCCTGCCTGTCTGTCTGTCTGTCTGTCTGTCTTTCTGTCTGTCTGTCTGTCTGTCTGTCTGTCTGTCTTTCTGTCTGTCTGTCTGTCTGTCTGTCTGTCTGTCTGTCTGAGAGATAGTTATTAAACTAGGGTGGGATTATAAATGGGGGACAGGTGTGTTAGTTTGGCTCAGCACACTTTCATAAACATGATTTTACCTCAATTTAAGATATTTTGTTCAGCTTTTACATGCACATTTTACTTTATTTACTTTATTTTTTAAAATATTAGATTTAGACTAACATGCATTTATCTCGACAACATAAAGGCTTTACAGAACTTAAAAGACAACAATGCACTGTGTCTTTTATAATTACACTGGGGAATTCATAAAAGGAAGTTATGTTTTAGGTTTCAGTTGTGTGTTTGTCTGTTTGTTAGCAGGATTACTGAAAAACCCCTGATCCTATTGTCATGAGGCCTGTTGGAAGGTTGTATCATGAGCCAACAAAGAACACACTGAACATTTGGAGCGCATCCAAATCATGGGGACGCACAAATTATTTCCCATTTTTGTTAACATTGTGAGAGAGGGCCTGGCCTCGGCAGGGGCCTGGACTGACCTTTTAGTTTCTTTTAATTTTAATTTTACTAACATTTATCTTTACTTGCACATAAATAGAAGCTGCACTGTAAAAAATGTCTGTAGATTTTACGGTGAAAAACTGCTAAACCATGACAGTAAAAGACGTAAAATGATAAATGAGTTAATTCAGTTTCAGTAACAATGAAACACTGTAAATGTATATATCAGCCAAAACAGTATTTTTCACATTTCATACATTGCTCCACTGTAAAATACTCTGGCACCGTGTTTGTAACAAAAATATACTGTAATATATATACAAGCATCACTCTAATTTTTGCATTTATTTTTTGTAAAAATACTTTTTCTCACTGTTAAATGTACTAAACACCATATCTCTAACAGAAATATACTGTAATATTTAATGGTAAAATCTTTAATTTATGCAGCATTTATAAAGCATTTTCTTGTCAATTATGTGGCAGAACAGCGTTTCATTCAATGGAAAAACGTTTTATTTTTTACGGTAAAATATGGAATAAAATGGCGATCTTAAATGTGAAATCAACAGTGCCAATATCATTTTACCGTAATATTAGAAAAAGTTGCACCGTATTTATTACGGGAAAGTTCTGGCAACCACAGCTGCTGTTTTTTTACCGTAAAAAAAACAGTTGTTTTTTTTTCAGTGTGGCAACTTATGACCTAAATCTTTTTTTTAAATCAATATCTGCTGTTGTTGTCACATATCAATGAGCAGAAAACCAAATTAGAAATGATGATGATTGTCCTCAATCCAGTATTTAAAGTGATTGTTAGGCTTGCAGGGATTTTTTTGGCATTAACATATTATTTTAATAGGTTTTTAAACCAGTTGGGACAAATCGACCTGTCTGCACAGACAGCTGTGTGGCTCATTAGTATAATCTGTCATCCACTTGACTATCTGTGTACTGCACCTGTCCGTCTGTCTGTCTGTCTGAACCTGGCTTTTAAACAGACCTGCCATGTGTGATGTTAAACTGCATCACCTGGTATCACCGTTAATGTGTCTGAGTCAGCAGCCAGTTTACCTTGAAGGGGACTCAAAGGGCTGTGATGTCATTTAGTGATGCGTTTCACAAAGTGTTTCTGGGTGATTCTCATGAAGCCAGTTTAAGTTCTGTCTGTGAAGATTATAAGGACATACTTTATTAAATTAAATATATTTCACTTTTATATGAATGAACAATATAGCCATAATGAGGCACAATTCATTGTTTTGTGCTAAAATAATATTTTCTATATTTTTAAACATATTGTTGATTCACAAATTAATTACCGTAATGCATCCAGATGAAAATTTCATGGTTTCCCCACACTTGTACACAATAAATATTTAATAAACTTTATAAAATTAAATATACATTTGTTTAAAAATGTATAATTTAACAGAATATAATCAAACATAATGGTTTTTAACAATGTATAAAGAACAAAATCTGCATGAAAATTGATGAGAAAAAATGGTTAAATGTTACGGTAATTGTTTGAATTAAAATATGTGTACGTTTTAATAAAAAACACTTTGGTGATACCAGCTTGCCTTGAGCATATTTAAGTGCTTGCCAAACAAACAAACAAACAAAAAAATCTTTTGTTGTTTTTTTAATTCTATTTAAAAATGTGTTACGATAATTAATTTTGCTCAGTGTCTCTAAAAATGCCTAAAAATACCTTAAATTTTAAAAAATAGATTATAAATTCATATTAAACAGTGACTTTAGATTGTATATGTTATAAAGGGTTAAAGAAAATATGTATTTAATGCTCTTGGATTTTTGCTTTGAGCTGTACCATGTTCATGAGAATCACCCTTCTGTGCAAATGTGCAAAGAGAACCTGACTTGTTGTGACATGAAGGGCGTTCAGGTTGTGTGTTCACTGAAAGTTGGCTCTTCGTCAGAACACCTAAAAGGGAGATGGCTTGGAGCCTGCAACAAGGGAGAAAGGAAGGGCAGGGTTAAACAATCCTTGAATTTATAACAAGTTAAATTTTATTGCATCAAAAAGATTCTCAGTCAAATCTAATGAGAGAAACCTAGAGGGCAGAGGGGCTTGTTTGCACGAATCTTCCATTTCATCATCAACAGGGGCATGCTGAGTCCTATAAAATGTCTAAAGAGGAATTTCACAAGACTGTGAGCTTTTTCTAATAAAAATTGTGGTGTGATCCTTTTTTCAGGAGCGGAGCGCTGCTACCTCGCAGCCATGAGTTCTCAGGGGAGCTTTGGCAGCAGCATGCTGTGTGAGTTTCCTAACAACAACAAAGTATTTTTATGGCTCAGTACACATGGGAGTAATAAAATATGCTAATTACCTGATGTGCTTTTGTGGTTTGAATTTAGTCCAGACTATAAACGACGACCTGAACGCATCGCTGGCTACAGCAGACGAGTTATCCAAAGAGTTCAACTCCATGTTTAAGGAGGCCTCGTCCAACGACAACAACACACAGTCTGGGTCTCAGGTACAGACACACACACTTACACACACTTCCAGTTCTGGTTTCCTCCTTTTAATTGATATTTAGCAACGGGTTGTAAAAGTTATATTCTACAGAAGAGTGTCTGACTCATAGACTGCCTGTAGCCTCATCTAACCTGTTAAGGTTAGGGTTGGAACAAGAACATTTAAAGCTTATAACAGAAGAACTGTAATGCCAAAATACCTGCATAGGGCCACATTTAAAGGTAATGTCTTCTAGTTTCTCAAAATGTGCTTGCTTAGCATGTGGCTAAAATACAACATAAGTATGTTAAACCTGCATTCTGCATCATGCATTAAATCTGCAAAAGAAGATTGATTGTATAGAAGTCAAAAATCAAAATGCTAATAAACCTAATGGTCCCACACTGCAAAAAAGGGGTGTTTAAAAACAAGATAAAAACACTAAATCTGAGGGAAATGATCTTGCTGCATGGACAAAACAAGATGAATCTTGAAATAAGCATGTTGAACACTTAAAATAAGACAGTAAGTGTTAGATAATTTATCTTGTTTTAAACAAGAATCTTGGTAAGAAACAAATAATTTGCAATGCACTCTGCTCGTGCCAGTTCATCGCTGCTTGCAGCTTTAATTTATCTTTTTTTAAGAGTTAATTTCTTATTTTAAGCGTTCAACATGTTTATTTCTAGATTTAGTAACCTTAATTTAAGAAATCTTGTCAAGTGAAATTATCTGTCCATGCAGCAAGATCATTTCCCTCATATTTAGTGTTTTTATCTTGTTTTTAGACACACCTTTTTTGCAGTGCACCTCTCCATGTTCTAAGATTAATAGGCCAGTAAATGTTAAAGATCTTGATTTATTTTATAATTATAACAAAATTAAAGAATATTTCTGTTGTTAATATTCAACAACAGATTTCCTGAGCCTTAGAGACACTTTGGTACTATTATAGTATTGTGTTCATTCGTTATATTTATTTATAACAGATATATTTTCCCTTTAGACCAGCTCTTCACTGTCCTGGGAGAAGCCTCAGTCCAGCGGGCTGTCCAGCTCCTCCACCACCAGAAAGGAGTCAAGTGGCAGCAGTAATGGCAGCTCCAGCTCCAAGCCTTTCTCCCCCAGCTCCCCTTCCATGGATTCCTTCTTCTCCAGCACTAAAGTCACACCACCCTCCCCTTCTATCTACCACACCAGCCCACGGTCGTCCCCAAAGAGCCAGAGGAAGGATTACTCTCCTCTTCCTCAACATAGATCCGACAGCTTCTCCTACAGCCAGCAGAGCCCGTCACACTCGCCCCACGCCCAGAGGCGGAGCTCTCCCAGTCGTTACGACAGGAGCCCACGAGGCTCAATCACTTACATCGATAGAAGTCCTTCTCCGAACCGAGCAGCTCATTCTTTTGACCCGCCATCTTCGCCCGCCTCGCTCCACTCCCCCTCCAACCTGCTGAGCCCTTATGACGGCGCCCAGATGGGCCGCAGGTCGCCTCGCGCCGACAGAAGCCGCTCTCCTTTGGCTTTCAGCCCCCAAATCTCCAGCACGCTGCCTCGAAATTTTGGTGGTTTCAGGCAATCTGGTAAGTGGCCTCCAGATAAAACAGCTATATGGGTGTTGTGGACCAGCTTAACCCTAAATAGATATTAATTATTATGGAACTGAATAAACTATAATCCCACTTTGAATTATACACTGCAAAAAAGGTGTTTCTAAAAACAAGATAAAAACACTAAATCTGAGGGAAATGATTTTGCTGCATGGACAGATAATTTCACTTGACAAGATTTTTTAAATTAAGATTATTAAGTCTAGAAATAAGCATGTTGAACGCTTAAAATGAGAAATTAACTCTTAAAACAAGATAAATTAAAGCTGCAAGCAGCGATGACCTGGCCCGAGCAGAGTGACCTGACAATTATTTGTTTTTTACCAAGATGAAAAAAACTTTAGATTTAGAAGTGTTACATAATGTTTCTTGTTTTAAGAGTTAATTTCTTATTTTAAGTGTACAACATGCTTATTTCTAGATTTAATAATCTTAATTTAAGAAATCTTGTCAAGTGAATTTATCTGTCCATGCAGCAAGATCATTTCCCTCAGATTTAGTGTTTTTATCTTGTTTTTAGACACACCTTTTTTGCAGTGTAGGTGCTAGGTGAAGTTTTAAGAAAATACTTTTTTATTCATGTCTACGGTGGCCGTTACGTGATCTGCACTCATGTAAGTGTCAGCATCGACTACAATCATTTTGATAGATTTCTTTTTTGGTGCTTACGTAAACTTTTATGCTGGACATTGCAAAGTAAAAACACATGTTAATCAACCATCCCAGTGTCCCAATGTAAATCCAAATCCCAAATATATTCAGTTTAATATCATATAAATCAGAATAAGTCTCCATATTTGAGAGGCTGTAAACAGGACATTCAGGCATTTTTTTAAAAAGTTTCTTTTATGAGCAATTGATTATTGGTATGGTTGGAATAGTTATGTGCATGTAAATTGCTTCACATACTACCTTTAACATTACAGTGGTAACAGATCGGCATGCTGTGCATAAAAGAAGCATTATCTCAACATATTGTCGTGGTTTTAGTGCTGTAATATTTACAAAATGAAAAGTATTATGTTTCCTGAAAAATTTCTTGGGGTGAATGTTTCAGTTACAGATGTGCTGTTTCACCATGAAGCTTTTTACTCAGTCAACATGAGGGAAATGCACCATCTGAACCACAGATTCTGAGCGGTGATCTTTTCTAATCTGGTGATAAATCAGATTTTGGTGTTGCTAGAAACTATGTATGGCATGTCGAAAGGAACGGGTAGGGTCAAAAGTCATTTAAGGAGGGAGTGAAGCTCTGGAAGCAGTTTGTCACAAAAAAAACCCTTTCAACATTTAAAATAATTAATATATGATAACACACTGCCAACCCACCCAAAATAATGTAATTACACTGTTCTTTTAGAGGTCCTTCAACTCTGTAACGTCTCCCTTCTTGTGTTTCTCTCTCTATCTATCTTTCTTGATCTCTCACCCTGCCAGATGAGGGGGTGCAGCGACTAAAGAGCTCTGGCAAGTGGAATGAGACAGATCTGGACGTGTCCTACGAGAAGAAACCTCACCACAGCTATGATAGTTGGTTCATTTCTGCTACTTTCTTAATTTTTAAATCTAGTTGTGAAACAAGGCTGCAAAAAAAGGTGTGTCTAACAACAAAATGAAAACACTAAATCTGATGGAAATTATCTTGCTGCATGGACAGATAATTTCACTTGACAAGATTTCTTAATTTAAGATTATTAAATCTAGAAATAAGCACGTTGAACCCTTAGAATAAGAATTAACTCTTAAAACAAGATAAATTATCTAACACTTCTAAATCTAAAGTTTTTTTTATCTTGGTAAGAAACAAATAATTGTCAGGTCACTCTGCTCGGGCCAGTTCATCACTGCTTGCAGCTTTAATTTATCTTGTTTCAAGAGTTAATTTCTTATTTTAAGCGTTCAACATGCTTATTTCTACACTGTAACACCCAGTGTTGCGTGTTTGTTATTATAACTAATTTCCCTTTTTCAATACAACAAAGATCTGTGGAAAAAGTAATTTTAACTTAAAATATTGAGTCAAATATCAAGATTCATTTGAGTTAACTCCATTGTCTTTGTTGTCTTGACATAAAATTATTTCGCAGCATGGACACTCAGATATTTAAGTTGAAACAACAAATTGGGTTTTACAGTGTAGATTTAATAATCTAGTCAAGTGAAATTATCTGTCCGTGCAGCAAGATTTAGTGTTTTTATCTTGTTTTTAGACACACCTTTCTTGCAGTGAAGTCAAGTCTTTGTTTTCTAACTTTACACTTTCCTGTCACAGAGACAGAGTGGCTAAGGCCGACTGTGCCAAATAGCAGCTGGAGAGAATCCAACCTCGATGGGCCTCCTCCCGCCCCGAGTCCCAAAAAGGTGGGTGGTGTCAGCAGAGAGGCTTTCAAAAAGGTGCTGTGAGAGATTTATCTGTAAGGTTTATGTTGTAGCCCAAAGCTGTTCTCTTAAATCCATGTTAAGCAATCCACAAGTTCTTGAGAATGAGTTACTGCAGCTGTGGGAATTTTGGTGGGGATAGGAGCTTCACTAACCTGTTGAACTCAAAAACTAAATCATAGCATTTCTTTTTTAAATATACATTAGTTTATTTTTGGTAAAAATCTGTCAAAAGTGGTGTGACACACAGTCAGCCCCGTTGATACATCTGTATCTTTCTCCAAAATCACAAGCTGCACCTTTAATTAATTATTATTATTATTATTATTATTATTATTATTATCATTATTATATTTTACCATTTGGTGCTGGTTGGTGATGAAAGCTGAGCAACACATTTTATTAATTTGCTGTAAAATCAAAACAACAAGCCAAAAAAGGCTTAAAGGCTCCATTGAGCTGCAGAGTTACACAATAATTCTCTGTCATTTCGAACCATGAGAAACTTATTATACATTCATTTGAAACAAATACGTATTTGTTCTCATCTTCTTTCTTTTCTAGGATCCTCGTTCTCAACCTGCCATGTTGTCCCATGGTTCTCTGCCCCGTAACACACGTATAGTCGTACCTCCAGATGTTTCATCCCCGGTCCACTCCCCCTACATCCCTCAGCCAATCATCTCCCGTATTTCAATTCCACCGGCTTCTCCTCAGTTCCGCCAGCGTAAGCCCATCCCTCTCTCCGTCATCATGCGTCTCCAAAACCCCCGATGGGGAGGGATGGTAACCCGCCACCCCAGAGTCCTGGAAGAAGAAGGTGATATGGCGCCTTACCCACCACCTGTACCCTTCCCCAGGGAGTTTTTCCACCCTGTACCACACCCACTGCAACATCCACCTGAACTGAGACAGCCAGCTGTGTACAGCGACGGTACGACACATTTAACATCTGCACACACAATCTGACACTCTCCATTAGGGCTGCACGATTATGGCCAAAATGATAATCACAATTATTTTGATGAATATTGTAATCACGATTATTAATTGCAATTATTCATCATGTTAGGAAAAACATCTGTATTTTTATTGCACTACTTTTAAACAAACAATAGGAACAGTTTTTAGTGTTAAGTGAACACCTCCTGGAGCACACTGTACTGCTACAGAGCTAACTGTTAGCCTATTAGCAATTTGCAGACTGGACGCTAAGGGGTTAACACCCCCTCCGGCTCTGCAGCTGGGAGAGACTGCTGCAGGAGGACTGTGCCGCTTCGACTCGTTGTTACTCTTCTTAACGAGCCGCCGGCCCCCGAGGCTCTTTAAAAAGAGTAAGAACGAGTCTCCAAAAGTCTCCAATAACACCAGAAAAAGTCGCTGGATTTGTCTCCAGTCGCTTTTTTGAAAAATAGTCGCTAAGGGGGTCTGAAAAATCACTAAGTATAGCAACAAAGTTGCTGAGTTGGCAACACTGCTTCAACAAATGGCGCGTGTTGTTGTGGCGTTGAGTACTACGTTACATCCTGCTTAGCGTTCTATCCAATCAGCAACCAGGCTTTTTTCAGGGGAGAAAAACATCCCCGCCCCCTGGTGGTTGGTGGACTACTGGTGTAGAAAGTGCTTGATAAGATATGCAGGAGAGCCGCATTTTAAAATGGAAATATCACCGACGATCAGGTTAATTTAATCGTGGCGGCCAAAATCGTGATCACGATTAAAATTAGATTAATTGTGCAGCCCTACTCTCCATATTCACAGGATCTTTGTTCAACTAACTGTGTTTGGTATCCATCTTTGCAGCGCTGAACTCAGGGGACATAGACGCAGAGTTGGAGCGGCTGGACTTTGTTCCTCACATGTCTGTGATTCCGGAGAATCCAAGTGTGCCAGAGGGCCAACCAGAGGGTACACCCCGAGCTCCCCGGCCCCTCAGCCCCACCAGGCTACAGCCAGTGGTGGCCCCTGAGGCCCAGCACCCGGAGAATCCTAACTTGGAGGAGGTACTCCGCATCCGGTCAGAAATCCCCCGGGCCCTGAAGAGACGGGGATCCGTGGACCATTCCCAGCCCCTGAAGAGGGCCTCCCACTACCAGCCGAACCAGTACAAAAACCTTATCGACAAGCTTTTTCACAGGAAGGAACGCCGCAAGAAGGGGGAGCAAGGTAGCGAGTCCAGCAGCTCGTCAGAAGGAGAGGACTGTGCTCTACCACCTCCTCCTCTACCTTCACCAGGCATGCCTCATGACTACAGAGTAAGAAACTAGAGCTTAGAGAAAGAATAACTTCAACACATGTATCAAACTGTTATTGCACTACAAAAAAGGGGTGTCTAAAAACAAGATAAATACACTAAATCTGAGGGAAATGATCTTGCTGCATGGACAGATAATTTCACTTGTTAGATTGTTAAATCTAGAAATAAGCATGTTGAACGCTTAAAATAAGAAATTAACTCTTAAAACAAGGAAAATTAAAGCTGCAAGCAGCGATGAACTGGTCCGAGCAGAGTGACCTGACAATTATTTGTTTCTTATCAAAATAAAAAAAAACTTTAGATTTAGAAGTGTTAAATAAATGATCTTTTTTAAGAGTTAATTTCATATTTTAAGTGTTCAACATGCTTATTTCTAGATTGAACAACCTTAATTTAAGAAATCTTGTCAAGTGAAATAGTCTGTCCATGCAGGAAGATCATTTCCCTCAGATTTAGTGTTTTTATCTTGTTCTTCGACACACCTTTTTTGCAGTGCACTTTTTTACGTTAACAATTCTCATTATAAAACAGCTCATTAAACATTTGTCCCTTCAGTACCATTCCATCCTGCGGCAGTCCAAGCGAGAGCACAAAGGATCTGGGAGGCGAGCTCGACTCAGTCCCCTCGTCCTGCTGCTGGACGGATCGTTGGTCGGAGAAATGGAGATAGTGCAGAGGGCCGTGCAGGAGGTGTGTGTGTGTACTAATACACCTTACTGTAAATACTGTCACTGCAGCTACTGCTCCTAGTAATAGTAATCATACCTAAACTAATAAACCCACACTGCAAAAAAGGTGTGTCTAAAAACAAGATAAAAACACTAAATCTGAGGGAAATGATCTTGCTGCATGGACAGATAATTTACCTTGACAAGATTTCTTGAATCAAGATTGTTAAATCTAGAAATAAGCATGTTGAACGCTTAAAATAAGAAATTAACTATTAAAACAAAATAAATTAAAGCTGCAGCAGTGATGAACTGGCCCGAGCAGAGTGACCTGACAATTATTTGCTTCTTAACAAGATAAGAAACACTTTAGATTTAGAAGTGTCAGATAATTTATCTTGTATTAATCTTAATTTAAGAAATCTTGTCAAGTGAAATTATCTGTCCATGCAGCAAGATAATTTCCCTCAGATTTAGTGTTTTTATCTTGTTTTTAGACACACCTTTTTTGCAGTGCATTGCACCAATAACTAGATGGGCACTAAGATCTCAGCCAAAGCCATTCCTGATCTCACAATGTAAATGAAAGTAAAAATCATTTGTGTACCTGCCTCCTGATTTGGATCCAGTCCAGAATTAAATGAGTTCTTCCTTGGCCCATGCTTTACTCTTCAACCAAGTTTCAAGAAAATCAGGCCACTCATTTTTCCATAATCCCGTTTGCAAACAGCCAAGCAACAAAGTTTGATTATTTTAATAAACATCTATTAGTTGGTTAATTGATAAGTACAGGAAGATAAATCAGAAAAAAAGTAAACAACAAAGATAACATTCAAATACATTTTCACAAAAAAAAATCCAAAATGTAAAGACTACAAACTAGTCATACATAATCTGTTAAAATATAAAGATTTTGGTTAAATTGTTTTTCCCATATCTCTTTTCTTACAGTAACATTTTTAGCTGACATCAGCAGCCTCCATGAAAAAAAAAGAAGAAAGAAAAGATTTATGGGGTGAAACTCCTTTGAACCAGTCTGAACTGAGACAGTCTAGTATAGAGCCAAAGTTTGTGCTCCAGTTCTGGATTTAGACTTTAACAGTGATGAAATATGTGATATTTAACTTTCATTCTCTCAGGGAAAGTTTGCTGAGCTTGCATTCCTCGGTCTAACACACTCGGCTGCTGCTTCTTCGTACAGAAATAAATCTGTCTCCAAGTTGCTCATGCAACAGCTTCTACTTCCATTTTATCAGTGTGGGGGTTAAGAGTCGGCTCAAGGTGATCCTGATAAAGTGCATAAAGTAAATTTACAATAAACAGAGGCAGAACAACTTTCTCGATGTGTCACAGTTTAAGAATATCTGAAAGCAGAAATTTATGTAACAAAATTAATTACAGTTAAGATGATGATGATGATGATCCAGTCTGTGTACTGAAATATGTGCCACCAGAAACTGAATTTGAATCACATAATTTGAATTTGTATTGTTCCTTTTGAATCATTGCATTGAAAAACTGAATCTGAGTTGTAATTTGGAATTTAATTTATTAGTTTGGAACTGAACATTCAGTTCTCACAATTCAAATTCAGTTCGCAAAATTCAATTTAAATTTTCTGGGACAAACATCCTAGTAGGCAGAGCAATCGAACGCAGATACACAGAGCGCCTCTTCGGCCAATTAGCACATCCGTTTTCTTTTGTAACATTTGTTGCCACCTTGTTGCCATAGCGCCTCTTCGGCCAATCAGCACCTCCGTTTTCTTTTGTAACATTTGTTGCCACCCAGTTGCCATAGCGCCTCTTCGGCCAATCCATGGTCACGCCAGTCGAACTTCTTCCTCCGTTTCTTGGCGAGTGGCAACCGAAAACGGAGGTGCTGATTGGCCGAAGAGGCGCTCTGTGTATCTGTGCTCGATTGCTCTGCCTCATCTACCCGGATGTTCTTTGCAGAAAATTGAAATTAAATTTTGCGAACTGAATTTGAATTGTGAGAACTGAATGTTCAGTTCTAAATTAATAAATTCAATTTCAAATTACAATTCAGATTCAGGTTTTTCAATGCAATGATTCAAATTGAACAATACAAATTCAAATTATGTGATTCAAATTCTGATTTTTAATGCAATTATTCCAGTTAAGCAATTCAAAGTCAAATATAAATAATTCAATTTCAGTTTCTGGTGGCACATATTTCAGCCTGTACCAGTCTGTGTAATGTTGAATTTATAATGTTTTCCTTAGATGAACGACCCGAGCCAACCCAATGATGAAGGCATCACTGCCCTTCACAACGCCATCTGCGGCGGACATTACGAAGTGGTGGATTTCCTTGTTCGAATTGGAGCCAATGTTAGCGCACCAGACAGCCACGGATGGTAAATATCTCATTATTCTTTCCCACCTTTAAACTTTTCCCTGTTGTTGAATATAACTATTTACTGTACATAATTCAAGGAACTCCTACTCTACTTGGCTTTGTTACTTTTATGCTACTTTATACTTCGACTTCACTACATTTCAAAGGCAAATATTGTACTCTTTACTCTGATATATTTGCCTGACAGCTTTAGTTACCTAGTTATAATTTCTAGTTGTGGACAAAGCATTCAGATCTAATACTCAAGTAAAAGTACTAATACCACACTTTAAAGATACTATATTACAAGTTCAACCAGGAAAATGTACTTAAAAGTGATAAGTGCAGAAAAATGTCTGTTGTGACTGTTATTTTATTATATACTATATAATTATATATAATAATTATTACTTGTGTATTAATATAAAAGCAGGATTTAACTGTTGTAGTTGGATGAGGTGGGCTGAACTAAAGATTATTTTTTATTATGAATGAATGAGCTGATTATTCTCTCAATTAATCGATTCATTATGTCTGGAAAAAAAAGCAGAAAATACTGAGAAATGCTGTCATAAGTATACAAAACCCAAAGTGTTCACATTGTTTGTTTTGTCCAACCAACAGTAAACATCAAGATAAGTAATTATACTCATTAAAAGAGCAAAAAAAATCCTGACATTTTTTTTGTAATTATTTTTTTATTAGGAAATTTCACAACAATTGACAAATGGATTTACAGTTGTTAACATCAGGATTGTACAAAGCCGAGGATTTTGTATCAATGGCTTCTTGTTCCAAATGTTAATTGTCCATTCCCTTTAAATAATATTAATATGTAAAGAAAAACAAAAAACAAAAATATACAATTTAACTATTTACATCCAGAAGGGTATAGAGGCAAAAAGTAAATACATAACATGAATAAATAAATATAAATATCTGTAGCAGTTGAGCATCATTCAGTTGTATTCACGTCACTGAGATACAGTGGGGGGAAAAAGGACGGGAAAAAAAGGAAATCAAGTGGATGTTTCTTCACCTTGTTACCTTTACAAAATCCGGTCTTAAAGGTCTCTTGTTTTAAGTTAAATTTTTTGCCATTTTGAGGGTTTTTGCTGCGGACATTGTGTTGTTCATGTTCTGTCTTAAAGTAACATTCAGACCAGTTATCTCATTCTCCTGCGTGTGTTAACTGAGAGTTCTTTGTCCCTCAGGACGCCGCTACATTGTGCAGCGTCTTGTAACGACCGTCCTCTGTGTGAGTTCCTGGTGAGGAACGGAGCCGCCGTCATGGCCATGACGCAGAGCGACGGCGCCATCGCCTCCCAGAAGTGTGATCCTTACGCTGTCGGCTATGAGGAGTGCGAGAGCTTTCTTACTGGTGAGAACACCGACACACACATACACTGACACTCCAACATTAAATACTAAAAGTCAAACACAATTTGACAGTTGCTTCACTTTCCGGGGCTCTGACCTTTACCAACTTGCTTGTTAAATGTGGACAGGTTTTAGTGTAACCTTGCACTGTAAATAATCACTGTGAAATCTACAGTTATTTACTGTATTATTCACGGTGTTTGATTTTTACAGTATAGTGCTGTATAATTTACAATAAAAATCGGTCCTTGTGACAAAATCACAGTAGTTAAAACATTACTGTAGAAAAAACACAGTAGACAGCATGAAAAGTAGACTACTGTATTTTTCCATTTTTATCATAATTTTGATCAGAATCAGTCCTATACAAATGATGTTGGAAATCAATTGTAAAACAGTAAATGTATTAATATTATTTTCTCTAGTGTATAGAGTAATTACTTGCAATTACTAGTTATTTCTATAAAAAGTAATGATGAAATTATTATCAAATTAACAGCATTGTTTACTGTGCCGTATTGCCACATACAGTACAATTAAAACCACAATGTTTAACAGTTTTTTTATTCTCACAGTAAACAAATCAGTACTGTAAACACAGCTAAAAGTATTGTAGTATTGTACAGTATTGTAAATAAAACTAAAATCACAGTGTTTGTTTTTTATTTTACAGTATAAAAACAGTACTGTAAAAAAAATACATTAGTTCTACTGTAAATAATAATTACAGTAAGTTACTTGTTAATTGCTGCCAATAATTTACTGTAAAAATCATAGTAAATTTTTTGGAGTGTGGCTAAAAGAACCCAACGTAAAAGCACTAACTAAACAAAATTTAACATACTTAACAAAGAAATAATTAGACTAAACAAACAACTAGTAAAAGTAAATGCTATTAAACTCTAAACTAAATAAAGCAGGCATTTAGAATAATCAAACAACAAATAACATAATAACCTAAACTAACAACAACTAAAAGCTCCAGAAGGATCTTTGATTCAGTTTGAATGACAACATTGAGTCCTTCTGACTGTTCTCGTCCCGGCCTGATAAAGGATTCAGGCTTCAGTTGGCGGTTGCCCTCTTTAGCTCCGCGCCCCGTATGGCGAGCTGAAATTATCCTGAAATTATAATGCGGCCACAGCTGTGTGTTTATAGAGTATTTTACAATGGGTCAGAATGCGACCCAGACAATCATAATCAAGGACTGAAACAACCCATTTCATAAATGCATGTTTATCCTGTTTTCTTTGTAAAAAAAAACAACCATCAGGAGTGGAGGAGGCCATGGGGGTGGAGAACAGCGGGGTGCTGTACGCTCTGTGGAGCTACCCGGCTCAGGCCAACGACGAGCTGAGCTTCAAAGAGGGAGACATGGTCACAATCCTGCAGAAACCTGAAGGCTCCGACTGGTGGTGGGCCTCGCTCTGTGGCCGGGAGGGCTTCGTTCCAAACAACTACTTTGGGGTAAGATACCAATTTCTAAATAAAGGGTTTTGCCTCCTGACCATGATGGTAAGTGAATGTTAATCCTCTGAAATCTTCAGCTATTATGTCTGTTAACCCTTAATAGGACACTCATTGAAATACTTGCAAATTCCAAATTTCAACCCTAGAGAGTATGGAGGATATTACATACTGCCAGAATGTGTTAAAAAACATATGAAAATATATGAGAAATATATATATATATATACATATATAATATATATATGAGAAAAAAGTTTACGAGATTAAAGGGGCAAGTCTACGAGAAAAAAATGCGTAGATTTATGAGATTTAAAGTGGTGAATCTGTGTGAAAAAAGTAGCTTTTTTCCCCACTTTTTTCTCGTGAATCTGCAACTTTTTTCGCACAGATATGCCACTTTAAATCTCTTAAATCTGCAACTTTTTTTCTCGTAGATTTGCCACTTTAATCTAGTAAATTTGCAACTTTTTTCTCGAAATATTACTTGAAGTTACCAAATATAGTTCTTTGCCTGATAAAGGGTTAAAATCTTCACCATGCCATGTTGGTATCAGTGTTTTCAGCGTTACCTCACCTATATGTCCTGATAATTAATGTTTAACTTTGCCTTACTTGATCAAAATGTTGAACCCAAAAGAAACTAAGGAAACATAAAATCTGATCTTGAAAATGATGTTTCAAAACACAGAATTTTAAATATTGCAAATATGAATACAGGTTGCAAATATAACATATAACAGGTAAATGAGGATAATATCTAGTTCAATATTTTATACTAAATATATTTGACAATATCTCTGATGGCAAGACTCAATGTTGCTTCAATTTTTTTTTTCATCATGAAGTAGATTGATTGATTGATTGATTGATTGATTGATTGATTTTATTTGACCATTCTTGATATGAAAAATATGAAACAGCAACCTGTGTCATACATAATATAAATAGATAAAAAATAGTTAGGGATGACACAATAAAGCCCCAAGGCTTATTTCCATTGTGGTCCCTATAAGGCAGGAGACGGGGGCAAGTAGCAGCATATCTTACATAAATCAAACAAGTATCATTCATACATATATACATACATGCATCAATCATTCATAAGCCACATAAAAACATAAATTACAGTTTCAAATATACATGACAGATACAGATTGCCAACATTCTAAGATTGGTGTCTAAACCATTTTTTCAAGTTTTGTTTAAAACTGCGTATGCTTCTGACTGATTTAAGTAAATATGCAGTAAATATGCAGGTGTTTTCATGGACTCCAGAGGGTTAACATTTTGTTTTATTTTCCAGCTTTTCCCGAAGGTTCGGCCAAAATCTCTCTGCTAGGTGGTCTTCTGCTGACGGTCAAACTGGTTCAGAGGACGGTCTGAAACAGCTTCACACTGTTGTTTGACAGCACTGTGTGTGTGTGTGTGTGTGTGTGTGTGTGATCATGAAAAGGCTGTAGTGGTGCAGGGCTTCAGAAATGGTTTTGACGTGTCAGTCAAGGAGAGTTGAAGGAGAAGTCTCAGTATTCATTCTGGCCTCAAGGCTGACAAGGATAAATCTTTGGAGAAGACTTCATTTGCTCTGCTGCAGGATATTTTCCTAGTAAAGCTGCAGCTCTGTTAAAACTCTTCTGTCAAGCTCTGCCTGTCTCCCCAAAGGTCACTAACGGGCCATACGCCCTGCTGATCCACTCAGCTGTGTTCCAGTCAGACGTTGACATTTCTGATTCATCGGCTGGTTAGTAATCAGAATATCCACTCATCAGCGAGGTCAATGTAGCTGTATGCTGTCAACAAACCATGATTGCTCAATTTAGAAATGAGCTGCTTCAATCAGAGCAAAATCAACCTAGTCGTTAGTGGAGGAGAGTTGTCTGCTACATGAAAGAAGCATCGGGGGAAAGTGAAAGAGAGCAGTCAGGAGTTGACACTGAGCTTTTATTCTTTTAAGATTTCTTTAAAATGTACATGTTACTGTTTTCGCAAATGGTTTATCCTAATGGATCCTAACAAAAGTCACACTTTTACAAGCCGAATAATGTTTTTGGTAAGTGATGTTTTTTTAAATGAAAGTCCTGAGAGGCAAGTGAGAAGAAAAATCGGGAACACTTTATACCGCCACGTCACGTCAAAGGTCTGGAGAAGGTGTTATTTGCCGTTTCCATGGTTTCATTCACCGCTATGTAGAGATTATAAAGTCCATACAAAGTAAAGCATATTAAGATCATAACTCATATACAACAACTTCCGTACTTACTACTAATAAGCAATAATTCTGAGGATATTGAGGGAAAACTCTTAGTTAATGTCTTACTGGTTGTATAATAAGGCATTAATAACGACCTAATAATGACTCATTAAGAGCAAATATGTTACTTATTTGCATGCTAATAAGCAACTAATTAATGTTGAATATGTGTTCCCTAATATAAAGTGTTACAGAAAAATCTTCTGACCTTGTGATTTTCTAGGTCTGATCTGAATTTTTTTTAAATGGAAAGAGAAACTCTTTCATCTGTGAAACAAGTGGGGGAAAACATTTTCCCTTGTAAATAAAAAAACATTTTTTTTCACAGTTCTAAACCAATATTAAGGAACTTAGAAAGATTAGCCTTTAGCCATTAGAACTTTTTTTTTTTTACATTAGTTTTTTAAAACACGGTAGAGAAAATGATTTTTTAATCAGCCTTTTTCCAGATTTTTTTCTCACTTGCTTCTCAGGGCTTCCGTAGTTTTTCTCAAATGTGGCTGCAGACTTTACATTCTCTTACATCAGCTGCAGCTGCTGGTTTCTACTTGCCTCTATTCCGCACACATGATGTAGATCTTTTATTCTGCCTTTATAAATTAATCTCTTTGGAAGAGAAAGTTTTCCTATGACAATGAAAGTGGTCTTTCTGTGGATATGTGTATGTGTATGTGTCTATTCACAGTGGTAGAATGAATGTTTGGTGATGCATTTGTTTTGTGTTTTTAACAGTTTTCAGTGTAACACTCTGCTGTGCACCTGTAACCCCTAACATGGGACACACAGTGATCAAATGTTTAAATACTCAATAAATACATGAGTCACATGTTTTTGGTATATATTATGTATTAAATTGTATTATGCTTACGTAACTTTATACTTTACTTTTAATTTAGTTACTTTTCGGATGAAGATTTAATATAAAAAACATAATCAACTTAAAGGAATAAGACTTTTTTTATTTTAATAAAACCTCATAACAGTATATTATGTAATTAAAATTAGCCCTAACTTGAGAAAAATATGCTGCTTGCATGAATGAACAATAATAATAGTCAAATAATATATTTGGAATATATATAACAATCTAAGTGGGTCTATTCTGTATAAAGAGTACTTTTACTTTTGATATTTTAAGTATATTTAGATGCTGATACTTTTACTTTGAATGCAGGACTTGTGGTGGAGTAATTTCACAGTGTACATTAGTATTTTTACTAAAGTAAAGGATCTGAATACTTTTTCCATCACTGTATGTTGACATGGTTTATTTTTTCTTATACTGTCTGTCTGCCTGTTTAATGTTTTAAATGGGTCTGTTTTAACCCAAACCATGACCTTTTCCTCAACCTAACCAAGTAGTTTTGGTGGCTTAATTTATAATCTGCAGCTGAAAACTAAAGGAGATAACACAAAATAAAATAATGAGTCAACTAAAGCCGGAATACAGGACTTTTTTCAGTGAAGCGAAGAGTCAGCATACTCAACCGGTTTAACCGCGTCTGGTGTTTAAAAAGTTATTTCTTTTTAAGCCCAACCCTGCTTTTTATCTCAACCTTATTGAATGGTTTTATTGCCTACAATTAACTATTTCCTGCTTCATACTTTTTAGTCTTTATACTTCTTGTACTAAAGCTTTTCTGATGCAGCCCATAAAAAAAGGACTTGTCTTATCTGCGAGTGTACACTGCAAAAACCAACTGACAAAAAATAACATATAAATAACTAGAATTAAGCAAATTTTCAAAATTTTAAAACTATATTAAAATTTCTCTGAGTTACTTTATCCACCTGTAAAAAACTAAATTAAAAGAATTGGCAGATGAGTGTCATTTTGTTGTTGGGTGTTTTTAATTATATTTAAAACACGGGGTGGTGGTGCTCTTCAAGCTCTTGTGGCTGAAATGAGTATTACAACAACAAAATAATGAAATAATGAGTCAACTAAAGCCGGAATACAGGAGTTTTTACAGGGAAAGTAATAGTCATCTCAACCGGTTTAACCGCGTCTGATGGTTAAAACGTTGTTTCTTTTGAAGCCCAACCCTGCTTTTTATCTCAACCTTATTGAATGGTTTTATTGCCTACAGTTAACTATTTGCTGCTTCATACTTTTTAGTCTTTGTACTTCTTGTACTAAAGCGTTTCTGATTTATGCAGCCCATTAAAAAAGGACTTGTCTTATCTGGGAGTGTACACTGCAAAAACCAACTGACAAAAAATAAGAAATAAATAACTAGAATTTAGCAAATACATGCTCGAAACAAGTAAAATTATCTGCCTGTGCGGTAAGTGAATTTTTCTTTGTAAGAATTCTTTAAATAAGTAAAAATATCTAAGCACTGGAAAAAATAATGATGACTTGAAATAAATCCAAATATACTTATTTTGAGCAATTGTGGCTTGAATAGCCCAACTGTAGTAACATTAAAATAAGCTAGTAATATTTGAAACAAGCATGTTTTGGTGGTAGAAAATGCTTTTGAAATAGCATTCAACCTACATGAAACTAAAACTCTCAATTGGAACCAATATTTTAAAACTCACCGTATTCAACAGTTGAATAGCTTGAAAAGCATGAAAAAGCTCACAATATCAATCCTAAAAACAAGTATTTAAACAATAAGATAATTAAATAAGCACATGAAGCTATGGTCAGTGGGTAATTATATTCAAAACAATATAATTAAGATACTTTTGCTAGATATTAGAAGAAAATACTTGGTAAGCTTCATGTTTTTTGCAGTGTATCACACCAGCAACCCAAAATTAATGTGCGCAAGCACTGAAAAAGAGTGTATTCTAGGGATGAGGTACACAACAGGCCAAAAGTTTGGAAGCAACTTAAATTTTCTGTTCACAATGGCTTTCTTAAAAACCAGTATGGATTTTACTTTCATTGAATTTAACCATTTTCCTCAATTTACCTTTAGCTATACATTAATGTTACCAGACCATTGCTGAATAAACATTAACAAAGGAAAATAAGTTTTAGGGTTGAGAAGATTTGCAGGAGTCACAACTTCAATGCAAAAGTAATTTGGATTTTTCACTTTAGCTTTTTGGTTTTTAAAAAATTGGATACAAAAAAAACAATAAATCTCAACTATGTTCATATCTCTGACAAAAGAAACAAGAGTTCAGATCTATACATTAACCCTCAGGAGTCTCCAAAAGCTCCAAATCCAGACTTCTTCATCACATCCAGACTAGAAAACAAAGCAGCGTGGAGCCCTACTGTAAATGTACCTCTAAAGTTCTGGCTGTAAACTCCATGAGGCCAGTTTCAGTTTGATGATGATATACCAAGTAAAACTGGAGACAAGCTCAAATATATTTAGTATAAAATGATAGAACTGGATGGAACCCTCTTATATGTTATATTTGCAAACTTTGTTCACATTTGCAACATTTACAATTCTTTACGGAGCATGATAGTGTTTTGAAAGTAAAAAAAAAGATTCAAAATCACATTATATGTTGGACTGAAGGACTAAAAAAAGACAGAAAATGACCAAAAATCCCCCCAGAAGACACAAAATGACAAAAAAGACACAAAATGACCAAAAAAAGACACAAAATAACTAAAAAGACATAACAACTGACACAAAATGATCAAAAAAGACACAAAAAAGACATGAAAAGGATTCAAAAATGGACAAAACAGCCCAAGAATTATAGTAAAAATGTGTTCTAATAAGTGTCTTTTATATAATAATAATAGTTTATTTTGTTGCAAAGTATAGCAATGAAGATCTTTTTTTTGTACACATTTGATCTTGCTTCCAAACTTTTGGCCTGTAGTGTATGATGTAAGAAATGTGAAATGTCTTTTACTGGCCAGCAGATGACAGTGTATCATCAAGTACAAAGTCATTTACTTGTATTTGTCAAGCAGCATATAGACAAACTAATAGCAAAACATCATTTATTTAGGCTGTTTTGTGCAGACCTCTATGTTGTGTGTTGTATTAAACCTTGCTAGTGCTTTTTTGTTTCTTTGAAGTTATATTTATTCTCATGTTCTTCTCCTTTTACACCACCGAGCACCCGAGTGACTGCCGGGACTCTTAATGAATCAATTAGCTGCACTATTATGCGAAAGGGTAATTACAAAAAAAAACTACACACATGATTAATATTTTTTTTAATTAAGTCTGACTCAAGCCTTTTGATCTGCAGACTATCTCTCTGCCGCCGGTATTAAGAAAACACCAACGCTTGTATGCTTCATCGCAATCCCTGAGGATGATCAGTGTCAACACTGTTTGAAGCGCTTTAATGCTTTTCTTCATGTAATTTTATGTAGATTATAAAAACATATGATGAGAATGATGATGACATACACAGAGACACATATTTCCTCACACATACACACACTGTGGTGTGTAACTGTGGTGAGCTAATGCAGAGTTACGGGTTTTCTGGTGAATAATTCAAGTGATTTAAGTGGACTGACCTGTCCACTGGCCCGTGGCCGCATACATAATGTTCGGCTGAAACAGATCTCCTCTTGGCCTCGACTAGAGGGCCAGGGCGAAGAAAAAGGAGCATGCACTGCAAAACACCCATGTGAGGTCTCATCTTTATTCATAAAACATCACATTCCTTCAGCAACTCAACCAGGGAGGTGAGATAATGTAACTTATACGACTGTAATTTCACTCAGCAGGTTTCTTGGCAGCTAATATCAATAAGAGGGCGAATAATACAAGTCATTTCATCAGAATGAAGATGATTATTTGCAAAGAGGGAATTAAAATTGTTTCATTTTCATCATAGGTTTTTCTATAAAGTATCATTTGATTTGGATGATAGACAAGATGAGTCACAGTGATTTAAATTGGTCTCAGAATGGGGCATCACAAGATGATTAAAAGCATAAAACCTGTTTTTTTCTGTCATTTTCATCTGTAAAAACTGGAAGGTTTTGGTTCTTTAGACCTCTACAAACAGACACAGCTTCAGTTTAACCTTCCTGTCATCCTAGGAGTTTCTTTCACCCAATTTCCCTAAAATAACATGGATGGTTCCTTACCATGCTCTTCGGCAAAAATTAATAAATAATGATCACCACATTCATTGAATTTTGGATGTTTTATTCAAATTTAAAGCAACTTTGGTCAGTGGTGCAATGGGGCAAAGTTACAAGTGTGTAAAACTTATCTCATCACAGCTTTTCCCCAAATGGGGACCAGAGCTCCAGACAACACACACACACACACACACACACACACACACACACACACATACACACACACACACACACACACACACACACACTGTCTCTGCTCGGGCCAGTTCATCGCTGCTTACAGCTTTAATTTATCTTGTTTTAAGAGTTAATTTCATATTTTAAGTGTTCAACATGCTTATTTCTAGATTCAATAATCTTAATTAAATAAATCTTGTCAAGTGAAATTATCTGCCCATGCAGCAAGATCATTTCCCTCAGATTTAGTGTTTTTATCTTGTTTTTAGACACACCTTTTTTGCAGTGTGGGCCCCATCTCTCTTTGCACTTTGACATTCTGGCTGCACCGTAGAAAGAATTGTATCTGCAGCAACTGAAGAGTTGTGTGCTGAACAGTGATTCTGTTCAAGCAGAACTCATTTGAAGCCTCATTGAAACCCCATTATAACCACGGTGGAGCAAAATGAACTGTTATTGACGCGGTCTGCAGCCAGCAGGGTTGGGGCGGTGGACAACGAGGAGGAGTTCGGTGACTTGCCCAGTCTGCGGCGTGGTTGCACATTTTTATGCTCATCTTATTCTCATTCTCCTCACTGCCTTCAATTCTGCCTCACTGCCCCCACCACCCCCACCTACACACATACACACTGTGACTTCAGCCATTATCGGTGGAGCCGGCCTCTTTGGGTCCATCAGGGTCTGACAACCCCACTTGACACGACAGGCCGGCCCTCGACTGCTGCGGTCAAATAAACACATAAGAGCACTAAGAGCGGATGGGCTTTACAGACATGAAGTAAAGAAGAGAGCTACAGAGAAACAGGGCGCTGAGACAATGACATAGCAGGATGGGAAAATTGAATGAAGAGAAATAAAGGGAGCGAGAGAGGGAATGGAATACCTTTCCGAGCGCACTATGCAATTTTCTGTTTGATGGGATACGTGCCAGAGGAATGCAATGATAATCTATAAACCACTCAACCATGTCAAATATGCTCCATTACACCTGCCCTGACTGACAGCAAGTAGAAACTATTACAACCTGAAATCTGTTCTGATGGTGACAAAGAGAAGGAACATTTGAAAGGAGGGATTTATTTTAGATTTTTGTTTGTGCATATGGAGGTGATTTTAAAGGAAACTGAAAAAACTCTTTGTACCTTCTGGAAGTCTGTTAGCAGCCCATTCAGTGGCCCGTCCCTATTACAGTTACATTTCACCTTAACTCTACAGAGTTTTGGGCTATTTTGTCCATTTTTGAATCCTTTTCATCCTGCCTGTATACACCACTTATTTTTTTAAATGCCATGTTGGTAGCTATATATTTTTTCAGCACAACTTCACCTATATGACCTCATAATCATTTTTTTTTATTCTGACTTATTGGATCAACATTTTGAACCAAAAAGAAACGAAGAAAAACCAACATAAATGTGATCTTGTGATTGTGTGTGATCCTGTCATCCAACTCTGGTTTTTATTTTAGTGGGACTCCATTTTATTTGTGTCTTGTGTGTTTAGTGTAACAATTTTGGTCATTTTGTGTCTTTGTAAGTCATTTTGTGTATTTTTTTGGGTCATTTTGTGTCTTTTTTAGTCCTTTAGTCCAAAATAAAATGTGATTTTGAATCTTTTTTTTTTTTACTTTCAAAACACTATCATACTCAATTAAAAATTTAAATGTTGCAAATGTGAACAAAGGTTGCAAATAAAACATATAAGAGGGTTACATCCAGTTCTATCATTTTACACTAAATATATTTGAGCTTGTCTTTAC
This sequence comes from Centropristis striata, assembly GCF_030273125.1. Lineage (NCBI taxonomy): Eukaryota > Metazoa > Chordata > Actinopteri > Perciformes > Serranidae > Centropristis > Centropristis striata. The sequence goes on along the minus strand of NC_081520.1, from coordinate 16,608,054 downwards.
AGTAGGGCTCCACGCTGCTTTGTTTTCTAGTCTGGATGTCATGAAGAAGTCATGCTTTGGCACTTTTGGAGACTCCAGAGGGTTAAACAAGTAATTGATATATGTATGCTTCCTTGTGGTGAATTTAAAACCTTTTGGTCATCATTTTAAGTTTTATCTAACACCATTATCGGGTCAAAATGTCCCTTTGTCTGCTACTTTGATTCATGACCATATACCTGCAAAATTAATGACATTCCCGTCAGCCTCTGGCTCCAATTAGCATATATTAGCATGCTAACACACTCTGATGAGCATGGCTAACATTGCCCTTGCTTTGCATCAGTGTGTTTGCATTGTCACTATTAGCATGCTGATGTTAGCATTTAGCTCAGGACAGGCCTCAATGTGTGTGTTTGGTTTCTGTCAAGTTCTAAGCTGCTCCTGCTCCTCAGTTATGTTTTTCCTTTGTTTCAAGTTATTTATTTATTTATTAATATTTAAGATCACCTAACTTTCTGCTTTTGTGTCTTGATTATCTGCCCCACTCTAAATACTGTCACCTGTTCTCACTTCTCCCATTAGTCACTCATTTCCACCAGTCCACTTCCTTTGATTCCTGCAAGCTATTTTAAATAAATCATTGCTTTTGGATCCTTCCCCTGCTGCCTGCTCTCCTAAATGTGACCTCCATCGCCAAGATCCTGCTGTAATGATTCTCTATAGCAGGTATGTAAACTATATACAGTGGTGGAATGTAACTAAGTACATTTACTCAAGTACTTAAATGCAATTTTGAGGTACTTGTATTTTCCTTGAGTATTTCCATTTGTGTAATTTTATACACTTTTACTCCACTACATTTAGCTGCCAGCTTGATTTAGGTCAGATTTAACATAAAACATAATCAATTTAAAATCAGTATGCATTTTTAGGAAGTAAACCACATAACAGTACATAAAGTTTTTAAAATGAGCCATAGCATGACAACACCAAAAAAACTGCTTACATAAATGCAATAAAATTATAATCCAATAATATGTTTGGAATAAACATTCTGCATAAAAAAAAAAACGTAAGTTATTTAGATCTTTATTTGCACAATTTTAAAAGCAAAATAGAAAAATAAAATAAAAAAGTAAAATACATGTGTAGGTAGAAACAAACCACAGGTTTATCTTTAAAAAAAACCTAGAAAACATAGAAAAAATATACACATGTACATTACGATACTGTACTTTTGATACTTTAACTGCATCATACTGGTACTTTTGTACTTTCACTTAAGTAAGGTTCTGAATGCAAGACTTTTACTTGTTGTGAAGTATTTTCACAGTGCGGTAATGCAAATATATCTAAATGTATCATGAACTCATCTGAAGTCGTAACCACATTCGAGCTGCAGCAACAAGGCAGACTGCACTATTTAACTGAGGTCACCACACAAAATGGTGATATAACACAACTCTCCTCTGCACTCCACAGTTTATTGTCCTCTCCCTCTCTCTATTTCTCTCTTTTTTTTATTGCCCTGTAATGTTTTTCCCAGATGCAGCAAATTTGCCCACATGGTCCTCCTTTTATTCATTAACCTCACAGTGAACTGAAACAGCACCTCGTTATGAACATTTGGAAAGGACGGTCGAACGGCCACTAATCAGATCAGACAGGAAGAAAATACCAGCACATACACACACACATACTAGGGTGTATATTCAACACACACACACACACACACTACATTTCAGAGTTTGTGCTGGACTTTGGTGTTATAAAATTGTAGTAAATAATGAAATAAATGTAAAGGGATCAGATGTGCAAAGTGAGAGGGGAGCCTTGATGAAGAAACTTCTGCAGTGTGAGAGAGAGAAAACCAAAACAGACAAGAGAGAGAACAGCCAAAGAGAGAGGATGAGAGATAGAGGACGGGATGGGGGTCTTGTGCTTTTTGGCAATTAAAGTGATTAATACCCTCCCGCCGAGGAGGTGGTGGGAGCGGTGAGGGGAGTTGGTTAATGGAGCCAGATTAAGAATAATTGCTGCTTGGGTAGTCGGTCTGTAAAGGACTCAAAGAGGCCGAGAACACCCAGAAGAGAGAGGAGAGGAGACAGAGGTGGATGGATGGATGGATGGATGCATGGGTGGATGGATGGATGGATGGATGGATGGATGGATGGATGGATGGATGGATGGATGGATGGATGGATGGATGGATGATTGGGTGGGTGGGTGGATGGATGAATGGGTGGATGGATGGATGGATGGATGGATGGATGGATGATTGGGTGGGTGGGTGGATGGATGAATGGGTGGATGGATGGATGGATGGATGGATGGATGGATGGATGGATGGATGGATGGATGGATGGATGGATGGATGGATGGATGGATGATTGGGTGGGTGGGTGGATGGATGAATGGGTGGATGGATGGATGGATGGATGGATGGGTGGGTGGGTGGATGGATGGATGGATGGATGGATGGGTGGGTGGGTGGATGGATGGATGGATGGATGGATGGATGGATGGATGGATGGATGGATGGATGGATGGATGGATGGATGGATGGATGATTGGGTGGATGGGTGGGTGGGTGGGTGGATGGATGGATGGATGGATGGATGGATGGATGATTGGGTGGGTGGGTGGATGGATGAATGGGTGGATGGATGGATGGATGGATGGATGGATGGATGGATGGATGGATGGATGGATGGATGATTGGGTGGGTGGGTGGGTGGATGGATGAATGGGTGGATGGATGGATGGATGGATGGATGGATGGATGGATGGATGGATGGATGGATGGATGGATGGATGGATGGATGGATGATTGGGTGGGTGGGTGGATGGGTGGATGGATGGATGGATGGATGGATGGATGGATGGATGGATGGATGGATGGATGGATGGATGGATGGATGATTGGGTGGGTGGGTGGATGGATGAATGGGTGGATGGATGGATGGATGGATGGATGGATGGATGGATGGATGGATGGATGGATGGATGGATGGATGGATGATTGGGTGGGTGGGTGGGTGGATGGATGAATGGGTGGATGGATGGATGGATGGATGGATGGATGGATGGATGGATGGATGGGTGGGTGGGTGGATGGATGGATGGATGGATGGATGGATGGATGGATGGATGGATGGGTGGGTGGGTGGGTGGATGGATGGATGGATGGATGGATGGATGGATGGATGAATGAATGGGTGGATGGATGGATGGATGGATGGATGGATGGATAGATGGATGGATGATTGGGTGGGTGGGTGGATGGATGAATGGGTGGATGGATGGATGGATGGATGGATGGATGGATGGATGGATGGATGATTGGGTGGGTGGGTGGATGGATGAATGGGTGGATGGATGGATGGATGGATGGATGGATGGATGGATGGATGGATGGATGAGAAGAGCAGAGCATTTTCAAGTACAGCCTTTAAATCTTGTTCCTGCTCGTTTATGCAGTATTTTTTCCTCGATGGTCATTTTAATTTAGGCCTGATGAGTTATATTGTAGAATAACTCCTTGTTAAAGGGGCTGTACACAACATTCAGAACATTAATACAGCGGTAAACAATTATTTTGTTGCATTGTGTGTGTTTTTTAATCCAAGCTTCTCTGTTCTTTGTTGACCACAAACAACAACAAATTGCCATGGAAGCTAGTGTGGCAGTATGTGCATGTGAGTCCCTGTGTGTGTCCCACTCCTCTGCACTGCTCTCATACGGCACTTATTGCTGATAACTCCTTCCTGACCCATAGTGTTGCTGCAGCAGCGTAACTGCCACCCGCCGTTTCCCCTCAGGTCACACTGTTAGCTCTGTCCACTGTTAGAGCTTTTAGGACTGTTCACAGTAGCATTAGCACTGTTGGATGAATTGATAGGATGAATTCTGTGTGTAGCCCTCTGGAGTCCACAAACGTGCCGGTGCATGACTTCTTCATGATGTCGCAACATAAAAACAAAGCAGCGTGTTTCCCTGCCATCAACTTCACTCTAAAGTTCTGGCTGTAAACTCCATGAGGCCAGTTTTTCTTTGCTGATGTTAGACCAGGTAAAACTGGAGATAAGGTAAAAAATATTTAGCCCTTAAATGGGCAAGCACATGTAAAATTTTGGGAAAAATAATTAATTGCTATTTTCTAATGTATCTAGGCTAAAATAACACAATTTCATGATTTTTTTCAAAATATGACCTTTATTTTTCATTTTACAGTTTGTATCTCCCAGGATACATTGTCCGTTTAGGGTATAAATTTACCATTTTACAATTATTCAAATATTTCATTTGGAAACTTTAAAAACATATTATAAGCAATTCATTAGCTACTCTCTTTAATGTCTTGTATACAAAGTTTCAAAAAAGTGGTTGATGGTGCTTCCAATGAGCTGACATGAATACAAGTTCGTCTGGTGAGCAATAGTCTCAAAGATGTCGTCGTCAAAGAATTTGGAGAAGTATGTCAGTGGAGTGGATAGCTCATCTGGTGCAGTGAAGCAACTTGGTGTAACTGTACACTGGTGCTCAAATTTAGTTTACTTTTTATTGAAAAGGAAAAAAAATATACTTCTCAGCCTCCCCGGAAAAGCTCCAGGGTGCTGGAAAGGAGGCTCCGGCCGATTGTCGAACCTCAGATTCAGGAGGAACAATGCGGCTTTCGTCCTGGCCGTGGAACAACGGACCAGCTCTTTACTCTTGTGAGACTTCTGGAGGGGGCATGGGAGTTTGCTCATCCAGTCTACATGTGTTTTTGTGGACTTGGAGAAGGCCTACGACCGTGTCCCTCGGGGAGTCTTGTTGGGGGTACTGCAGGAATATGGGGTACCAGGCTCGTTGCTACGAGCTATCCGGTCCCTATATAACCAAAGTGAGAGCTGTGTCCGCATACTTGGCACAGCGTCAAACACGTTCCTGGTGGGTGTTGGCCTCCGCCAGGGTTGCCCCTTGTCTCTGATTCCGTTTGTGATTTTCATGGACAGGATCTCAAGGCGCAGCCGGGGGAGAAAAGGATTCGGTTTGGTGACCTTAGAATTGCATCTCTGCTTTTTGCAGATGATGTGGTTCTTTTGGCTTCATCAAGCCGGGACCTCCAGCACTCGTTGGGGCGGTTTGCAGCCGAGTGCGAAGCGGTTGGGATGAGAGTCAGCACCTCCAAGTCTGAGGCCATGGTTCTCTGCCGGAAAACGGTGGACTGCCCCCTCTGGGTGGAGAGAGGTACTGCCCCCTCTGGGTGGAGAGAGGTACTGTGCCCTCTGGGTGGAGAGAGGTACTGCCCCCTCTGGGTGGAGAGAGGTACTGCCTCAAGTGAAGGAGTTCAAGTATCTTGGGGTCTTGTTCAGCAGTGAGGGTAGAACGGAGTGTGAGATGGACAGGTAGTTTGGTGCGGCGTTGGCAGTGATGCGGGCGTTGTACCGGACCGTCGTGGTGAAGAAGGAGCTGAGCCTGAAGGCAAACCTCTCGATTTACCGCTCCATCTACGTTCCAACCCTCACCTATGGTCATGAGCTTTGGGTAGTGACCGAAAGAACAAGATCGCGAATACAAGCGGCTGAAATGAGCTTCCTCCGTAGGGTGGCTGGGCTCAGCCTTAGAGATAGGGTGAGGAGCTCAGACATCCGGAGGGAGCTCGGAGTAGAGCCGCTGCTCCTTCTCCTCTAAAGGAGCCAGTTGAGGTGGTTTGGGCATCTGGTAAGGATCCTCCCGGAGTTCCAGGTCCAACTGGTAGGAGGCCCCGGGGAAGACCCAGAACATGATGGAGGGATTATATCTCTGACCTGGCCTGGGAACTCCTCGGGGTCCCCCAGGAGGAGCTGGACATCTGGAATGCCCTGCTTAGCCTGCTGCCCCTGCGACCCGGCCCCAGATAAGCGGAGGAAAATGGATGGATGGATGGACAATATCTGCACCAAAATCACTGGATCTCTTAGAGAACAATTCACTATACTACTCTTTTCGTTACCTGAACATCTTCCCTCTTTTACTGTGGTTTGCTCTCTCTTCTGCCTCGTCACTTGAGCTATCACTGAGCTGGTCACTGCTGCTACTGTCCTGATTCTGGCCCTCTGTATATAATTCATCTTCCTCATCTTCTTCACTGGTTCCCTCATCTGAATCAGATGAACCATCAGGTGGCAACACAACAGATGCCACCTCTCTCTTTCTTGCACCATAGAAAATACTGGTAGAAATTCTCTGAAAACATATGTACACTGGTGAATTAATCAGTAATACACATTCAAGAGTAAAATAAAGTGTAATCGATATTTAACACATTTATATTATTGATTATCTGTAGAGTATAGGGTTCAAAACATAAGTATATCTGAGAGTGATTATGCCTGTTTTTATACCCCTATCTGGACAACGTATCCCCCAAGATACAGACATTCAATGCCTGTTTATGAAAGACATGTAAATGTCATTCATTATTTTTCAACAAGAATACACAAAATTATGCTTAAAGAACAATATTTTCAAAAACAAACTCCCCCAAAACATAATTAATAAGAAAAATAACAACTCTTGCCTCATGGCCAGTGTCTCTGTCCACGTAGGCTGCCATTTTGGAGTTTGACATGAATGTATCAATTTAGTTTTGAATGCTGCCATTCAGTCACATGACTTGGGTACTTGACCCACCCCCCCTTAAAACTTTCTCATGATATTAAGTGCAGATACTTGATGCCCCTCCCCCCTACAGCCTGCCAAATGTCTGTATCCCTCAGGATACAGAAACCATTTAAGTAAAAATATAGAACTACATGTTATCCTCATGTTATCTCTTATATCATGGATCTCAAATTTGTAGCCCGCGGCCAATTGCGGCCCTTGTGAGGATATTTTGTGGCCCCCACCTTGATATGAAAGTTTAATGTGAGAAGGTCCCTTTAATTACTTTTTTTTTGTAATTTTGTGTCTTTTTAAAATAATTTTGTGCCTTTTTTTAAATAATTTTGTGTCTTTTTTAATAATTTTGTGTCTTTTTTAAATAATTTTGTGTCTTTCTTGGTAATTCTGTGTCTTTTTTTGGTAATTTTGTGTATTTGTTTTGGTAATTCTGTGTATTTTTTGGTCATTTTGTGTCTTTTTTTAAGTAATTTAGTTTTTTTCTGTCATTTTGTGTGTTTTTTAAGTAATTTTTTTTCTGTCATTTTGTGTCTTTTTTTATAGTAATTTTGTGTCTTTTTTTGGATATTTTGATACTGTCTCCAGCGACCCCCAGGTAATTTGAGTTTGAGACCCCTGTCTTATATGTTATTTTTGCAACATTTAAAATTCTGCATTTGACATAATTGTGTAAAGTCAAGAAAACTTAATTTTCAAAATCTGATTTTATGTTGTTGATTTTTGTTTCTTTTTCTTTTGGCCAAAATAGCCAAAATAGCCCAGGACAAAGCAACAGGTCAACATATTGGGAAATACAGAACGTATGTTCTCAGTCTTACTAAGTGAGGTTATTTGTTTACCAGTTTAGCACACAGGCTGTCAGCATGAGACGACCAGGGTCCAGTTCTCTGTCAGTTACCTGAGGCAGGAGTGGAGGAATTAAACATCAGCTGCAACTCACAGATTTTTTCTGCTGGTCAGTGTGCAGCTCATAGTGGATAGTGAGCTGGGTGTCCTTTGTGCTGATGTCAGTTTCCAGCGGGATGTTGGGAGCTGTGATGTCGTTTGTTCTGCAGTGCCTTGGCAAAATCCTGTGCCGTAACAATGAGTGACTACTTTCTGGCGACATTCTGATAATTACTTGCACAATTTGAAGGAGCAAGATGCATTTTACTCTAGTTGTAACTTTTCTGATTTCATGTGACAAAGTTAATTGATTGATTAACTGAGGACTTGCATTTCTGTCATGTCTTCATAATGTAGAACATATTAGCTCTTTAGAAGTGAGTTTTGTTGCTAGTTTGTCGAATCAAATTCTTTGTTCAGGTCTCAACATTTTGCACTGATGCTTAGCGATCATGCAGGCAGAAATCCATCACTATCTTTATCACTAATAGCCTCGGGAGACCAGAATACAATTCTGTCACAAACATTTTGAGTCAGAGGTGATAACACTGGCCGTACACTATGAAATTGCTCTTTTCGCTTACATGTTTGACGTGTAAGCCATGAAACAGCATGCAACAGAGGAGGAAATCAATTCAGGGAAATGTAGTGCTTCAACAAAGAACAGGCTGAAGCAACAAGGGAACCATAACCCTGCAGCAAATCATGACACAAAATATCTCCTGGAATACTGAATATACTGATTGCATGTTTTGTTGCTTTGCTTAACCCTCTGGAGTCTCCAAAAGAGCCAAAGCATGACTTCTTCATCACATCCAGACTAGAAAACAAAGCAGTGTGGAGCCCTACTGTAAATTTACCTCTAAAGTTCTGGCTGTAAACTCCATGAGGCCAGTTTCAGTTTGATGATGATATACCAAGTAAAACTGGAGACCAGCTCAAATATATTTTGTATGAAATTATAGAACTGGATGGAACCCTCTTATATGTTATATTTATGTTCACATTTGCAACATTTAAAATTCTTTATTGAGCATGATGGTGTTCTGAAAGTTAAAAAAAATAAATCAGAAAAATCAAAAATCAAAATCACATTTTATGTTGGACTAAAGGACCAAAAAAAGACACAAAATTACTAAAAAAAGACACAAAATGACAAAAAAAAGACACAAAATGACCAAAAAAGACACAAAAAGACATAAATGACCAAAAAAGACACAAAATGACTAAAAAAAGACACAAAATGACAAAAAAAAGACACAAAATGACCAAAAAAGACACAAAAAGACATAAATGACCAAAAAAGACACAAATGACTTACAAAGACATGAAAAGGATTCAAAAATGGACAAAATAGCCTCCATAGAGTTAAAGGTATCTTGATGGTGCAAATAAAGCTACTGCAACATTTTAATAGTAAAAACTGTTAACTGTAGCTATGAATGGATGTTGAAGATTGCAGGGAGGGAAATTTCTTTCTCCCTGCACACCCTGCAATTTATTTTGTATCCATCCCTTTTATGACCCTCAATGCAGCAGCATTCATTGGGGACACGTCCATGTGACGTCATCCCCGGCAGGAATTTCTGGTCGGACAGGGAGGGCAGAGAAAGAGAGAGAGAGAGGAGGCGTAAAGGAGGAGAAAGAGATGAGGAATGAGAACATTACACATTGGGTCGAACTCTGGCAGAGTGAGAGCTTAAGTGAAATGGTTCCCCACGGGAGAGAGACGGACAGGCGAAGGAAAAATGGAATGGGACTCCTTGCCAGTCTGATTTGTCCCCGAAAGAAAAGAAAAAAGAGTGAGAGGAGGACATAAGAAATGGGGTAAGGGAGTAAAAGTGAAGGACACACAGAGGAAAGAGGTGATAGTGAGACGGGGCTGATTCAGGTTTTGGAGGAGGAGGTTGTAGTGAGAGAAGATGGCAGGGTTTTTACCAGCATGGCCCTTGCTTAGCCTGCTGACGGACTTGTTGTCCTGAAGGCCTGAATGATTTATTAAAGTGAGGAGTGGCAGCGAAGAGGGCAGCCAGGCGAGCTCTGATTAACTAGGGGAGCGAGGGAGGACAAGCACTCCTCTATTATTCATTACTCCACAGGAGCACAGAGTGGGAGCATGGCTAGAATAGCCCAAGTAGGGAAAAACAGAAAGAAACAAAAGTGGAGTGGACATTTTTTTGCAGGCTTCTTTTCCCCCTTTTACAAAAAAAAATGTTTTTTTGTTCTCTGCAAAAAAAGGTGTGTCTAAAAACAAGATAAAAACACTAAATCTGAGGGAAATGATCTTGCTGCATGGACGGATAATTTCACTTGACAAGATTTAAATAAAACCAGTTCAAACCAGAATAAAACCAATATATTTCTTAAATTACAGTTTTTCACAACCGCTATGACCCGTTTGTCAGAACCTTAAAAACTTTTTCAAAACTGTTAACGCACATCACACCTGATACACTCAATTCCCCAAACAGTTAATTTCATGCTCAAAATCACCCAGTGTAACTAAACACAGACACACACTTCCAAAATACAATAATACACTAACACAATTCACCAAATCTACCAAAACACTGACACAAGTTGTCTTCCAACAGAAACATTTAGTCAGTCACAGCACCGTGTCATAAAAAACACTGACAACTGATGGAAGAACACAAACCGAATCACTTTGCATGTTTCTTATCTACTTTTTTTCCTTTTTCTTTTACAATCAACAGATTATTGTATTGATCATACATTTAAATTACAGTTTTTCACAACCGCTATGACCCGTTGTTCAATACTTTTACCGCTTTTTCAAAACTCTTCACACAGTTACCACAACATCAGCCTGTGTGGGCGATACAATTAACACAATTCTTCTTCTTTTGACACAAAATACACACATTTTACACATTTAAAATTAGTTTTAACTCCTTTTACACACAAGCTCAATCAAGACCAAAACAGTAGATTTGTCGAAAACAGAAAACCTCATGTTCAAAACTAATGAATTGAAGATTACATTGATCAGCTTCTGCTACTTTTTCTTTTTGTCTATTTGGCAATACAGTAATGAATGACAGCTGATTTTTTTTTACCTCTTTACTCTACTGTAAGTCATTTTAATTTGCAATACAGTAAAGTGTTTACTGCAAATCCTGTCACTCACTATCTTCTTCTTTCATACGTAAACATTCTGCAAAGCTGCTCTGACACGGCTCGTTCACTTTCTGTACTGAGTGTTGTACAAAAAAGGACCAAAATTCATGGCCAACAAATGAAAAATGAAGAACATCATCACAAACATTGTCTCTATGGAGGCTATTTTGTCCATTTTTGAATAATTTTCATGTCTTTTCATGTCTTTGTAAGTCATTTTGTGTCTTTTTTAGTCCTTTAGTCCAACATAAAATGTGATTTTGAATCTTTTTTTACTTTCAAAACACTATCATGCTCAATAAAGAATTTTACAGTAAATGTTGCAAATGTGAACAAAGGTCGCAAATACAACATACACGTAAGAGGGTTCCATCCAGTTCTATCATTTTATACTAAATATATTTGAGCTTGTCTCCAGATTTACTTGGTATATCATCATCAAACTGAAACTGGCCTCATGGAGTTTACAGCCAGAACTTTAGAGGTAAATTTACAGTAGGGCTCCACGCTGCTTTGTTTTCTAGTCTGGATGATGAAGAAGTCATGCTTTGGAGCTTTTGGAGACTCCAGAGGGTTAATTTACATGTATGATCAATACAATAATCTGTTGATTGTAAAAGAAAAAGGAAAAAAAGTAGATAAGAAACATGCAAAGTGATTCGGTTTGTGTTCTTCCATCAGTTGTCAGTGTTTTTTATGACACGGTGCTGTGACTGACTAAATGTTTCTGTTGGAAGACAACGTGTGTCAGTGTTTTGGTAGATTTGGTGAATTGTGTTAGTGTATTATTGTATTTTGGAAGTGTGTGTCTGTGTTTAGTTACACTGGGTGATTTTGACCATGAAATTAACTGTTTGGGGGATTGTGTGTATCAGGTGTGATGTGCGTTAACAGTTTTGAAAAAGTTTTTAAGGTTCTGACAAACGGGTCATAGCGGTTGTGAAAAACTGTAACCCTCTGGAGTCTCCAAAAGCACCAAATCATGACTTCTTCATGACATCCAGACTAGAAAACCAAGCAGCGTGGAGCCCTACTGTAAATTTACCTCTAAAGTTCTGGCTGTAAACTCCATGATGCCAGTTTCAGTTTGATGATGATATACCAAGTAAAACTGGAGACAAGCTCAAATATATTTAGTATAAAATGATAGAACTGGATGGAACCCTCTTACAGTATATGTTAGATTTGTAACCTTTGTTCACATTTGCAACATTTACAATTCTTTATTGAGCATGATAGTGTTTTGAAAGGAAAAAAAAGATTCAAAATCACATTTTATGTTGGACTAAAGGACTAAAAAAAGACACAAAATGACACAAAAAAAAGACACAAAATGACTTACAAAGACATGAAAGTGATTCAAAAATAGACAAAATAGCCCAAGACTCCAGATAATGTTTGTGATGATGTTCTTCATTTTTCATTTGTTGGGCATGAATTTTGTTCCTTTCTTTTGTACAACACTCAGTACAGAAAGTGAACAAGCCTATCAGAGCAGCTTTGCAGAATGTTTATGAAAGAAGAAGATAGTGAGTGACAGGATTTGCAGTAAACACTTTACTGTATTGCAAATGAAAATGACTTACAGTAGAGTAAAGAGGGGAAAAAATCAGCTGTCATTCATTACTGTATTGTCAAATTCACAAAAAGAAAAAGGAGCAGAAGCTGATCAATGTAATCTTCAATTCATTAGTTTTGAACATGAGGTTTTCTGTTTTGACAAACTGTGTGAAAGCGATTGAAAATTCACCAGTTAACATCTACTGTTTTGGTCTTGATTGAGCTTGTGTGTAAAAGGAGTTAAAACTAATTTTAAATGTGTAAAATGTGTGTATTTTGTGTCAAAAGAAGAAGAATTGTGTTAATTGTATCGTCCACACAGGCTGATGTTGTGGTAACTGTGTGAAGAGTTTTGAAAAAACGGTAAAAGTATTGAACAACGGGTCATAGCGGTTGTGAAAAACTGTAAGATTGTTAAATCTTGAAATAAGCATGTTGAATGCTTAAAATAAGAAATTGACTCTTAAAACGAGATAAATGATCTAACACTTAGATTACTAACACCAGAATAAAACCAGTTAAAACCACTTAAAACCAGAATAAAACCATAATAAAACCACATAAAACCAGAATAAAACCAATATATTTCTTAAATTAAGATTGTTAAATCTAGAAATAAGCATGTTGAACACTTAAAATAAGAAATTCACTCTTTAATCAAGATAAATGATCTAACACTTCTAAATCCAAAGGTTTTTTTTTATCTTGGTAAGAAAAAAATAATTGTCAGTGTACTCTGCTCGGGCCAGTTCATCGCTGCTTGCAGCTTTAATTTATCTTGTTTTAAGAGTTAATTTCATCGTTGTTTCTTTTGAGTGGTCAATTTTACATTTATTTTTGGTCAGTTTGCGCCTTTTTTGGTCATTTCACGTCTATTTTGGTCAATTTGTGTATTTTTTAGTCATTTTTACATCTACAGTTATGGAAACATTCTTGATAATAACCAAAATCATCATGAATAAAACCATGTTACAGTAAAAAGACACAAAATGACTTACAAAGACATGAAAAGACATGAAAAGGATTCAAAAATAGACAAAATTGCGCAAGACTCCAGATAATGTTTGTGATTATGTTCTTCATTTTTCATTTGTTGGCCATGAATTTTGTCCCTTTTTTGTACAACACTCAGTACAGACAGTGAACGAGCCATGTCAGAGCAGCTTTGCAGAATGTTTATAAAGAAGAATACAGTAAATGATAGGATTTGCAGTAAACAAAAAAAATCTGCATTTAGCTGTCATTCATTACTGTATTGTCAAATAGACAAAAAGAAAAAGGAGTAGAAGCTGTGATCAATGTAATCTTCTATCCATTAGTTTTGAACATGAGGTTTTCTGTTTTGACAAACCGTGTGAAAGCAACTGAAAATTCACCAGTTAACATCTACTGTTTTGGTCTTGATTGAGCTTGTGTGTAAAAGGACTTAAAACTAATTTTAAACGTGTAAAATGTGTGTATTTTGTGTCAAAAGAAGAAGAATTGTGTTAATTGTATAGCCCACACAGGCTGATGTTGTGGTAACTGTGTGAAGAGTTTTGAAAAAGCGGTAAAAGTATTGAACAACGGGTCATAGCGGTTGTGAAAAACTGTAAATGTCTAGATATCAGCTCTTAAATATAAGATAATTATCAAGATAAATTATCTAACTCTTTTAAATCTAAAGTTTTTTTTTCTTGGTAAGAGACAAATAATTGTCATGTCACTCTGCTCGGGCCAGTTCATCGCTGCTTGCAGCTTTAATTTATCTTGTTTTAAGAGTTCATTTCTTATTTTAAGCATACAACATGCTTATTTCTAGATTTAATAAACTTAATTTAGGAAATTATCTGTCCATGCAGCAAGATCATTTCCCTCAGATTTAGTGTTTTTATCTTGTTTTTAGACACACCTTTTTTGCAGTGTGCCCTGATGCAAAGCTTGCTGGGTTCAGTAAAGCTCTGTTTCTGCAGGGCCACAAATCTGTCTGCCCACCTCAGTGTCTGAACGAGAGTAGAGCATGCATGCAAAATGTAGACACGTGCACACACGCAAACAAAACCACACACACACACACGCAGGGTCTCCCTTCAAGGCAGCTTGCTGGCTGTCACATACAATACTCTCAAATATAGGGAGACATCAGTCCAGTTGTGGTCCGCACGGTTGGAAAACAGACATGGCATGCGGTATGATTGCATCCCTCACCCAACTGTTGTCGCAGCCAAGTAGAGCCACAAACACACACACATATACACACTTGTTTGTTTGTTCCTAAATAATGGAGCATAGCTCTTGCTGAGATCACATTATGAGATACTTCCCGGCCGCCAGTCTGACAGAACCAATCTCTTCAGAAGTATAACTGAGAGGGGCGTCTGTTCAATACTTAAAAAGCTAAAGCATACAACATTGATGACCTTTGGGTCCACTGGTTGCCATCAGAGGCATCATACGCTGAGTCATTTCTGCAACAATAGGGACTTTAATCAGAGACAGTTGAAGGAAGGGCAACAACATTTTTTTTTTTAAAAAGCTTGTAGTAGTAGCTCACTGTCTACTGAGAATGGCTGGTTTGTTGTACTCACAACTACAGCAATGCGTTGAAACGCTTCTTCAATTGTTTCAGCCAATTGGGACATTATCACACACTGCAAAAACCAACTGACAAAAAAATTGCCAATAAAAAGAGTTTTGGAAAACAACACCTAATCATTAACGTTTCTGTCCTAACCATAGAGAAATAGTTTTATAGACTAAACCAGGGATGGGTAACTTAAATGCTGCAGGGGGCCACACTTTTTCATGTACACTACCACAGGGCCACATATAGGACCGTGCACTTAACCAGATATGATGAAACTTCAATTTTAAATATGTTTACAGTGCAGTAACTTAACATATTTCATGCTGAAATGCATGTTTAACAGTATAAATAGGAATACAAAAGGTTTGAAGCAAATCAAAAATAAAACACTTACTGTGATTTCTTTTTTTATCAGTGCAAGAACAGCAGACCAATATTAATTGAAAGAAGTAATTTTGGGCATTTTTACACTTCACTTTTAAGATTTCATGCTCAAATGCATGTATTTGTACTGTGGGCCACTTCAAGTGAGGGTGCGGGCCGTATGCCGCCCCTGGGCCTCCAGTTGCCCATCCCTGGCCTAAACCAAACAAATCTTAACTCTCCATGTACTGATTAACGTTTATGCCCAATGTTTATTACATTTGTTTTACTATTAAATTCATTTGCATGTTCATCTTAGTCCCATAAGCCTAATTTTTTTATATCGAGCATCTCCCACCAACCATCTGGTGGAGTGTTGTCTACTCGTACATCCCTCATGAGGATGGATGTTAGAGAGGACAGAAGCCGACTGTGACTACGGCAAAAAGAGACGAAGGACAGATGAATAATCCTCGGGAAGCTCAGTCCTATTTCAGCAGGATCGAGCTGCTAAAGCAATCACAGTTAGCCCGAGTCAGGGGCGACGTCCCATCAATAAAGTGGACAGGACTGTTACTCTTTGGGTGGTCACTTTCCTGAGCAGCCTTCATATCTCTCCCTCGCTCTGCCTTTCACTCACTCTCTCTGTTGTCTGACCATTCATCCGACCCAAAATCTATCTTTTGAGTATCAAACAGTGTGTCAGTGAAATGTGGCTGTAAAAAGTTTGTAGTTTTGTCCTTAAAGCAGCTACAAGAACTTTTTCTTCTGTGTTGAGTTTGCTTTCCTTTAGACAAAAGGAAGTCTTTCCATGAGGCCTCCATAATTCTTTAACTCTTTGGAGTTTGGGGCTATTTTGTCGGTTTTGGACTCCTTTTTTCATTCTGCCTGTATAGACCACTTAAAAATCTTTACCATGATGTGTTGGTATCATTGTTTTCAGCACAACCTCACCTTTATGACCTGATAATTATTTTTTTCATTCTGACTTACTGGATCAACATTTTGAACACAAAAACCACACAAAAATAATTACAAAAAACACACAAAAACACAAAAAAATTACACAAAACACACATAAAAACGTACAAAAATACTAAAAACACATAAAATACATAAAAACACACAAAAACACACAAAAAATGCAAAAACACACAAAAACACACACACCAAAAAAACATATAAAAACACTTTCTAAACACACCAAAAACATTTTTTTAAATACAAAAAACAGTAAACACAAAAAATGCTGAATGCACGCTGCAAAGTTTGAAAAATCTCTGCAAAAAAAGTAAATTCATGTTACTACACTTGGTCGAGGTGTTTTTTTTTTACCTTTGCTGAAAAAGGGTTAATGCAAATTGGACATGGAAACTTCTGGAAAAGCCAAAACTTTAGAGAAAAGCTGACAGCAGGGCTGAATGCTGCTTAGTTTTTACGTTGTGACGTCATGAAGAAGTCGTGCTCATCTTTCGTGTAATGCACAGCCAATCTTATGATGAGAGGACCCTTGGTGAAGGCTAATACATACTCTGTAAGAACAGAGAGATTTGCAAGAACAGAATGACGTCATTCTGATCTTCATTCAGTCCTGTTCCGATGAAACCAGGAATGAACGGTTTTCCCTCTACTGTGTTCAGCATAATGACAAAATGTGAAAAAGTGAAAGGGTCTGGGTACAAAAATGGCAGTTTGACCCATCCACCACCACTCCTACCCACCTCATGTTGGTTTTTAACATTATGTTGTTTTTTCAAAAGTCAAAATTTCGTGGAATACCTTCAAATTCCAGTGCATCATTTTTGGTGGGAAGCCATACGAAGCGCTCATGAGGACAGCCTTTGTAACAACCTTAAAGCCAGCTTTTCCTTTTCATCTCATGTAATACAGAAAACATCCTTTGATGGACCCTTTTTTTATCTTCAATGAATGCTATTCTTGAATCGCAGGTGTCTCTGGGGTGCCATGGCGATGAAACCGTGATCCCGCTGGAAGTGTTTACACCACAACAAGCTGCTGTTTTGACTTGTTGGTCCCCAAACTCTCCTCCTCAACAGTTCATCACTTTTTGTCCCCCTCACAGCTCGCCGTGTAATCAATTTACTGGTACATTAATCTCTCTCCTCCTGAGAAAACCTCACCCCTCCTCCCACTCCCACTCTCTCTCTCTCTCTCTCTCTGTCTTCCCTCAGGTCTCTCTCCCCTGTTAATTCAGACAGACCAGCACTCCAAATATAGAAAACCAAAGCTTTCTCCGAGCATGTAAATTATGACACTTTTCAGGCAACAATGATCACTGAACCGTGCATGCATATTGAGTGTGTGTTTGTGTGTGTGTGTGTGTGTGTGTGTGTGTGTGTGTGTGTGTGTGTATGTGTGTGTGTTGGTTGGGGATGATGCCTGACATGTGAATGTGTGTGGGTGTATTTGTGTATCTCACGCTGAGCTCTCTCCATTTTGATTGTACTTGTATCCCTTTGCATTTCTTTCCTTATGTAAGATAAATAATTCAGGCTTCCAGAGGCAGAGAGTAGAGGGGGAGGAACATTCATGGGGGGAAAAAATAAATAAAAAATGAAAGAGTCATGAGCCCCTGACTTTTTCCATGTTTTGTCTTTCCGGAGAGGACAGAGTACAAAGGCTGCATTTCCTCTGTAGTGGCGCGTAAACCCTCAGCCATACTGCAGCGCGCACACAAATCGGCCCTCATCAGCTGTGTGCAGCCCAGACGGGAGATTGAGCTGCTGCATTTGCATTTTGCCCAAAGTGCTTGGCACACAAACAGGATCTCTTGTTAGCCCTTGTCTGTAACCGAGATAATAGATTACATCTTGCTAAAATATCGATATGTCCCTCAGGGCTGTTTCACAGCACACAAAAAAACAACAACAGAAGGTTTGAGAGATCCTGGACACTTCAGCTCATGTTTTTCACATCTGAATTAAATGTAATGTTACAAGCCAGCTGCACAATTTCAACACTTTCTAGCAATAATTATGTTTTAGGGCTCCAAAGTAATTGTGTTTCCCCTCCTCAGTGAGTATTGGATTGGCTGTGTTTTCCCTATTGAGCTACTTAGCACCTCAGGCTTTCTGCTAATACTACACTCCCCCTTCTCTCCCTCCTTCATCTCCCCTTAAAGGGTTTGCTGATGTGGCCATTCATGTAGAGATGTTGCAGCCACAGCGCTGCTAAAGGAAAAAAAAACATGAGGCCTAGCTCTATTTGCCTGCAGCTTTCTTTTTTTCTTTTTTATCTAATCAAGAATGTTGTAATTGAACTTAATGTCAAGCAGTGTTTTGTGGAAACCCCGCTGTGTGTGTAGATACGGCGCTGCATGTGATGTCTGTCATCTCACTGCAAGGTGGTTGTTGGCTTTTCACCTACAAGTCGTCTCAATCCCCCGTTAGCTCATTATTCTTAAATCGGCTTATAGAAAATGATTGACGGGTGAGGAGATAAGAGTCTTATTCTCACCTGGTGACACGTCTCTCAACACAGACAGTGGTATGTAACACTCACACACAGAATAATATTTGTGAAATGAGCTATGCAGACATGAAAAAAAGGTTTGTCCACTCTATACTGCCCTGCAAAGCCTAACTGCAGTAACTACACTGCAAAAAAAGGGGTGTCTAAAAACAAGATAAAAACACTAAATCTGAGGGAAATTATCTTGCTGCATAGACAGATAATTTCACTTGACAAGATTTCTTAAATCAAGATTGTTAAATCTAGAAATAAGCATGTTGAATGCTTAAAATTAGAGAATAAAACCAGAATAAAAGTACATCAAAACAGTTAAAACCAGGATAAAAGCACATAAAACTAGAATAAAACCAGTTAAACCCAAAATAAAAGCAAAGAGAATTCTTAAATAAAACCAGTTAAAACCAGAATAAAACCAATTCAAACCACTTAAAACCATAATAAAATCGCATAAAACCATAATAAAACCAAGAGATTTCTTAAATTAAGATTGTTAAATCTAGAAATAAGCATGTTGAACGCTTAAAATAAGAAATTAACTCTTAAAACAAGATCAATTTAACACTTATAAATCTAAAAAAAATGTTTTATCTTGGTAAGAAACAAATAATTTGCAGGTCACTCTGCTCGGGCCAGTTCATCGCTGCTTGCAGCTTTAATTTATCTTGTTTCAAGAGTTAATTTCTTATTTTAAGTGTTCAACATGCTTATTTCTAGATTTAAAAATCTTAATTTAAGAAATCTTGTCAAGTGAAATTATCTGTTCATGCAGCAAGATCATTTCCCTCAAATTTAGTGTTTTTAGATACACCTTTTTTG
Organism: Centropristis striata; assembly: GCF_030273125.1. NCBI lineage: Eukaryota > Metazoa > Chordata > Actinopteri > Perciformes > Serranidae > Centropristis > Centropristis striata. The sequence goes on along the minus strand of NC_081520.1, from coordinate 16,588,604 downwards.
CAGTGTAGTGACATAATAACGATAAAAACAATTAGGAAAGGTATGTGGTGAAATCATTTATGTGATATAGACAAATAGCAATGATTTTAATGTATCTCCTACAACTCCTACATGGTCGAACAGTTTGGAAATGTATGTTATACAGCAGCATTTGCACTGCAACGTATTTCAAAGGTAAAACATGTGGTGCTACTTTTGCCGAAAAGAAAGTAGAAAATTGCCCAGATGAGCCCTGTAACCAGAGTCTGCTTCCTAATAATCAGAATCTGGAGCTTTAAAGTAGAAGTCTGTGACATACACATCACCCCCAGCAGTCACTCATGTTAATGATAATAATAGCGCCACCTATAGTCTGACCTGGAACCAGCCACACCTCATGTGCATTCAAAGTGCCACCAAGGTTTTTCATTCTGGATACTGCTGAGGCTCAGACGCTAGTGCTCTTCGATAGATAGTATTGCTTCTGCAACCAGTATTGGTCGGACCATTAGCGAAGCCATATATCTGTTTCACTTTATGCAATATCATTAGTGACCTCATCTCACTCCCCTCACCAAATCAATCTTCCTATCTCCTTTCCCGTCCTTTACTTGGAGGGAGGCTGTGAGATGAAGCAAGAGGGTGAGAGAGAAGAAGGGAGGAAGAAAAAGAAAGATACAGAAAATAGAGCGATGGTGGAGGATGTGCTCAGACTAAGGAGAACGTATTGATCCCTGCTTCATGATGGACTGAGAGACCGCTTGTCACTCTGACAGCCAAAGACAAATGGAGCATCAGATAGGCAGCTTTGCGGCTGTGCTGACCCACTGGAAAGAACCAAAAAACAACAACAACAAAAACAAAAAAACAGCCAAAAGGTTAAACCGTATCTGGGGGAGGGGGATTCTAGCTAAGAGCAGTGCACCTCATTAAATACTCAGCGTAAGCCCTGTGGATTTCATTGATTGCTGGTGTCCAGCAATGCCGAAGCTTTATCCCACACAGCTTCCCCCTTGAAAGAGGCAAAAAGAGCATGAGCCTGCAGCACGCATGATTGTTTTTTGCATCTTGAGTCTATTTTTGACTGGAGATCTTAATGTGGGCTGGCCAAAGTGGGTCATAGGGTGAAGCAGACATGAAAGGGCTGACACAAAGTGGAGTCATCCTTGCTGAGGGGCATCTCACTGCCTCCACTCTTGTATAGCACACACTGCATAACACCACCACCCCCCTCTTTCTCCTCCACCACCCTCCGTTTGCCTCATGCAGCAGCATCTATGAGATTTTCATCTCATACTTGCACCTTGGCTGGCTGCACACTGCGGATATTGCATTTGTCCAGAATCAAAGGATCCACTTATAACCCAATAAACACACACATTTGTTGTGGTTGGGGCTGACCTTATACTACCCTGCTGCAGCAGTAGTCTTAACCCCAATCCTGATTCCAACCCAAAATCAAGCCCTGACCCTGCTAATCCTCTTTAAAAAAGTAAGAAAAGGCAAAATGTCCTCACTTTGCATGCTAGTGCTCTTCCTTCTATCCTTAAGAGGACCTCAGAGTAATTGAAATACAGCACACACACATGCTCCAACAGGCTTTAGGACCCAGGGATTCCTCCGTAATAAGGTAGTAGAGCTGAGGAGAGACAAGAGAGAGAGAGTGAGAGAGAGGAGAGAGAGAGAGGAGGATGAAGAGAGGTATATTTGTAAAGTCAGAGAAAAGCTGAGAGTGGCAGAAGAAAGTTGACACCGTGTGAGATGCACTGCAGCAGCTACAAGGATTAATGAGAGAGCTTCTTCTCCTGCCTGCGAGGAGGAGAGAGCAAGCAGAGCAGGATGCAAGAGAGGATGTTGTGCAGCGGGAAGAGGAGTCTCTAACAGAGCTGCTGCTGCACACCGCTGCTGCTGACTGGCTGCTGCTGACTGGCTGCTCAGCTCAGGTGCATCGACGGAGGGAAACTGACAAGTTTGACTCTCTGTAACACGGCGCTCACGTCCACTGTGTCAGACAAACACGTATAGGATCTACAGTCCACACATACTTAAACACCTTCTGCACATGCCCACGCTAAACGCAAGCAGATCAGTGTGTGACAGCGTTAAGGATGGTTTAGACCGGGACGCTGGATTCCCCCGTTTCTTCCCGGAGGACTCATTTCGAGGACAGGACAGGATCCGAGTCTCCAACCTAAAGGTGAGAAAATGTGTTAAAGAAACAGAAATTTCTTCAACTTATCTTTGACATTGTAACATTGCATATATATAAAGAATAATGGAGACGTAGCAATGAATCTTGGCCATTTTTTGTTCTATTTTTGTTGATAAACATATTTTGCTTTGTGTTTTCAAGGTAAGTATTTTACTTTTTATTATTACTTGCTTTAACTAAATGGCAGTAAATTCAATGTTCTTTGGATTAGGTGTTTAGTGGGCCTATTATTGATTTTTCTGACATTGTAATATTGCTATATATATATATATATATATATATATATATATATATATATATAACAATACATTTTCATTGTTTCATCACCTCCCTCTACATTCCCAAATCTTTATGATAAGCTAATAACAATAGCAGTAAAATGTTAAAACCAGGCTGTTTGTTACTGCTGCTGTCTTCCTCTACGCTACAATAGCAGTCCACATTGTTTACCAGTTAAAGGTTTCTTGCTGCAGAACCAGCACATATTATTTTCACTCTTTATTATTATTATTTTTGTTGTTGTTGTTACTAAGTTCAAATATTAACAGCCAATCGTATAATTCTAACATGTTAAGCACATTTAGAAATGTTGCTGGTTTTGTGCAGTTTGATCTCTTATACACTGTAAAAAAATGTTTGTAGAACAGTGAATCACTGTCAAACTGCATCAGGAATAAGGTGTAAAATTTAAAATTGTGTATCACTGTAGTAGACACTAAATTACCGTAAATCAAGGAATAGTACACGACATCAACTGTAATAATATATTTTTTAAAATGTATGTAAAATCAATGGAGAAGTACCATAATGTCACAAAGACACATTTACCATGGGAAAAAACAACAACAGGATAATTCAGTCTAAATAACAGTTTTTTTTCTGATATTTACATTTAAATTTACAGTAGAAAACCCATTTATTTTATATTATTTTTTACGGTGAAGTTCTAGCAACCACAGCTGCCAGCATTTTGGGTAATTTTCTAAATTAAACAGATTTTTTTTACAGTGTAGTTAATTATTATTTTTTTCAGGATTTCTGTTCCTTTTTTTAAGTCAGGTCTGTGGGATAAAAAATCTTTATCTAAAAAATTAGCTTATACATGTTTAAAAAAACAAGGGAAACTTGGTACACAGTTATAATTAAATATGAATTTTAATGGAAAAATGTGGGTGCGTGTGTAAAATCATTAATATATCAAATAGCATACATGCTAAAGTCATAATATTTGGCACACAGGTGCCTGACGGGGTAGTGGTCCACCTATTGAAGCATGGTACCAAAAGCTCCACCATGTTGATTCTAAGGGCAAGGTAAAGCTAACCCTATTGCTAATCTGTTTTCACTAATAACATATGAACAGAAGTGGTAATGACAGCGCCACCATGTGGCCATTTAGAAAGCTCTTAATGTCTATACTGCATTTTTTCTTACTTACATTGAGAAGCAGAAAAAGCTTTTACTTCTATGTTTCTGGAACAGCTTGCAGCAAACACATTTTCTTCCAAAATGCACGTCCAGATATATTCAAGTTTGACTTTCATGTCAGCAGTGATTTGGACTTGTGGACATGGATCCCTGCCACGAACCCTTTTAATAATTTAATTAAGGCTAATATTTAAGAAAGGTGATTTAATAATTCTGTGTTTCTGATCTCAGTAATGTAAACCGGTCCCTTTGCGAGTGAGATACATTTGACATACTGTACCATACAGTAACGTTATGAAAAGGAGGATATGATATCACATACAGTGCATTACTGAGAGCTCCTCAGTTCTTTATTCATTAAACGGCAAATTCATTTTCTCTTTGTATATTTATGAAGATATACAGTAGATGATATGCTGCTTTGGAGAGGAACTCCAACAGCAGCAGAGCAACCCCCTCTTAACACACACACACACACACACACACACACACACACACACACACAGCTCTGCTCCATTGTTCATGTTTGTATAGCTGTTTACTGCTGTACGACAAACCTGCTGTGCAGTAATATAAAAACATAGCACGCACTTGCAGCATTCCTGAAACCTCAGAGAACCTGACACGTCCGCATCCTGTAACACATTTTCAGCTTTTGATTAAAAATATGAAAGTGTTTCTGCCAGAAATCTGATTTGATAGATCACATGTGAAATGTAAAATCAGAGGACAGTGTGAAAGAAGGACATGCATGCCTGATTAAAAGCATTGTTCAGTGTGTGTGTGTGTGTGTGTGTGTGTGTGTGTAGGTCATTGTCAATTAGAGGCCAACAAACATGCTCTCCCTCTGTGATGATGATGAGACCATGTAATACATCATGTAGAAATCTGCGAGAGGCTAATTATCTCTTCAGCTGGCTGCTGCACACTCACTTGTTTTTATTTACTTGTGTGGAAAAACAAGACAGCATAAAGCATAAAAAGTATTGTTCTGATCTAGACTCACATTTAACTTCAGGTGTGCTGGGTCCGCTAGAAAGCGTTTCAAATTTGACCTCAGTCTTTTTCTGAAGTCATACATTTGCACCAGTGTGGAAGAGCTCATGCAGTGGGTTTATTCATGTAAAGCAAGAATATTACCACATTTCATTTTATTTAACATTTAAGATGAAAACCTTTTGAGAGTAAAAAAAGGCTATTTTTCAATAGTGATCTGGCCGAGAAGGCAGCAAAGTTCCACATCTTAACAATATGATACACTGCAAAAAAGATTGTTAAATCTAGAAATAAGCATGTTGAATGCTTAAAATAAGAAATTAACTCTTAAAACAAGATAAATTATCTAACACTTCTAAATCTAAAGTTGTTTTATCTTGGTAAGAAACATAATTTGCACTCTGGTCGGGCCAGTTCATCGCTGCTTGCAGCTTTAATTTATCTTGTTTTAAGAGTTAATTTCTTATTTTAAGCATACAACATGCTTATTACTAGATTAAATAATCTGTATTTAAGAAATCTTGTCAAGTGAAATTATCTGTCCATGCAGCAAGATAATTTCCCTCAGATTTCGTGTTTTTATCTTGTTTTTAGACACACCTTTTTTGCAGTGTACAAAATAATGGCCCAAAACCAACATCCACGTATCAAAAGAAGTTAAAGAGTTAAATATTAACAGATTGTGTACAAACAAACAGCCAGAGGCGAAAGACAAAGTTGGTATGCATTATAGCAAGAACAGCCTGTAATATAAACATCAGACAGGCATGTGGTATATCCGGATATGAGGTTTTGAGTTTGTTGATGCTGTCTGAAGACCTTTTCTACACCAGTCTGGCGAGGTTTTGTTTTCCTGCGGAACGTAAAGAGAGAGAGACAGGGACTAACTTCTGTACGTATTAAGGTAAATCTCCAGTGTTAAATAATAATAATGCATTTTTCCTTTAATGTGTCTATGCCCTGAGTGTGTTTAATGCATTTCCATAACATTTGTGAGTTCTTTTTTGTTGGAAACCACGGCTGCTACATACCTCAATTTAATCCTTCCCCTAAACTTGACCTAAATTTTATTCTATGAAGAGTCTGACTGATGTGGGACTGTTGAGACGGATGCTGATTCAAATTTTAGAGGAGGAAAATTTATTGATAACAGATATGATAGGCGATACTGTAATTTTTTGAGCTGGAATCAAAATAGCCCTTTTTTATGTGGATTGATTTACATCACTCTACAAGTATCCAGAGAGCTACTTTCTCAAACATAAAACTTTATTAAATAAGATTTAACAATTTATTACATAGTCAGTCAATTCTATACATGATAACTGAGACAGCATATACACAGATATCAATAGGCCAAAATCATCTGATAAAATCTGTCAACTGATATATCCGTCAGGCTCTAATTCTAACCTTACCCAAACCACAGAAATCCTAAAACTTCAATGATTTACCACCATCTCCATTAGTTGTTTTTCTTTTGGGGGTTTTTTATGCAGAGTTTATGGTACCCAATTCCCAGTTTATTGTTATAGTTTTGGCCATTATTTTGTGACAGCAACTTCTAGCTTTTTAACATTGTGTTGCAGTTATGCACTTTGTTGTTATTTAGTGTTATCAGATCTTAGTAATGAAACTTGTGAGTTAATGACAACAAATGAATAAAAAAGAAGTTTGTTTATTTATTTGACAGGAACAATAGTTACATTAAATGATGCAATGTATATTTGCCTTCTAGTTCATTTGCAGACCTTGTCCCTGATTAGGCTTTAAAACACATAAAACACACAACACTCTAAAGAAAAAGATCCTTTAAATTGAGATATTATTACCAATTTGAAATATGTGCAAATGGCTTGTGTGTTGTATGCAGTATGTTAGTGGGGCTGTACAAGTGTTAACAACAAGCCTTTAGTGAGCTTTTCTTACATGGTCAAATGTTTTTTACTCCCCATACAGCCAGTACACATCCATACATGTAAGCCCTGGAGAACATAGCAAACAGCAGCTGCGGGAGCACACTAACACATGCACACACACATCTACACACACGACTACACTAACAGCACAGCACAACGGTGTGAGATACACTCAGACTCTGTACAGTGCGTCCCATGATGCTCACAGATCCACATAACAGAACACTGAGTACAACATACAACACACTCTGCAGAGAGGCTGGAGCCATTTGCAACATATTGCAGATGGGTAACTTCTCATTCCTCGGGCCTCATTGCACACAAGCACCAGCTGTGCGAGCAGTGTGTGTGTGTGTGTGTGTGTGTGTGTGTGTGTGTGTGTGTGTGTGTGTGTGTGTGTGTGTGAAGTGGGTAGTTATGTATGTGAGCATGTAGGAGGCAGGGCACTGAGGGCTTTAAAGGGTTTGTTTACTGTAAGACGGTGCAAGGCTGCAAAAGAGTGCATATGTGTTTGTGTAGTTATGTGAAGGGAATTGAATGATATTGTGTATAGGTGTGTGTGTGTGTGTGTGTGTGTCTGGGGTTAGAGCGGGGCATACCGCGGACTGATTAATGAGCTCACACTGTCATACACACATTCTGCACAGGGGGGGTTCAAGTAAACCCAGTGCCTGGCGTGACTGCGCTCGTTTGTTATTATAGAGTAATTCTGTGGAAATTATCCATCCTTTGCAGTCTAATGTGACAGAAACACATCCTTACTGGAAGGCACGGCTATGCTGGAATTATCCCATCCAGTTATTATCAAGCCGAGCAGAGGAACAGTACTGAAATGGCAAATTAGCCTCTGCTTCATTTATCCTGCAGTGAGCACTCCACTCCATGGTGAATTTGTTTCCATAGGAACATGATGTTTCTTTTGGCTTCACGAGCCGTGCAACACGCTCCATGTCGCCGCCTGTTTTTTTTTTTTTTTGCTTATCTTTTCTGTTCAGTTTCCTCTCTGCTCTTGTCAGTCACTCCACACAGATCAAGGAAGAGAGAGAGAGTGAGAAAAGGGTTTGGAAATGCAATCAATAGGGCCATTTAAGCACCACTTTCACATTTTTTGTTTGGCATATCTCGACGCCTGCTCTGGTCTTATCTGCCTGACATCGCTGTTCTTCAAGACGTCTTTTTATTAGAGCCTTACAGGCGTTTACAGCTCCAATTTCCTACAGTCACCATGCCTTTTCTTTTCTATGAGTGTGTTCGCTGTATCTGCATCGCCTCAATCTGTATCAGCTGAAATATTACAGCAATTACTTCCAGCTCTTTGCGTGAGTGTGTGTGTGCAGAGAGTCAGTGTGTGTCAAGAAGACTGCAGAGTTGCTGAAAATCTATACAAGAGTCAGCAGCAACAGTTCTCTGCTTTTTGCGACAGGGGTTTTAAAGCGATATTTCACTTTGGTTGCACATTTCCATGTCTTAAGAACAAGCTTTCTTTTCATGCAGCAAGTAGAAATTCTACAGAGAAAGACAAGTTTTGTGCAGTGGCTTTGCAGAAAGTATTGGCTGGATTATGAAGAAGGGAAGGAGTCAGATCAAAAGCAGAAAAGAAGAGGTGTAGAAGTAATGGAGGGAGCTGAGTAGATGTGTGCTTGTGTATGTGTATGACAAAGCACCAGACTAAAGAGGAGAGAGATAGGGAGGGAGAGAAGAGGAGCTCTTGTAAAAGTGTCGCTGGTGATTTGCAGCAGCGTCCTTGCAACCTTCCCTCTACCTGACTGGATGTTTTATGAGCGTTGCAGAATCAGAAAAGGAGGCAGGCTTATAATACAGCTGACAGAAGTCTTTTTATGGTGGATGGGCAGAGGTGCAGGAGGGAGGGAGGGAGGGAGAGGGGTGCAATAAAGCTGAGTGCATCTCTCCTGGAATGAAGCTGCAGCGATTGGGAGGGGGCAGAAGAGAGAGGAAGGCTGGTGAAGTGCCACAAATATTAGTGAGGACAAGTGTGTGTGTGCAGTATGCACCATATGTCCAGATGTGTGTTGTGAGGGGGAGGCAGTTGTGCTCAGAGCTGTTGCTGACGTCAGTATGTTGAATGATCACTCAGCTTGTTCAGTATGAGAGGTACTAGCCCTCCATAAAGGGCTGGGTGAAGTGGCGGGGGGTTTGCACGGCGAAGCAGTATCAGCGTGCAGAGCAGAATGCAGCCCTCAGCACCACGCCAGCCCAAAGGCACCCAATTATTCCTGTTTTTTCTCTGTGCTGTGCGGTGAAGCGTGCAACAACGAGTCATTGAATTGATCTGCAGCCTGTGAAGCACTCTGCCATGCAGAATGAATACTTACTGATGAGATATTATGTAGTTTGTTGAAATGACACTTTCTCATTCCACCGCGGAATGAAAAGACCCTTAACGCACAATACATAGAGTTTTTCATCTCTTCTCACGTATCAGATCACAGCAGCACTTCTCCACCTCTCACTTATGTGCTAATTTTAGATATTCTCCGTTTGGAACACATGCAGTCAGTCGAACGTGAGTTTAACAGTGCTAGGTAATGCTTTAAATCACTTATCACTTCCATGTTATGGGGCAATCAGGCGCATATGTCCAACCATCCATCCTGTTTCTAAGCAGCTTATCCAGGGCAGGGTCGCTGGGGGCTGGAGCCTATCCCAGCATGCATTAGGTGAGAGGCAGGGTACACCCTAGATAGGTCAATGCATAGCACATATACACTAAGCTGGCTAAATTTGAAATGTAATTTGGAAGCATTTTATCGTGAGGCTACATAAACTGTCATGAATTGATCCATGAAAAAGCATGAATTAGGAATGCACAAAGAATTAATAGTCATGCATGATTTAATGCAAGAACAATATGGTAATTACTGCAACAATTTAGTATCACAATCATCAAGATTTCTAAGTTGTTAATAAGGATGTTTATGCTCAGAGTTCACAAGCAGAAACATGATTTTGGGGTGCAGTCCACAGCTGCTTGGTTGTGTCAATAATATACTTGAAACATTTTTAATTTAGCTGCATTTTTAGTGTGCACACTGTAAAAAATAATCTGTTTAATTTAGGGTAAAATACCGGCAGCTTTGGTTGCCAGAACTTCACCATAAAAAAATACAGTGAGTGGGTTTTCTACTGTAAATTTAAATGTAAATATCAGCAAAAACTGTAATTTAGACTGAATATTCCTGTTATTTTTAGGGTAATTGTGTCATTCATTCACACATCATGATATTTCTCCATTAACTTTACATGAGTATGTTATTTTTTTTACAGCAAAACTGTGTGTTTCCTACAGTTTATGACAGTAAAAGTTGAAGTTTTGTGCTATTCTTTGATTTACGGTAATTAAAAGTGTCTACTACGGTGATGTACAATGTTTAATTTTACGCCCTATTTCTGATGTAATTTGTAATTTGTGTTTTACTGTAATTTCTACAAACATTTTTTACAGTGCAGTCATGCAAAAAAAATCTATCAATTTATCTTTTTTTTTTCTAAATTAACCTTTCATGTCTGAACTCGAAGCTTTCAGTTATTTTCCACTTTCCAGGTTGTGAATACAAAAAGAATTTGGCGTTTGGCTCATAGGCTCATTTCAGAAACAAAAACTCATTTGAAGTTTGTTTATAATGATTACAACAGTCTGAATTTAACAAGATACATGTTCAATACATTATTAGAAAAGGGAAAAAAATGTTGCATTAATGAACATGTTGTTCTTGCATGAGACTATTAGATATATTAGTGAATTAGAGATATTTAATATTTTGCATTCTAGTTCCTAAAGTACCACATTAATTAAATAATACTTTTTCATGCACTGGGTCATGCATGAATGTATGAGTATTCATACATTCATACCCACATCCTTATTTATACATGTCTATGATCTGCAGGACAATTTTATAAAGATCATTGACAGTGATAAGCCTGAAAAATATCAAAAATGATTTGCCTTGGTTCAGTCAAAGCTGAGTATTACAGCCAAGTAGTGGGACAGACAGTCTGATTACTCTGCGGAGTCTAAACTGCTCTGACTCTCTGTAATTACCTAATTCAAGTCAGCTCACCATTTAGTTGTTCTCATTCCCATTGTTTTTTTTTTGTCTCTGTTGTGAACAAGTTTAACACTTTATAAATAAATAGTTCTGTTCTATTTTTGGACATCATCCTTTTGAGCTAACTTTGGCTCATTCACTGTTTGTGGATCAGAAAGCCTTTAAAAAAAATAAAAAAAAATAGCTTTGATTGTAGATTAAAAATACCACATTAACAAGGCAAATACTATTTCCTGCACTGGTCCATTGAGACATCAAGCATATCATTATGATTGTGAAGTTATCATAAAATACATAAAATGACAACAGCTGCACTGTAAAAAAAAAAAAAAAAAAAAAGTATGTAGATTTTACGGTGAAAAACTGCTAAACCATGACAGTAAAAGACCGTAAAATGATAAATGGGTTAATTCAGTTTCAGTAACAATGAAACACTGTAAATGTATAAATCAACAAAAAACAGTATTTTTTACAGTTTAAATAAAAAATACATTACTCCACTGTAAAATACACTGGCACTGTGTTTTTAACAAAGATAAACTGTTTTATATATATATATAGACATCCCTGTAATTTTTGCATTTATTTTTTGTAAAAATACTTTTTCTCACTGTTAAATGAACACCATATCTCTAACAGAAATATACTGAAATATTTAATGGTAAAATCTGTCATTTATGTGGCATTTATAAAGTATTTTCTTGTCAAATATATGGTAGAACAGCGTTTCTTTTGATGGAAAAACTTTTCATTTTTTATAGTAAAATATGGAATAAAATGGCTACACAATGCTAATATCCTTTTACTGTAATATTAGAAAAAGGTTACATCATATTTATTACGGCAACGTTCTGGCAACCACAGATGCCGTTTTTTTACCGTAAAAAAAATGTTTTTTTTTCACAGTGTGTGTTGTGTGATCAGTTGTATTTACATTTGAAATGAACTGAACATGTCTCATTTGGTTTACACTTTCTTTGTACACACTACAACATGATATTGACATTTTTTAAAGATGTATAAACTCTGGACAAATCACTGGAACTTACTTAAAGTGCCCAGTGGGACATCTGGTTTCCACAAATCAGCAAATGCAGACAACTTTAAAAATAAGAAGAAATATCTGTTTAGATGTTACTGATAGGGTTTCTAATCAACTAGAATGTAAAAAAAGATCAAATTACATTTCCCTTAGAAAACTAGTTTCTGTTTTTTCACTGTAGATTCAAAACCATGATGGGTACAGTTTGTCCTCTTATTATAACTGAGGTGCAGCACCCACAAGCCTTTTAGTGATGGATTTGTACTTACAAACAACGAAAATAAAGATATTTTCTGAAAGTGGTAAGTCTTGTGAGAACAAGTCGGGGTCAGGGGTCACAAACTTAGCGTGCTAACACAGAAACATAGAACTGTCTCTGCAAGGTTAACCACGGGTTCATGGATTAATTTTTTATCACATGTAATCAGGGAAGTGTAGTCTCCATAGGCACTACTCTGATATTGTTGTGGGTTTATTAACTCTATAGCGATCAATCAAGCTCCACACTGCAAAAAAGGTGTGTCTAAAAACAAGATAAAAACACTAAATCTGAGGGAAATTATCTTGCTGCATGGACAGATAATTTCACTTGACAAGATTTCTTAAATTAAGATTGTTAAATCTAGAAATAAGCATGTTGAACGCTTAAAATAAGAAATAACTCGAAATTTCTAAAATGATCTAACACTTCTAAATCTAAAGTCTTTTTATCTTGGTAAGAATCAAATAATTTGCAGTGCACTCTGCTCGGGTCAGTTCATCGCTGCTTGCAGCTTTAATTTATCTTGTTTTAATAGTTAATTTCCTATTTTAAGCGTCCAACATGCTTATTTCTAGATTTAATAATCTTCATTTAAGAAATCTTGTCAAGTGAAATTATCTGTCCATGCAGCAAGATCATTTCCCTCAGATTTAGTGTTTTTATCTGGTTTTTAGACACACCTTTTCTGCAGTGCACAGTTTGGGAATATCAAGCACTGGAGCACTTCTTGACTTTCTGATAGTTCTCAGCCTGTTAAAGAAAATTTGTCTGGCCACTGTCCTGTCAGCACCTCAGGAGCTGTTCTGGCTGAAAGGACAGCCGGTTCTGAGGACAGTGACGCTGTGACAGAGGTCGGAGTTGGCGTGAACTGAACGGACATCGCTTACGCTGCTCTGACGTCTTATGAGTTTTGGGTGGGGGTTAGATTTAGGCATGTGGCGTGAGAAGTGTATATGTTAACCCTCTGAAACCTTGGGCTATTATGTCCTTTAAAAAAACTGTTAAAAAATCTTTACCATGCCATGTTAGTATCAGTTTTTCCAGCGTTACCTCACCTTTATGTCCTGATAATTAATGTTTAACTTTGACTTACTTGATAAAAATGTTGAACCCAAAAGAAACAAAGGAAAACATAAAATCTGATCTTTAAAATTACATTTCAAAACACAGAATTTTAAATGTTGCAAATATGAACACAGGTATGCAAGTATGCAAATATTACATATAACAGGTAAAATGAGGATAATCTCTAGTTCTATATTTTTATACTAAATATATTTGACATTATCTCCGGTTTTACTTGGCCGAATATTATCCAAAAAAATCTGGCATGGAGTTTCAAGCCAGAACTTTAGAGCTAAGCTGATGGCAAGACTTGACGTTGCTTCATTTTTATGTCTTCACATCATGAAAAGTCATGTGCAGGTGCTTTCATGGACTCTAGAGGGTTAATAATAGCCCAGTAGTTCAAACTGGAGATGTAAAGTCTAAATATTTTGTGTGACTTGTCCTTGTCTCAACAGACCTCCTCGCCCTCATCGAGAAGTGGATAGAGAGCTGTCTGACTCCTCGTCTGTCCCAAATGAAACCCTCTTAAGGTGGACGGGGTACATTAAAAATACATGTCCCAGAGGAGCGCTGCTGTGGCCAGCTGCAGACCCACAGCTATAAATCAACACCGGAGGACTTTGATTTCTTCATTATCGCTTCCTGCGGCAACAACAGAGGAGCAGGCATGTTGGCGGGCCCGCTGACCTGCGGATGTGCACCATAGGATTCTATTTCTGGAGCCTCATTGCTTTTACAGATTAACTGCCCTCAAATATGGCCCCAATCCGTTCATTGCGCCACTAGTTTGACTGCTGCCGGAGGTTGTGCATATTCAAGCTTCAAAACACCCCGCTGTGCATCAGTCCAGTCATTTGAAGGCCCGCTGCCTTTGGCCTGTTTTTTTTAAAAGCAGTGTCAGCGCAAACAAACACGCGGCTGCATGTCATGACAGACTGAAAGTCATCTTTGTTATTCTCCTTTCCCAAGTTAGTGCCCATTTCCAAGAGAGGGGAAGGGAAAGATTGACATCCAAAGCTTTCACGCTAATAACCTGACATTGTGCTTAGATTAAGACTTCAAATTTTATTGCAAGAGACATTCTCCATGAGTTCCTGAGGGCAAATCACACCGAAATCCCATTGCCCAGTGTTTTCATTAGCCTGTCTGGGGCTAATCAAGGTCCTCCATCATCCGAATTGACATTTCCATATTGTATGAGAGAGAGAGTAGCCCACATTAGCATATTCATGAACACTGACACACTCAATCATGTGAAATGGAAGACGTGGGGCAAACCCTGAGCCATCAAGCTCTGAAACAAATAGCTTATGACATGTGAGGAAAAGAGGATCTTGAATCCCCCAACGCAACTTCAGCACATCCCAACGCACACAGGAGGAAAGTAAAACTTGCCCATTAAGGATATTTCATAAACGTGGCGTGTGTTATTGGCCTCTGGACCAAGGATCGTAATAAGAGAAGAATTAAAGAATGGGATTTAAAATGGATTATCACTGCAACAATAAAGCCACCAAAGCAGCTGCTGTTGCATAAACGCATCAACACTTTACGGCGAGCCTCTCTGCAGACTGATTTGTAGATTAGATTTGGTTGTTGATGTGGTGGCCTCTTGTGCGGTTGGCCTTTAAAGAGAGGGATGGAGAATCTAGATGAGCTGGAGCACCCTCTTCTGGGAGAAAGCACCAATGACAGCCGGGCGTCAGGGCCGGGGCTGGGGCCCGGGGCCGGACAGGCCCCTGGCGGGACGTACAAAGGCATCCTGGTGAAGTGTGAGGAGGACAGGGCCTACCCTCCTTTAGCGTGGAGGGGCTATTGTGGACATCCTCCTGAGCTCCAGCAGCAGCAGCTCCTGGACCCTTGCTCCTTACCTCGCACACTGGAGTCTTTTTACCCACCGGCTCCCATCTGGGGCCACTCAGACTCCCTGCTCAGCAAAGACTACCTGGAGACAACGTTTGTGGACATTCGGCCCGGCTCCACGCTGGAGAGGAAGCTGCTGGCTGAGACGCAAGACTTCCACAGCGCGGCCTACAGCTTGGACGATGAGGACGACCTGCTTCCTGACTCAGATGTAAGACACAACAGGGTGTTGAGAACGTTTTTTTCTTGTTTACTGACAACAAAATTTGAATTCCACATTATAAAATCAAGCATTTATCTAAAACAAAATGATGACAGTTATAGGAAAGTTGTGCAACCATCTCCTTTCTGCTAATGTATATCCTTTATTTAACCAGAGAGACCTGGCCAAGAAAAGCAGCATAAAAAGAGACAAGTTACAACATTTAAACACAGTTATCATAAACAATTAAATACAAACCCAGCATCACAACAAAACTGAAGGAGCCTGATTTCTTTATCCTTTAGAATCGATTTAAATTTACAGATTGTGATCAATTCAGACAATTTCAATTCCTTTTGCAAATTCTTCCATGATAAAGGGGCATAACTAAAAGCTTTCTTACCTAATTCAGTTCTCACTCTTGCCACCAGCATCTGGACAACATTTAGAGAGCGTAGACCATTTTCAGTTTTGTTTTGACACATGTATGCACACAGGTAAGAGGGAAGCAGCCCAGGAATACATTTATAGATAAAAACTAACCAATGAGAGACCCTGCGAACATACAAAGACGGCATTTCAGTCGTGGCATACAGAGTACAATGATGTGTAAGATTTCCCAAGCCAGTAATGAAACACAGAGCACAATGATAAACACAGTTCAGCTTATTAAGGCTCTGATTAGTTGCATTCATGAAAAGCAGATCATTGTAATCCAGTAGAGGCAATAAAGTTGCAGAAATCAAATATTTCTTTGGCCGATAGGAGAAACAAGATTTGTTTAATGTTACAAGTCCTCATACCAAAACAACAGAATAGATCATTTGATGCATACATGCAAAGTTGGAGAGTAACAGAATACAAGTAATGGAATTAGCTATTCTATAGCAGTTACAGTTTAATAATGTGGTATTCTGAATACAGTTACTGTATTACTTGAACTATTACCTCCCTGGCAGGGGTTACATTTTCAGTTAGGTTTGTTGCATGGGTTTTTAGTTTTTTTTGTTCTAACAGTCATGTGAGGCATGCAATTCCTACAAACTCTATTTTCTTTTTTTTAAAGTGTAACAATTTGTTGCACCTGCCACACGACAATGGCAGAGGAGACACACAGCCAGGACACATAGACAAATGAGCTCAGTGACTTTATTTATTTATTTGAGTAATCTAATGGAATACGTCACACAATCAGTATTCAGTAATCTGTAGTGAAACGTTTTAAAAGTAACCCTCCCAACACTGCATATAACGTGAAATGGTCATATAGTGACAGTTTTAAAAGCATTACTTGGTTAAGTTCATGCATCGAAATAATTTGGTCAAGTTTTGGCAACTAAAGTACATAATTAGGTTTTGGAAAAGATTGAGGTTGTGTACGGGTACGTGTAGTAAGTAACACAACGTTGAATTTTGGTTTCGAACAGTTGTCCCCTGGGTCAAAGTCTTGCCAACTTAAATATTGGCCATAAAAAGCTGCGTCTATGGCCTTTTTTGGGTAAATATCGTCTGGAAAGACCAATAACAGTTCAATAGAACTGGAACTATATAATTTTATCCATTTATTAATTAGTTGTCTTGCCTATTAAGTGTCTGAAAATATTAAAAAGGTCAGAGAAATGTCTTGTCAAATGTCCAAAAATTCAGTTCAGTAAGAGAGAAAAGTAGCTAATCTTCAAATTGGAGAATCTGAATCAGGGAATCTTTTTCTTGATGAATGACTGAAACAGTCAGTCAGTCGATTAAGTAATAAATTAACTGGCTAATTGTTTCATCTCTACACATAGATCACCATCACATCACATTTCTGCTTAGGTTAGTTTTGCATAAAAAGCAAGAGACACTCTCCTTTTCGCTGAACAGATTCTGAGAACCAAAGAGGAACTTAAAATAGACATATGAGCAATGCATTTCAGGGGTAGGCAGCAATTGAATGCTTACTGTCAAAAAGCCAGATTACATAAAGCTCCTCTCCTGCTGCGGTGCAGGTAATGACACTACAGTAGCGATGGAGGATGCCAGTTCTATTTCATAGATCACTGAGCAAAGCCCACCCTGGAGTGAAATGCAAATTAGCTTTAAGACTCTTAAAGTGGTCATTGGATGGTTTGGGAGTCAACGTGAGAATGTATATGCTGTAATTGTCACAAATAAGTAGCCGCTGGTTGTTTAGATTATTATGAAAATACTCTCAGCAAGGTTAAATCAAGAGGTCCAATTATTACCCACTGTGGACTAAAAGGCTGAAGGCCGTCTTATGATTATTACTTTGATTAAGAGCATGAGCAAGTGGACACACATATACACGCACCATTAAAATCAAGAGCTGCTGCAAAGTTTAGCTGAGGAGTTCTGCTCCACAAGGACAAAAGAACAGCACATGAAATAACCTTTTTTTTCCAGCTCATTCTGAATGCTGGCAGTAGTGCAGTGATGCAAAGGCGCAGGCCTGTGGGAATAAAGCCTCGCAGTGACCTCAAAGAGGCACCACACAACATCTCCTTCTCCTTTGTTTCACTTCAAACGTTTAGTTTAAGGACTAAAGCTGGCCCTCAAAACTCCTTCAACTGTTTCACTGCTTCATGTTGTGGAGCTGATCAATACTATTCGATGCCGGAGCAGGAGAGATGACCGTAGGAGTGTCTCATGAGCAGCGGTGGACAGACTCCTGTACTTGAGTCAAAGTGAAGATACTCCTGGTCAGATATTACTCCAATACAAGTCAAGTTCATACGACTGTTACTGCTTTTATCGTCTTTAAGTCGTTGTAGCGGTTAAACTGATTTTTTTTCTTGCTATTAGCCGTGTTTCCACTAGGGGGAAGAGTGGCCACCAGGAAAGTCTCAGGCCACACCCTCTCAAAAGTCCGCTCACTCTGCGTGTCTCCACTACAAAAAGGCCCCCAGGGGGATTTAGAGACTCTGGAGGTGACGTTTGGTTTTGGATCATGGCGACGGATTAAACACGGGAGACTCAACTGTGGCCGCCGTCGCTAACTGTGCACAACGTCAGCAGCTGATCATAAACAAAGCAGCATGGCTGATTATGCACAGCGTCTCCGCTGATCATAAACATAGTGATTGTGGATTAACTGGCATCACTAACTGTGCACAGAGTGTCTGGTGCTTGTTGTAAACAAACAGAGATCGCTAAGTGAACACCTCCTGCAGCAGCAGCACATACACACTGTACTGCTACAGAGCTAACTGTTAGCCTATTAGCAATTTGCAGACTGGACGCTAAGGGGTTAACATCCCCTCCGGCTCTGCAGCTGGGAGACACTGCTGCAGGAGGACTGTGCCGCTTCGACTCGTTCTTACTCTTCTAAACGAGCGGCCGCCCCCGCAGCTCATTAAGAAGAGACGAAAAGTTGCTAATTATAGCAACAAAGTCGCTAAGTTGGCAACACTGCTATTACAAATAGCGCGTGTTGTTGTGGCGTTGAGTACTACGTCACATCCTGCTTAGCGTTCTATCCAATCAGCAACCAGGCTTTTTTCAGGGGAGAAAAAAGACCCTGCTCTTATACAGGGACGAAAAAAGTGCAGAGAAAGGTCCGCTCCGGACAGCTTATATTCAAATTAGGGGCGTTTCTGAAAGTTTCCGCCTCATTCCAGATATTGGGTTTATTTCTAGATTTAATAATCTTAATTTAAGAAATCTTGTCAAGTGAAATCATCTGTCCATGCAGCAAGATCATTTCCCTCAGATTTAGTGTTTTTATCTTGTTTTTAGACACACCTTTTTGGCAATCTGGGTTTTGGATCAATTTGAAATTTCCTCACTTCTTGTCGCCATCAAAAAAGCTTTATGTTTTAAAAAAAGCAACTCCTGATATATGAGAATAATTCCAGACAGGACAAATGAATCCGAACACCAGGGAGAGCAGGCAGAAAAATTTAAATAACCTTGTGAACTTATCTTTTAAGTACTGTGAGTAATAATGCAGTTGGATTTACCCCCTACTGATCTTCTTTAATATTTAAAAGCAGCTTTTTTTATGGTCTATGAAGCATTTGCTCAAATGTTACAGGAGCATCTTTTGGAAAACGCACAATAATTTCACGCACAAAGTAAAACAAGCAGAGCAATATGACAGGGTCGGAGTGAGAGGGGAAGTCAGATTGAATATGCAGCTGTTTCAAAAAGATGCGTGAGTCACGAATCGCCTGCGGTCAGCAGAGCCAGAGCACATCCACTCTAACCCCATTCAGTCACATTATCTTACAGGCACCAGCAAAGTTTTGCAATTGTTGAGAAGAACGTGACCACAACATAACAAAACAAAGAGATAATTTTGATGCTTCCATACATCAGTTACTAAGTGTTCGAGCATTTTATCTTTGTATGTTTTATGCAACTTTTAAAATAAACAATACTTGCCATAATTCATAAGACATAAGTTCAATATACAGCGTCAGATTTAAAGCAATGTTATATCATGCTGAGTCAGTGTGAGTACATTTACAGAATTTACAGTACAGAACTTAAATTTTATAAAAATTCTGTTACAAAATTACTTTTCCTTTTACTCTCCCACATGCTCAGAACCCTGAGATCTAGAAAAATTAAGTTTAAACAAATTCTTAATATATTAAGCATATTTAGTTATGGTAAATTATTTATATAAATTATACAATTAATTTAAAAAATATATAACTTACATTTTCCCTTATATATCGGTTAATTTTTCTGAAGGCAAAATTAAAAATATGTTTTTATATGTTTAATGAATATTAATGATTATTACCTAAACGTGATAACAAATAGATAGAAAAGTGTTGTCATATGACAACAATGCACATTCCCTGAATGTCTCATTTATTAATATTCATTCAATATCAGTGTTTTTATTCAGTGTTTATCAACATGTTGTTTTAATCAACTTAATGGTACATCATAAATTCTGAGCCGGTTTCACCTGTATTTATTTCCATGCACTTTGATGATGCTTTTTTAATAGAAATGAACAAAAGTGGACCAACATATAATTTGGATGGGATAGTGCTATTCTTCAGATTTTGGAGCACTAGCAAATAATTCCATATAGTACAATTAAAAATGTAAAGAAAAAAATAATCTAAACTGGTTTTAGTGATGAAAAGTTAACTTAAAAGTAAAAGTTAACTTACTCCAGATAGTTTTTTCAAAGATCTCTGAAGGAATTTTTCTCACAACATATGGAACAATCACTCAACTTTGGGAGCCGCTTTTCATGACCTTATTAGTGTCAAATGTCCATGGAAAAATGAAATATAAACATGATTTCCTGATCATCGGTGTGATCAATTGTCATGCACTGCATAAAAGGTGTGTCTAAAAACAAGATAAAAACACTAAATCTGAGGGAAATGATCTTGCTGCATGGACAGATAATTTCACTTGACAAGATTTCTTAAAATGGTTAAATCAAGAAATAAGCATGTTGAACACTTAAAATAAGAAATTTACTCTTAAAAAAAGATAAATGATCTAACACTTATTAACACCAGAATAAAACCATTTAAAAACTGAATAAAAGCAAAGAGATTTCTTAAATAAAACCAGTTAAAACCAGTTCAAACCACTTAAAACCATAATAAAAACACATAAAACCAGAACAAAACCAATAGATTTCTTAAATTAAGATGGTTAAATCTAGAAATAAGCATGTTGAACGCTTAAAATAAGAAATTAACTCTTAAAACAAGATAACGTTTTTTTTATCTTGGTAAGAAACAAATAATTTGCAGTGCACTCTGCTCGGGCCAGTTCATCGCTTTAATTTATCTTGTTTTAAGAGTTCATTTCTAATTTTAAGCGTTCAACATGCTTATTTCTAGATTTAATAATCTTGTCAAGTGAAATTATCTGTACATGCAGCAAGATAATTTTCCCTCAGATTTAGTGTTTTTAACTTGTTTTTACACCTTTTTTGCAGTGTATAAAAGTAGAACCCCCCCCCCCCCCCCCCCTTTTCACAAGTAAACAGTTAAACATGGATTTTATATAACTACACTGTGCAATACAGGGTTAAAGTTTGTGGTTTAACCTGAACTCAACCTAAGTGCACTCTGTTTGAATCCCAGGACTCATCCATTGATGACTTCAGTGATACAGACAGTGAGAGCAACTTCCCCCTGATGATCCCTCAGGACTACCTGGGTCTGGCCTTCTTCTCCATGCTCTGCTGCTTCTGGCCCCTGGGCATCGCTGCCTTCTACCTTTCACAGAAGGTACACACACACACACACACACACACACACACACAAACATACACACAAGCAGACACACAAACAGTCCTGGGCTGACGAGATACAACCTGGCACTGTAGTTCACAGCCACGGGTGATTTCTTACCCTCTGCAGTGTTTGTACTAACAACAGGTCCAG